>NW_022196897.1:156546531-156577903 GCF_008632895.1 Mastomys coucha | reverse complement strand
GGTTGGGGCTAGGGTCGGGGCTAGGGTCGGGGCTAGGGGCGGAGCTAGCCCTTAACAGTTCATACTCTCTTGGAGCACGCCCCCATTAACATTAGGCAGCTTACAACAGCCTGGAACTCCACCTCCAGGTGATCTGACACGTGACCCTCTTCTGTCCACTATGGGCAACTGCACTCATATGCACATATTCATACACACACACATACCCACACAGACATGCACACACATGCACACACACGGACATATACATATGTGAATGTTCACAAATGTGCATACACACGTACACGCACACAGACATGGACATACACACATGTGCAAGCTCACAAACATATGCACACACATACACACACATGTACATGCACACAGATGGACATATACACGTGCATGCTCACAAACATGCATACACACACATGCACATACATACATACATACATGCATACACATGCACACACACATACCTAATTTTTTATTCACTTGCTGCCCCCTTCAAGGTCATCCCCTCCCACAATCCTTCCCTTATTCCCTTCTCTTTCTCCTCTGCATGGAGAACCCCCCTCCAGTATCCTCCTACCTTGGCATATCAAGTCTCTGTGAGGCTAGGTGCTTCCTCCCACTGAGGTCAGACAAGGCAGCTCAGTTAGGGAAAGGTATTCCACAGACAGGCAAGAGCTTTAGGGACAGCCCCCACTCTAGTTGTTGGGGACCCACATGAAGACCAAGCTGCCCATCTACTACATATGTGCAGGGAGGGGGACCTAGGTTCAGCCCCTGCATGCTCTTTGGTTGGTGGTTCAGTCTCTGAGAGTCCCAAGGGTCCAGATTAGTTGACTGTTGGTCTTCCTGTGGAGTTTCTATTCTCTTCAGGACACCCAGTCCTTCTCCCTATTCTTCCATAAGAGTCCCTGAGCTCTGTCCACTGTATGGCTGTGGGTCTCTGCATCCATTTGAGTCAGCTTCTGGGTGGAGCCTCTCAGAGGACAACCATGCTAGGTCTGCAAGCATAAGAGAGTATCATTGATAGTGTCAGGGATTAAATCTTGCCATGGGAGAGGTATCTAGTTGGGCCTGTTATTGGTTGTCTGTTCCTTCAGTCTCTGCTCCATCCTCCGTCCCTCAACCTCTTGTAAACAGGACAAATTTTGGGTATGACCTAACTTTTAAAACATCCTAAAAGAAGATGTGGAGAATGAATGAGAATTACCTCCAAGCACCGAGAGGGGCAGAAGATTCCAGAGCCAGGAAGTTGGAAATAATTTGTAGTATGGTGTGTTTGAGAAACTCTAAGAAAACAAGCCAGAAAGAACAGAGAGAGAGAGAGGGAGACAGAGACAGAGAGACAGAGACAGAGACAGAGAGAGAGAGAAAGAGGAATCAGAGAGAGGCCCAGCAGGCCTGACACTAGGGAGGCCATGTCAGAGTTGGGGCTGACTCCAAAGTCATGGGAGTCATGGGAGGGAGCGGAGGCTGGTGAGACATGAGGCATAAATCTGCGGGGTGAACAAGGATGCTGGGGAACTAGTAAACCAGGCAAAAGTTGTGGCCATTGTGGTGCAGAATGATGACAGGGTCTTGGCTACAGGTCATTGTGAGGATGGAACAAGGAAGGGACTCCGTTCCCAACTGCTTTCCAGGAGCCAACCACTCTACACCCAAAGCTGAGCAGTTACTGGGAAATGATTTGTTGTTATTGTTATTGTTATTGTTATTGTTACTGTTACTGTTGTTGACAAGATTTGACTGTGTGGGGATTGTGGGAAAATCCCACAGAGCCATCTCTGGCCTAACATACAGATCCTCAGACACGGAGACTGCAAAGATGGAAAAACGTTAGCTTCGCTGACACCCTCCTTGCAAACTTGAGAGAAAAGGGGTTTTGTTTTGGATATGTTATGCTACTCAGTTTGTTACCCTCTGGCCCCAAACAACGTCCCGCCTACCAACTGTGATGAATGTGCTAGGGGAGGGGGAAGGGAGGAGAGAGAAGGGCTCTCATAAGTTCCCGATTGTCCTGCCTCGCAGTGGGCAGAGAGCTATGGGTGGAATTAGGGGATAAGGAAGAGAGGGGTGGATACTAAGAGGGAGAGTCCACATCCAAGGAGCTGCAACTGTGAAAGTCTGTTCTGTTCCCAGGACATAGTCGACAGTGAGGAGAGAGGACAAGAAGTTGGCACTCTGAGTTATTCTGTCCCTGGGGATCCAGAGGTGCCAGGGACCACGAAGGAGGACCCCCAGGTGGTAGACGCCACAGAGAATAGTAGCCCCATCATGAGCTTCTTCAAGACACTAGTAAGTAGTGGTCACTGATTTCTTCCCCAATCTCATTGTCCTGTGCCCATATCTACTTCTGAGAATCGAGCAGACTTAATGTCGTGGTACCAAGATTGTCACGGGGTCATTAGGCAAGGTTCCTTCTAAGGGAATGGCATTCATCTGGCTGACAGTGACAGAGGTTGAGAGTGGGAAACCATGACAAGAGCAGGGGGTCGGGGGATCCTAGCTGTGGGATGTGAGCTCTGCTGGGATGGGATCCATCAGTAACGGGGCCCCAATTCGTTTGCATCATATGCAAATATCACTCTGATTTCAGAAGGTAAAATGGGGAAAGAGTCACAGGATGTGGCACAGGTTCTGTGTTTGGATGAACAGAACGTAGGTTAGCTCTGAGTGTGGTTAAACTCTTGGTGGCTAAGTAAGACCTAATACATTATAGAATACAATAGTAATGTGAGATGCTCGGTCTGTACTCAGCTGAAGGTGCTCTTTAGATCCCACCTTTCAGAGTGATAAACTAGTCCACCCTGAGAAGTCTGTCTGAATTACATAAAAGTTATCAGCAAGAGATATCTTTTTCTAACATCTACATTTCTCAAACTTTTCAGGTTTCGCCCAACAAAACTGAAACAAAGAAGGAGCCAGAAGACATGGTAGGCACCCTGAAGCGTCTATATGTCAGTGTTTATGCAGAGAATTGGTTTCTGTTTGTGTGTGTGTGTTGGATGATATACGTACCATGAGTAGTATGTGTTACTATGTGCACATACATGAATCTACTTAGAAATCCAGCAGCGCTGATGGATTGTCCTTAAAGGGTTTTAGGTTATGACTGTTTGCTTAGGTTCTGTAGTGCCTCGGGACTGGATCCAGGGTCTCTTGTCTGAAAGGCAAGCCCGCTACCCACTTAGCTACCCTGCCCTGGTTAATGGTGTTTTAGTAAAAATTGTAGTTGTACGGGCATAGTGGCACATGCCTTTAATCCCAGCACTTGGGAGGCAGAGGCAGAGGCAGAGGCAGGTGGATCTCTGAGTTTGAGGTCAGCCTAGTCTACATAGTGAGTTCCAGGACAGCCAGAGTTACACAGAGAAACCATCTTGAAAAGGGGGAAAATCAGTAAGATGGTTGAAAGATGAAAGACTAGTCCTGGCTAAAGAATGTCATAATACCCAATCGTCAAATATACTAGAGACACACATTACTCCTGACTATACCATTGGCGTCTTTTTCCCCATTGTGTTTAGAAAAGAAAATGAGGAAATATAGTTTTGTTTTGATTTTTTTGTTTTTGTTTGTTTGGCTGGTTTTGTTTGGTTTTTGCGACTTTCCCTGAAGTGGAAGCTCTGTATCTGGGGGTGTTCGTATGTTTTCCAGTTTCGCACTACTGCAGAACAGTGTTGAATTGAAATAGTTGCCCCTGGATGCCTGTGGTGAGAGGCCAGGTGGAGTCAGGACCCTGCGGAGCCTGGAGGTTTGCAGCCTACAAGTGCAGTCGTAAACTTGGGCTGAAATAACCATCTTTTGGATGCTTTTCCTTCCACGTGGCAGGGCTGGTAGCCTGTACTAGAACATGTAGTTTAAATTCCATGGAAACAGGGAGGCAGTTTAAGCTGGAGAGAGATAAGTATCCAGATGAGGTGCTTTGGTGGAGACAGGGAAGCAGTAAATGGCTTAACCAACCTCCCCCCCCCAGCCTTCCCCCCAGCACCCCCCCCAAGTCTACTGAGTTAAGCTGTAGCAGGGGTGGAGGGAGGGAGTACCCTTTATTTAACTCTGGAAAGCTTGCGATTGAGATCCAAGACTTCAACATGGTGGCTGTGTGATCCTAACTTATCTGAACCCAAATCACCACCTCTGTAAAGCTGGCCCAGTTAAGATTCTGTCACCTCTGTAAAGCTGGCCCAGTTAAGATCCTGTCACCTCTGTAAAGCTAGCCCAGTTAAGATCCTGTCACCTCTGTAAAGCTGGCCCTAGTTTAGATCCTGTCTACCAGATGCAGGGTTGAGGGAAGATGTCACTATGCCTTGCAAACTATAGCGTTCTGTTCGAACATAGTCAACCTTATTTCCAAAATCACATACTGGATTGACTGATTCTTCTGGAATGTTCTTCTCCCATTGAAAAATGGATTCCTTAAAAGTACTCGGTTGCCATGAGGCAGCTAGGGACAAACTCAATGAATGGTTGGGCCAAAATGTTTCTCTTTTGTTTCCGTGTTTTTCAGTCCTTGGAACTCCATACTCAGCACACTGGGCTGTCAGCTGTGGAGGATGTGGGTGGTTGGATGGCTTCCCAAGTGACCTGATGCTCTCTTTGTTTAGCTGGTCCATGTGCCAAGACGCATCCAGAATGCAGATGTGGTCCCCACAGAGCATACCTTGATGATAAAGTCTCATTGTCCCACCCAGAGGGCTGAGAAGTCCCTATTGGAAGCCTGAATTTTAGATGAGGGTTGTGAGGACAGGTTGTTTGTGACGCCCAGGGGCCAGCCTCTCCTGTTCTATATTTGTCTTTGGGGCATCTTTATCTTCTAAAGCTCCCAAAGTGCTGTTGAAAAATCTCCACCTCTGTGCCATTCCACCCTGAGTCATTTCTATATATAATTTAAATATATTATATTATGTATAATTATATATTATATGATTATATATTATTTCTATATATTTATTATATATGTAGGGGGGTGTTTTGGCTACATGTATGTGAATGCACCACATACATGCAGTGCCCATGGAGGTCAAAAGAGGCCATCTGCTCCCCTGGAACAGGAGCCGTAGAAGTTATGCGCTCCATGTGGGTGCTCGGAACTGAACCTGGTCCTCTGGAAGAGCAGCCGGTGCTCTTATCTACTGAGCCATCTCTCCAACCACCTGGGTGATTGCTAAAGTCCTGCATGTTTCCTGAAAAGCCTCAGAGCATTTGTAACTTGAGTCAACAGTTTGTAGGGATTGAAGCTGAGTTCTTATCCCCTCCCATTTTGGCTCAATGAATCAGTTCACACCAGAAACGTCCCTTTGCCTGGAAAATCTGCCCACGCAGAAGTCACTCGAAATGTTTGTGGGTGACAATATTTCCGTGAAGGTTCAAACACAGATTCAAAGAAAATCCGTTTGGGGATGAAAGTCATTTAGTGGTAACATTTAGCCAAGAAAACAAAATCAAGACAAAAAGTATCTCTTGTCAGCAGCTGGTTTGGTTTCTTTTCGGTTTACATACTTAAAGCTGTTAGTCAAGATTACAGTGTTATCTTTTTTGGTTGTGATTATGTTTCATATGCTACTTTAAGTCATGTGGTCATAGCTCAAAATGTTATCCTCTTGAGTAAATAGGAATAAGGGGGTTGTTTTGGATTGGAGGATGTGTTGTTCTGAGATATGTTGATTTGGATCACTTACATAGGCGACCCTGTTAAAAACCATTGTGTGCCTGAGATCTCTGAATATACCGTTTAGTGGGTTGTTTTTGAGAACTTTAAAAAGGTAAGTATTCCCATGATGCCTTGCAGTTGGGAGATGTGAGTGACACACCAGTAACTAATTGTCACAGTGTCTGAATATACAGAAGAGACATGTGGGTTTGTTTAAAAGCGAATCTCTAAGCTGTGCCTGATGTTATCCAGAAGGCAACCAAGGCAGACAGTGTCTGTGATGGACATGCTGGCCAGAAGATGTCGGAGACGCAGGCTAAAAGCAAGAAGAAGCGCCTGGACAGCCCCAGGCTAGGACTCTCCTTTAGAAAGTTCTTTAGGCACAAGGTCTGTATCTTCTGATAGTAGGAGGGAAAAGGACCCTGTTCTTCACTCTCATGCCTAGGATCCAGTGCCTACCAGCTCCTGTCAGGAGATCCCAAGCCTTGGGTGACTGTGATCAGTGAGAGGGAATTGAAGATGCTGAGGCCTGAAATTTGGGCATTTAAGTCCCCATAGCTATAAAGACTGGCTCCTTCCAAGTGTGGAGCAGGGTTCTGAAATTCTCATCCAGTGTTTCCCAAATGTCAGTCGTTGGCATACCTTCATCAACTTTACTTAAACATACTATTAATCACTTGATATTTCTATACTAAAATTGACTATTTCTATTTATATGTGCCTTAAAAAAAAAAAAAAGCTCCATGTTGCACTATATGAGGAAACCCAGAATCATTTTTCCTAACAGGAAAATGACCATTAATGTGGCTTATTAAAAGTAACATTCGAGCTCGTCTCTGCAGAGCTTCGACTCCAGTGTCCTCCAGGCTTTGCGTAGGAAGGCACTGGCCGTGGAGATTATTAGAGTTATCTCACCAGCAGACTGTTCTGCAGAATGTCATTAAATGATTGGAAAGTCAGAAAAGGGAAAGGATGCTATTGAGTTTTGCTTCGAATCTTGATTGTAGAATTATGGTATGTCACCCACTCTTTGGGAAATTCTCTTCTAACCTCAGGATAGCAATATTACCTTTCTGTCATCTACCTCACCTGCTCCCTCTGTTGACTGAGTTCATACTGAGCCCACATAGATGCCAGCCAAGCCCAGGAAAGCAGTGAGTGAAGGCAGAGCTGATGACATTGTGTGAGACGGAGGATTGGAAGAGCTTTGAAGGAAGACACAGTACATGTCTAAAACCACCGATTCAAAGGAGCTCAGAGTTGGGGCCAAATGCTTTTTTTTTTTTTTTTAAATATTAACCATTGTCCACCAAAGCTACTGAACCTGTTTAAAAAAAAAAAAATTCCAGCTCCATTTTGTGAAGTCCCAGGATTGTAATGCAAATGAAATTTTCTACAATACACCCACATTGCAGAATCTATATTTACATATGCAAATAACACAAGGCCACCTTCAGTTTCCACAAAGGCTTGTTTTGTTCCACAAGGAGAGAAAGATAGATATTGCAGTAAGAAAGAAAGGAACACTACACAGTGGTCTTAGGGTCTAGAGGGAAGGCCCAGTGGTCAGGGGCACTCACTGCTCTTTCAGAGGATCCGAGTTCAATTCCCAGTACTCACAGCGCACAGCTATCTGAAGCTGCAGCTCCAGGGCATCCAATGTCCTCTTGTGACCTTTGAGGACACTGGACTAAGATGCACTCATGCACACACACATTTTTAAAAATCATTAAAAATTAGCACAGGCCTATGGAGATAGTAGTGCATGCCTATAATTCCAGAACCTAGGAAACAGAGGCAGGAGGATCACCCCAAATTTGAAACCAGCCTGGGTTATATATCACATTCTATGATGTGCAGGGGTACACAGCAAGCCCCTGTCTCAAAACAAAAACAAAAACACAAAAAGAAAGCAAAAACAAAACAAAACAAAACAACAAAAACAACCAAAACCAAATAAATGCATAAATAAGTACATGGCTACCTAGGTATGCAGAATACAGATTAGTGGCAACTAATAGACACACTATAGGAATCTGGTCTAACTCCCACTTGGGAGTTATGTGCAGAGGGGAGGTGAGTGTTTGAGCAGTCTCTGTACACGTGTGTGACTCCCTCTACCCCACTCCCCTCTGTGCTGCATCAGGACATTCATTTCATGTGTCACCAAGTTTCACATCTCTAGCATCTTCCCACCATGACCAGCCTGCCCAAGGTCCCTCATTTCTTTTTATTTATTTTAAGACTTATTTATGTTATGTATACACTTTCGCTCTCTTCATGCATACCAGAAGAGGGCATCAGATCCCATTACAGATGGTTGTGAGCCACCATGTGGGTGCTGGGACTTGAACTCAGGACCTCTGGAAGAGCAGTCAGTGCTCTTAACCACTGAGCCATCTCCCCAGCCCAAGGTCCCTCATTTCTACTGCTTCCCAATGTCAGCGGCTCACTTGGGAAGAGGATGGAATCTGGGCCTTAAACCAGTAAAGGGGGTTCTGTCTTCTGGGATTCTCTAACCCAGACACACGAGCTTCAAGGTGGACAGGGTTGTGCCTTGACTGACATTTGATGTATTTCCCATTCAGATGTAAATTAAAATAGGGCGACAAGCCCAAATTTCTACAGTTCTCAATTATACAGCAGTTTGCTACATATAGACCATTTGGCTTTTACCTCTGTGTTGAGAACAGTTTCATTCTTCTCTTTTGATTATTCTGTTCCCCTTAGAAGGAACAATACTCCCCAGATTTACCAAGTGGCTGTCCTCTATTTCAGAAAGGGGAAACTTTCTTGAACAACTTGAAGTTAAGCCAAGTCTGGTAGTGCCTGCTTCCAACCCCCAACACTTGATCTCCCGTGGCCGCGTAACAAACCTGAGGCCAGCCTGGGCTACATATCAAGTAGCCATGACTGCAATAAGACCATTTCTTAAAAGCAAATGCATAAATAAGTTAGATTTTTAAGTTAAAAATCAAATTCGGAGGCTGGAGAGAAGGAGCAATAGTTAAGGATACTTGCTGTCTTTGAAAGGAGAGTTTGGCTACCAGCACACCCACATCAGGCCATTTATAACTGCCTGCAACTCCAGGTCCAGAGGATCTGATGCCTGCTTCTGGCTTCTGTGTGTACCCCCTCACACCTGCACATGCACATACCTACACATATACAAAGGCATACACATATACATTTTAAAATGTATTGTGCTGGCTGGTCTTATGCCAGCTTGACACACAAAGTAGAGTTATGTGAAAGGAGGAACCTCGACCGAGAAAATGCCTCTGTAAGATCTGACTGTGGGCACTTTCTTAGTGACTGATATGGGAGGGCCCAGCCATCCCTGGGCTGGTGCTCCCGGGTTCTAGAAGAAAGCAGGCTGAGCAAGCCAGGAGGAGCAAGCCAGTAAGCAGCACCTCTCCATGGCCTCTGCGTCAGCTCCTGCCTCCAGGTTCCTGCCCTGTTTGAGTTTCTGTTCTGACTTCCTTCTATGATGGACACCATATAAAAATGCAACCCCCCACCCAGGTTACTGTTGGAAGAAGTAAGAACATCACTTTTCCTTCCTAACCCTGAATCTTTGTCTCTTGGGGTTAGTTTAGGACAGAAGATGCTTCAGAATCAAACTTAGTCTATGTGTTTCCAATGTAGTCCATGTGTTTCCATTGTAGTCCATGTGTTTCCATTGTAGTCCATGTGTTTCCATTGTAGTCCATGTGTTTCCAATGTTCAGTGACAACACACACATATACGGAGGCCAGGCACTGCTTTAAAGGTTTGGCCACTGCCCCACTATCAGTGAGGCAGGTGCAGGTGTTTATTAGAAGCCATCCCTCGGGCCTTTTCCTTTCCACGTAGTTATTGTTTTGTGTTCATGTTCTGATGTTTGTACCTTATTGGGCCCTCCTGTGTCCCGCATCCAGAAATAAAACCAAAGGGATCACTTAGTAAGAAGATAATCCCCAGAGCCATTAGAGTCCCAAGGGTAGGGTCGTCAGATAGAATATAGCATGCACAGGGAAATTCAGACTTCAGATACACAAAAAAATAATTTTATGTTGTCATGAAATCCATTCTTTACATAGTGTCTTAGTTAGGGTTTACTGCTGTGAACAGACACCATGACCAAGGCAACTCCTATAAGGACAATATTTAATCAGGGCAGGCTCACAGGTTCAGAGGTTCAGTCCATTATCATGAAGGCTGGAACATGGCAGTGTCCAGGCAGGCATGGTGCAGGAGGAGCTGAGAGTTCTACATCTTCATCTGAAGGCTGCTATCAGGATACCAGCTTCCAGGCAGTGAGGGTATTAAAGCCCACACCCACAGTGACACCCCTACTCCAACAAGGCCACACCTATTCCAACTGGGCCACACCTTTTAATAGTACCACTCCCTGGGCCACACATATACAAACCATCACATCATAGTAACTTAAAATTATTAATAAAAAAATATTTTAGCACAAATTTAAGGATATTCCATGCAATATTCCATGGGACATATTTATACTAGAGAAGTTATTATTTGCTGGTTTGAAATTCATATTTAATGAGTCATTCCTTTTTTTTTAATTATATATATATGTGTGTGTCTGTGTGGGTATGTCACAGGTGAGTGCAGGTGCCCGAAGAATCCAGTAGAGGACATCAGGTCCCCTAGAGCTGGCCTTACAGCTGGTTCTGAGCTGCTCCACGTGGATACTGTGGTCCAAACTTAGATCCTTTGCAAGAGCAGGATGCTCTCCTAACCACTGAACTGGCTTTCCTATATTGTCATTTTTAATTGCAGTCTGGTAACCTTCTAGAACAGCCTGCTGAAACTTTTACTGTCTCCTACAGAATCCAGAAAAAGGATAGGAAATTATCTAATGGCGAAAGAATACCACGTGGGGATGGGGTGGGGGTGAGAAGGTGGGCTGGCAGGGAAGGCAGAGCAGGTGAAGCCTAATCAAGGACTGGATGAAAACGGGCCATGGCAGGATCTGGTCCTCTCCCGCTCTCTCCTGCTTTCTCCACCTGTCTCAGTTTAGAGTTAGGCAGATCGCATGCACCAGAGTCCCTGTCTGAAAATGTAAGCATTGGAAAGATGGCTTTTAAGACTCTGACCATCTAGAGTGTCTTGGTATACATCTATATGTAATCCCAGCACTTTGGAGGCTGAGGCAGGAGGATAGATGTTTCTGACCCAAGCAGAGCTACTTAAAGAGACTGTCTATCAAAAACAAAACAACCAAGAAGAATCCAGAACCAGGAATATTCTGAAATTCCCTAAATTTGTCTGAATCCCATTTTTACTGTCAGATATTTTTCTTTTAGTTAGAAATTGTCTGGGAATTTAAAGGGACCCTGTCTCAAAGTCCAGAGAGCAAAACACATGGGATGAAGATGCTTACTGTAGCGGAGTCAGCTCGCAAGAATCTGACGCTAAAACTTGAATGTCAATATTCACACATGTCTAGATGTATTTGGGCTTCGTGGGTCCTTATCCAATGATTCAGGGGAAGCAGAGACTAGGAAGTAATGGTAATTTAATGAGGGGGAAAAGGTGTATTAAACAGATATGTTGGTGCAGAGCTGTGTTCCCGGACTTGAGATGGTGTGGTAGAGGCAGGAGGGTCAGAAGTTCAAAGTCAGCCTTGGCTGTTTAGGGAGTTGAGGGTACCCTGGGCTATGTGAGGCCTTTTGGGGATTGGGAGAGAGAAGAAAAAATAGAGGTTAAAGAAAAGGAAAGCAACATGAGATACCATCAGCTGGGCTTCAGGACAGCTGAGAGGCAGGTGGGAAGGGGAGGGAGGGTGATAGGGAAGGATGAGGGCGAAGGAGCAGAACCAATGGCTGCCTTCCGAAGAGGCTCTGTGTGGGCTGTGAAGGCGGATCTAAGAGTAGGAGCGTGGTCTGTGGATGTCCACCAGCTTTCAGACTCCTTCCTGCCTTCTCCATAGCCTGGATCTCCAAAATGGGGAGTGGGAGAAAGAATCAGAAGTCCCATGGCCGACATCTTATCTCCACCCTTCCTTAGCTTCCAATTTGGCTTGGTAAGGTAATAGTATTTGTAGAAATAAACACACGCTGGCATGCAGGACCGTGTGCAGAGTCAGAATATAGCTGTGGACGGTAGGCTGGTTGAAACTATCTGGAGACCAGGGCCTTGGCAAGATCTCTCTCTCTCTCTCTCTCTCTCTCTCTCTCTCTCTCTCTCTCTCTCTCCTTCCTTCCTTCTTTTCTTTCTTTTTATATTGACTGAATGATTGTGTCTGTGTAGTGTACACAGGCACATGTAAGTCACAGTAGACATGTGGAGGTCAGAGAACAACCCTCAAGAGTCAGTTCTCTCCTGCTATGTGGGTTCTAGGTTTTGAACTCAGGTCATCAGGCCGTAGGCAAGTTTCTTTCCCTACTGAGCCAAGAGCTGGACCAGAACTCTGCTTTCTAATAACACACCGCCTCTCTCCAAAACCTATGCCCACTAGTTACTTACATAAGCACCATTACTAACAAGTCTCCCCAATTTTTCCTTCTCAAAAGGAAAATAACTGAAAATTTATTAAAAAAAAAAAAAGCTTTAACATAAAGCTACATTTGCAGTGAAAAATGTGCATAAAACAGAAAATTTGAAAGAAAAAAAAATTAACATCATGCAGGACTCCAGCCCACGCTTATATTAACAGAGAACGTTTTACTTTCCAAAGCATGAACATTTTCACTTTTCTTTTTAAAAACAAAACTTTACAGGACACTGAGAATTCACCCACTACTTCAGCCAATCTCAAGTCAGACAAAGCCAACTTCACACCCCAGGAGACCCAAGGGACCACCAAGAGTTCCAAAGGCTGCAGCCCACCAGGCCACGCGCCGCCTGTGACAACCAGCGACACAAAAGATGGTGGCAAGGAGAAGGCAGGGCCCACCTCCCTACCCCTGGGAAAGCTGTTTTGGAAGAAGGTGAGTCTGTTTGTGCGCTGTTTGCAATGGTCCTCGGGGCGGAAGTGGCTCAGGAGTTATTTCCGGTGGGCCAGCAGATGTTGACGATTCTTGGGTTATCTTCTCTGTGATTCAGCTTGTCAATGAATGGAGAGCTGCTAATGCACTCCTGGGTGGAAAGAGTCGCCGGTCTGTGCTGTACACAGGTGCTTTGTGGGGGAGAAACAGACAAACAAGCAACAGTTTCTTTCTTTGAATGGCCTGGGTCAGTGACAGAAGGCTGTGGTCTGTCGTGGTTATATTGTCCTCTGTGGTGGTCGGTAACCTGGCTTCCATAGCACACACCCTGCGTGGGGACAGAACGTTCTGTCCCCACCCCTCCCTGTCTAGATGCAACCTTCTGAGCTGACTCTTGATCCCCAGTTTAGAAAATAGGGGTGTCCACCATATCGCCAGCAGGGGCGAGGTCTGTGGTCTGCAGCAAAGGTGGAGGAGGTGCGCCGTGCACAGAAACCGTGGCTGGGCTGAAGTTTCTCATGGGTGCAGAGCAAACCCCTCTGTAACACGTTCAGAACCTGACCTCCTTCAAATTCTCCAAAAGATGAGTGAGAAGCCGGGATGGACCCGCACAGCTGGAAGCACCGATCTTGGTGGCTTCTTCAAAACCTGTGCTACTCGGCCTGCTGCACAGAGTGGTGACAATGCCAACACCACTGCCCGGTCCACTTCACTGTCGTGTAGACTCCACCTAGACCCACCTCCGAGCCACTTTCTGGTTTGCTTCTTGTTGTAGAGTTTTTCTTCTAGATACTTACCAAGACACTGGTTCTAGGCATTCAGGAACACATTGGAACATGTCAACTGAGAATTTTAGGCCTCTTTCTGCCTATACTTACTAATTTAGAAGTCTTTTGCTAGAAGTATAATGTAGACGACAATTTCTAAACGATTTACATGAACATATTGGTGTCATAGGAAATTACTCCAGTGACCCATATTTGAATATTAATGATTAAAGAATAATTATATATTCATGTATTAATGAGACATTTATGTATTATGTACATATATATTTATCACATATGGCTATATACCATATATACAAGTGCATATGATAGTTATATACATATTCAGCCAGGTATGTGGTTCATACCTTTAACCCTACCACTCAGGAGGCAGAGGCAAGAGGATCCCTGAGATTTTGAAGCTTGCCTGGTCTAATGAGTGACTTCCAGGACAGCAGGACTAAATAGGGAGACCTGGTATCAAAAAACATAAACAAAATAAAACAAACAAAAATTGTACATATATTCAAAGTAATTTGAGATCAACATAGATCTTTGCAGCCTAGAGAGATGACTCGATGGTTCAGAGCAAGTACAGCTCTTGTGGAGGACCTGGGTTCCATTCCGGTGCCCACATTGAGAGGTTCATAGTTGCCTGGAACTCCAACTCCAGAGGACCTGACACCTTTGGCTTCTTGGGCACACACACACACACACACACACACACAACTAAATCATTTTTGAAAGCAGATTATTGCTCAAGGTGAGGCCAGGTGCATTGAATTTAGAAAGGAATCCAGCAAAAAGGGAATGAATTACATAAAAAGTGGCCCTGGTGTGCCCCAAATTTGGATCCTCCAAGAAGCATACCCCAAACAGAAGAATTACACGAGTGATTTATGGGGATAGATCCATGTGGATGACAAAGGGGTGGGGAGGCTGGAAGCAAGTGTTAAGGCCACAGTGAGAGGTTGGGTGGGAGGAAGGGAAGGAGAAGGAAGGAAGAAAGAAAGGAAGGAAGAAAGGAAGGGAAGGAGGGAGGGAGGGAGGGAGGGAGGGAAGGAGGGAGAAGGAAGAAAGGAAGGAAGGAAGGAAGGAAGGAAGGAAGGAAGGAAGGAAGGAAGGAAGGAAGAGAGGGAGGTAGGGAGGGAGGGAGGATGGGCTGGGCTGGAGGACGACGGTGCTGGCAGATGCACATAGGGAAGGTTGTAGCCCAGACTGTTCATGCCGAGAGTCCCACACTGGACAGGAATATGTGACCCAAGATCCCTCTGTGCTCTCTCAGTGACAGAGTCATTAGAGAAAGCACCGTGGACTCTGTCCCTGCAGGAAGTCTGACACACCTCCCTGTCCCCACCATCTGGGCTGCTGTCTCACTGACAGAACTCTCCACTCTCCTAGGCCCACTAGGCAGGGAAGCCCCAGCAAAAGGCTAGATGCTCCCAAACACACTAGCGATGAGATGAGACATCCAGGCTTTGTGGGATGAGGATTCATAGGACGGCTGTGAGCGCAGATCAGCCGTCATGTGATCAAAATAGGCCGCCTTGCCATCACGTGATCAAAACAGGCCGTCTTGCATCTTAAAGAAACTTTAAGAGTTGAACACATTCTTTTAAACCAGAGAGCCCTTGTGGATGGAGCTGACATGGATAAGTTACGTGCTGTGTAGCTCTTTATACGGTTCTTGATGTTTTTATTATTAGATCTCTGAGAATTCTGTGCAATGCGTTCAATCGTACTCATCCTCCCGCCCCAACTCCCCCCACATCCACCCCTCCCCTACCCACCCAGCTGTACGACCTGTTTTTATTTCAAATCTATTTTGTGCCGCCCGTTTGTTCTTGGATGTGTGGCCTTCCTTTGGAGTATCTCCAACTTACCAGGGCCTACACTTTTAAAGAAAACCGACTCTCAGTCTCCCTGCAGCTGCCAATCGTACCTTGGCTAGGGTGGGACTTCCTGTTCCCCTTACCTCTCCATGTGAGTGTTTAGTCTGGCTTATAGCTCCTTGTTCTCAGTAATATACAAATCTTGCATGGGATTCTGCCAGGTTTTTGTTTTTTTTTTTTGTTTGTTTGTTTGTTCGTTTTTTAATGAGAGTGTTTACTGCTGTTAACAGGCTGGGCTACTTTTCAGATTATGCAATCAAGAGCCAGGGGCTACTGGGGGAAGCTGGGGTAATTCTGTTTTTCAGGCTTGAGTGATTCATACCAAACATTCCCTGTCGCAAAGAGGTTAAAAACATGAAAGACACCCCCCACGTGTTATTAAAATTATTAATGAAAAAGAAGTAACTTTAGTGTTTCATGCACTGTTTGGAGCATAATCATTTGCCAATCTGAAGTTCAGATTTAATGGGGTATTAAATCATTAGGCCGCTCCCTTCCAGGAAGCCTCTGGCGTCTAGTCTCTGTCTTGTTTATTCCAGTTTTAGTCTGAGCAGCTTGTGTCTTACCTTCAAAACACTACTTGCTCTTCGTTTGCACCCAAGTGAGCCTCTCTCTCAGCCGCTCGGTCCAGTTTTCCTTCTTGCCTCTGCAGCGCTCTCACAGGACATTCTGGGTAATCAGACTGTCTTTGCTCTTCCTCTGATGCTCTGACTCTATCTGGCACATCTGCTCCCTGGCCGTGGAGGGCACCAAACTATCATCATTGGTCTTCCCGGTTTCTCAGCCTTAGACTTTCCTTACGGACAGAGGAGAGGGGCGGAGGGTTGCCTACGGCTCTCATCTGCCCCTGGGTACTGAGCTGGGAGACCAGGCCAGGGGCAAGTACAGATGAAGCACAAGACCCAGACTTGGCTCCTCACAGGCAAGGTCGTGCTTTCAGAGAGGAAGAGAGACTTCCCACCCCCTCCATAGGCAGATAGGCTTATGCACAGGAGCACAGCTCACAAATGGTAGAGAGGACTTAGACGTGATGAGTGACTCTGGGGAAAGAGGAGTGCCCAGTAGGCTGCCAGGCAGGCCCCTGCTGTGGGTCATTACCACAGTTTCGATCTTCCTCAGTAGATGGTCTGTGTATTTTGAGCTCTGTGGCTGCATCTGATTTATCTGAACACAGTGGAAGAGTAGAAGCCACTCATGGCTGCTCCCTCTAGGGAAGCCCGTGGAATCTGGACTCCTGAGAAATAGTTTATCAGTAAAAGGAGTGCTATGTGGTAAAAACACTCCGTGGAGCTCACCAGCTCGGTAAGGTCATGAGGTCATTGACGCAGTTTGAGTGGTGGAGAGTAAAGACCTCAGGAAAAACAGGCTGAGGTTGATATGACCTAGAACTCTGTGTTACGAGAGTCAGTGTGGCCCTTGACTACAGAGTGAGCCATTAAGGTTCTGAGACCCGCATCACACCCTGCCTACCCTGTTCCAACTTTGGAGCCCTGAAATTGAAGCGGTGTTTACAATGTCTCCTTGTTATTGGGGTTGTTAGGGTCAGAGCCTGGGTCCTGATAACTATTAAAGCTAGGCTACCCAACCTTGATCCTTTACCAATAGTGAAAGGGGGGCTATATAATGGGGCCACATTTGGAAGAGGAACAAATAAAGAAGCTCAGTGACTCCCAACTCCATCTTTCAGGCCTGATGTATGGTTTTGGGTTACATTGAGAGCAAGAGGTGTGCATAGCTAAGTCGTCTTGACCAAGTCGTGGTCCCAACCACCAATGACTCATCAGTGTGTTAATTGCTTTGCATATGCAAATGAGTCATATGATCTCCTTGAACTGATGGATATAAACAAATCTATGTCCCACCCCCACTTGTCCTGTCTCTGTGTGGGTCTAGGAAGCTAAGACATGATCTTGTAGGTGATCGTAAATTGTTCTGGGCTCCAAGGCCACAGTGTTCAGGACGTGAGGTCTGAACTGATTTTCTCTTCCGTGGGGTATGAAACGGTGGCTGGACTGGGCCTCTTGGCCTTTCTGAATCTTTGTGTTAGCTGGATGTTTCAGTAGCTGCTGGTGGGGAGGCAGAACCTTCTGGCAAGCTTAGGAGTTTATACAAAGTTCAGAAAGATTTGGTGCTTCTTGAGTACAGTCCTAAACATACACACACACACACACACACATACACACACATACACACACACACACACACTCACTCATACACACACATACACACACATACACACATACACACACTCACACACACATACACACACATATACACACATACACACACATACACACACACATACACACACATACACACACACACACACACACACTCACACATACACACACACTCACACACACATATACACACACTCACACACTCACACATACACACACATATACACACACACTCACACACACACACATACACACACACATACACACACTCACACACACACACTCACACATACATATACACACACTCACACACACACTCACACACACATACACACACACATATACACACACTCACACACACATATACACACACACTCACACATATACACACACACACATTCACACACACTCACACACGCATACACACACACATACACACACACACATACACACACTCACACACACACACTCACACACACTCACTCACACACACTCACACACGCATACACACACTCACACACATATACACACACTCACACACACACACACACACACTCACACACATACACACACACTCACACATACACACACATACACACACACATACACGCACACACATACACGCACACACATACACACTCACACACATACACTCACATACACACTCACACACACACATACACACACTCACACACACATACACACACATACACATACACACACACATACACACACTCACACACATACATACACACACATACACACACATATACACACACTCACACACACACTCATACACACATACACACACACGTATACACACACATATATACACACTCACACACATACACACACATACACACACACTCACACATACACACACATACACTGCTCATCCCTCCCTGTCACCTCCGCCTAGCCGGCAGTGTCTTCTGAAACTGACAAGCCAGGAACGTCCAAGGTACAGACTGGCCTTGCTGCAGAGAGCTAGGGTGAGAGTGAGGCTTGAAACCCTGTATGCTCTACTCTTAAACAGAGAGCTGTTTCCTTGACACAATGTAAACAGTATATTGACTCCTGAAGCCATTGTGAGTTAGGCTTGAGGAAGTCTGGCTTTGTATCCTTTGAGTCTTTGCCTGTGTGTAATAGCTCCCACTGGCCTAGAGAGAGGGGTTGGTGGCTCTGTCTTGGTTACTTTTCTATTAAAAATAAAATGCTAGGACCAAAAGCAAGGTGTGTGGGGGGGTGGGTGGGGAGGAAATTCAGGTCACATTCCATCACCGAAGGAAGCCAGGACTGGAACTCAAGGCAGGAACCTGGATGCAGGAGCTGAAGCAGAGGCCATGGATGGATGCTGCTTACTGACTTGTTACCCATGATCTGCTCAGCCTGCTTTCTTGTAGAACACAGGGCCACCTGCCCAGAGGTGGTCCCACCCACGGCAGGCTAGGCCCTCTCACATTGATCACTAAACAAGACAACACCTTACAGACACGCATATCCACTGAGGTTATAAGAGGTGTTTTATCAGTTAGAGTCCCCTCTTCCCAGAAGTCTAGGTTTGTGTCAAGTTGGCAAACACCAGCTAGCTCACACACTGAGGAAGCAGCAACCCTTGTAAATAGCTTCTGACTGTAGCATCATTTTCTCGTCGACAGAGGCTTCCAGAAATGTGTTCATCGATATGGAAATAAGATGAGCAGAAAGAAACAGTGCAAGCTGGTGATCCTAGCTAGGCAGACAGCTGTTTCACAGTCATGGTCCAGGGGCCTGGTCTTCAGCATGGCGTCCTCACTCTATTCAACCCCCGCAAGTGACTTGGCTTCTCTGGGCATTCCTTACACTGTAAATGGTGGTCATAGTCGTATTGTTCGAGATGCTTTTAGGAAGATAAGATATGGCAGGTGCCTGAGAGACTAGTGTAGCTATCCCTTCTCTCCTTCCCTCCCTGTTACTAAACACGACTAAAGTCACGTCCCTGAGTGGTTTTAACTTAGAATCCAAGAAGACACAAAAAGCTCTGTGAGTGTACTGGTGTCATTTTCAATGTATTTTGCTTCTGGAAAATTCTCAAAGCATTCTGTATCCACCACTGAAGAAAAGATATCAAGATGAACTCCAAGGTCATAGCCAACTGACAGAGGATAGAATTGAGCTTCAGAAGAATCGGGATGCCCCCTCTATTTGGGACAGGACTCCGGATGCCCGGAGACTCCGTAGGATGAAACAGTGTCTGAATTAGAGTATGTGTGGAACCCCAGGGCCCAGCCTTTCATGGACTATTCCAATCAGGTTGAACTTGAACAGGACAGAGTTGGCCCAGACTGACGGCTACTGTAGGAATTAGCCTCCAGTGCTGGCCAAGGACTATGGTCACATAGGGCTGGGACCCTCTTATGGGCAGGAATGCCTACTTACTCCATAATGACTTGGGGCACATTTCTCTAGTTCTCTCATAGAATTTCCCCAAGAGGTCTATGTTTTCCCTAACAGTAGCTGTGTTTTTAGGGGCTATATTTTTCTCTTGGGCTAGGGATGTAGCTAAGTTGGTAGAATGTTTGTCCAGCATACAGGGAGACCTGGATTTGCTTCCCAGCACCATATAAGTGAGTGCAGTAGTACTCACTTGAAATCGCAATCCTGGGAAAATGGAGGCAGGAGAATCAGAAGTTCAAAGTCATCTTTGACTACAGAGTGAGTGCAAAGCTAGCCAGAAACGTATGATATTTAGCAATAAAAATAACTATTATTGCTGGGCAGTGGTGGTGCATGCCTTTAATCCCAGCACTTGGGAGGTAGAGGCAGGTAGATTTCTGAGTTCAAGGCCAGCCTGATCTACAGAGTGAGTTCCAGGACAGCCAGAGCTACACAGAGAAACCCTGTCTCGAAAAACCAATAACAATAATAACAATAATGACAATAATAATAATAATAACTATTGTTACATATTATTATATAGTTAATGTTGTTGTTCTGGTTTTACTAGCTAATAGAAAATATGAAGCAAATATGTGCTTTCCCACAGCCGCAAATCTATGGCTCTCATTTTCTGTGTTGTTCCTGTCCATGAATATCCTACCTGTGACATTGTATTTATTCTCTGTTTGTTGCATTTTGAAATACATGACTAGCTGTACTTGCTATACTGTTGGCCTTTGTGGAAGCCTCCTTTGAGTTCCTGCTAGAACAAGGTCCTCATTAGCAATTTAGTACCTGAGAACTGCCTACTGGACTGGTAGACCAGTTAGCCCAATTTAGTATCTGAGAATTGCCCTGCTGGACTCATAGACCAGATAGTCCTTTGCTCTCACGTGACTTATGTTGGTAATACCTTGACTCTTGCTTTTGTTTTTTTTATCTTCCTCCAGTCAGTTAAGGAGGATACACTTTCCACAGGTGCAGAAGATAACGTAAGTGACTGGGTGCCATCTTAAATCATTCCACTGTCATCTTCGGTGTGCCGGGCCATTGGGTGCTCAATGTGGAGATCCCTGATTTGCACATCCTGTGTAGACTCTTTCATCCCTTTTTACAATTAGGGATGGAAAAGGGGTGGGCACTAACACTGGATCAATACTTTATGATTCCCAATGATAAGGGGAAAAAAGTAAGAGCAAAATCAGCACATTGTCTTTTCTAGCTTGTCATCCTTTAGGGCTGAAGGAGTCTACAGCACAGAGTAACGGCTTTGCGTATCTGCGAGGGATGGGGTTACATCTTCTGCTTCATTCTGCATTGATTGCTCCTTCATCTTCGTTTCCCTGGTTAACCAGATTCTCAATAACTTTGGATGGTACTCAGGTCCAGTCACTTGCCTCAGGCATGAGAGAGAATGTCACACAGCAATAATCCAGACTGTTGACTCTGATAGAAAGCTGACCGAAGGGGTTTGCACCGGATAGACTGGTAGACTGAATGTTCTAGAGGTAGTCAAAGTTTTTAAATAGTACATTCATATTTGAAAGGATGGCGTTTTATGAACTCTCTCTTTCTCACACACATACACACACACAAATGTACTTTTTGAGAATGTCATCCCAAGCAATTAATCATTGGGGCTTCGGGAGCTTCAGGCCCAGAACAGCAGCTCTCAGTGCTGAAAGCAGTGCAGACTTTGAACATTTTTATGATTGGCATAAGTGACTTCACAGCTTCTTAAGATACAATAGGACCTGATCACTTTGCCCAAGCAAAATGTGGCTGGATCTTTCTGGAGTCTCTCGTGTTCACTTACCATGAACAGTGTGCAAAAATTCAGTTACTGGAGCCAAGTGGATGCTGGGAATCCAAATATTTCCCTTAGTGTTAGTCATGATAGGGGTGGACATTAGAATGGCTGTGTATGATTCCTTTTACGTACTTTTATTTTCACTGGCGTATATATACATACATACATATATATATATGTGTGTGTGTGTGTGTGTGTGTGTGTGTGTGTGTTTCACATAGTGTAAAATTACATAAGGACATTTCACACAAGCATATAGCGTATTCTGAGTGTGCTGCCCCACACTCCTCCCCCCCCCTTCCCGTTCCCCTCCCCAGTTCCCATTGTTCCTCTAAATGTGTTATGATTCTTATAGGAGAAAAATCCTGACAATCTGTTGGTTTTGTTATTTATTGTTCCTCCCCTCTCTTCATACATTCTTTTGTTCATTCATCGACTCTTTCTTTCCTTTCTTCTTTCCTTTCTTAAGTTGAAGTTAATAAGGCAGCAAGGCTCGGGCCTCTCATGATTCCAGAAAGTTCTTGTGAATTTACTGGATACTTTCTAAGAACCCAGAATCTTCTCACCTGAAAAGCATCAGTCAGCTTGGAAGTTCCGAGTTCTCTAAGCTTTGAGGGAGAATTCAGTGTATCCTTTATCCCAGGAGCCCCATGATCCCTGCAGCTCAGATGTTAAAATCTGGAGTTGATCTGAAACAGCCAAGTGCATTTCACCTTGTGCCATACACGTAATAGGGCTGGATTAATTGATATGTTCCTAATATCAAAAGATAACAAAGCTAGTGGGGATGTTGAAGAAAAGCAAGACATTTTTAACAAAATGAAGAAATGTTTTAGACATTGCTTTTTCCCCCTCATTTAGCCCTATACATTTCCTATTTTTTAAAGATTTATTTATTATACATAAGTACACTGTAGCTGTCTTCATACACACCAGAAGAGGGCATCAGATCTCATTACAGGTGGTTATGAGCCACCATGTGGTTGCTGAGATTTGAACTCAGGACCTTTGGAAGAATAGTCAGTGCTCTTACCTGCTGAGTCATCTCACCAGCCCTTTATTTCTAATTTTAAGACTCCACATTTACCATCTAGCTGCCTATCAATGTGGCGAGAGTGAAGCTAAACAGTTATAACCTAGACATCATTATCCCCAGGTCACAGGTCTACTTGAACCTCAGTTTACTCATCTTTTAAATGGGGATAATAATCCAACAAGTTTGATGGATCTGTTAGGAATTAAATGAGATGTTAATTTAGGCATAAGTTAACCACAGATCTCAGACCAAATCCAGTCCTACCACCTATTTTTTTATATGGCCCACAAGTTAAAAGTGGTCTTCTATATTTTTAAATGACTAGGGGAAAAATGAAAGAAAAATAATTTTATGAGATGTGGAAATCACATAAACTCAAATGCCAGTGTTGACAAATTTCATTAGAACTCAGTCACACATTCCTTTGTGCGTCATCTCCGGTGCTTTGGTAGGCTGGCTCCCCCAGCAGCAGTGCTGGTGAGTGGCAGAGACCATAGAGTGCTGGCCCCCCATTACTATGCTAGTTCCCAGGGAAACTGAGCTTTCTCTGCTGGCTCAGCATCCAGGTGGGGTGTAGAAGTGTGTACAACTGAAGTTCAGTTCATTTCCCCCTCTCTGGAGAGGCAAGCGCACCCACTACCACAGTGCCCGGCGCTCCCTCACTGCAGGGCAGGCAGGACCCGTGACTCCTGAGTTCTGGAGCAGCACAGCTGAATTGTTTCGGTTTGTTTCTCTTCTGTATGCATACATACCCTTCCCAAAGCCCACCGTGACCCCCTGAGCAGAAGGTGCATGTGCCGTCAACATGACATCATGTTTTCATGAAAAAAAAAAAAAAGCACAGAAATTTAGAACTCCTTCTAAACTTTGATTCTGATCCTATAGGAAATAAAATCTGGGCCGGCAAGAAGGCTCAGTGGGTAAGGGCGCTTGCTGCTAAGCCTGGGAGGAGGAGTTTGATCCCTGAGACCAGCATGGTGGAAGGAGAGAAACCCCACTCTGTCATGTGCATGCCCCCATCCCAAACACATGCAGACAAATAAACATTTACAAGACTGAAAAACAGTGGAGCGTAGTGGTGCTCACCATTAATCCCAGCACTGTGGAGGCAGAGGCAGGCAGCTCTCTGAGTTCAAGGCCAGCCTGGTCTAGAGAGCTCCAGGATAGCCAGGGCTACTTATACAGAGTCCCTATCTAAGGTAAATAAATAATTTAATTAAAATAAAATCTGTCTGATCTATAGCAGTTCTGGAAAAGCTCAGGTGTAACACAAGCATGTCTTGGCCTTGGTTGGTTGGATTATAATTATCACTAATGAGACTAATCTTTCCTCGCTAAGGATTGTATAAAACCAAAGCAACTGCTACTTCTTAGCAAGCACTCGAAAGCTGCACCTGAAAAAAAAAAAAAACAAAAAAACAAAAAAACAAGAAAACCAAACCAAACCAAACCAACAAAACACCCAGCCTAGACGAGAAAGAAAACAGCCTCATGGACTCATCGACGCCATTGCGGAGAGGAGAATCCGTTTCCCACATGGCTGGCCCTGGGCTCCCCGTCTGCCTCAGCCTGGCCCTGCTGTGGTTGGAGCTTCACAGCCTGGTAGCAGTCAGGGAGGAAGGAGGCAGCTTTTGCCAGGCTGGGCTGTGGTAACGAGGTTTAGTGTGTGCCCCGTTTCTAGCCCCTTCCTAAAAGACAAGTCTCAATCACCCGAGGCCAGACTCCACTGCCCAGCCATGCATGACTTCGAGCTCTGGTCCTCCCGCCTCCACCTCCTGAGTGCTGGGATTACAGGTGTGTGTTGTCACCTCCAGTTTACAAGGTGCTGAGGATCAAACCCAGGGCTTCCTGTACACTGGGTGAGCACTGTCCCCGAGGAGTCACATCCCAGCCCACGGTCAGCTGCTATCTCTCTGCTTTGCCATTCCTTCTGCTAGGCGGCTGTCTGTTGGCCACAGCTGCTTCAAGTAACTGTTTCCTGCTGGTATCAGAGGGAGGGAGCAGAGAGGAGACAGCGCTAGGGTGAGGCACGCCCAGGCTCCTGAAGCTCTGCTGGGTCAGCATCCACACGCGTCAGTGGTCCAGATTGTGTTCTCAGGATTTCCCCTCTAGGTTCTTGTAAACAAAGGCTCAAAATGTTCCAAAGACAGAATCATTCTGAATCCAGGGCCAGGAGGTCAAAGTCTGTTCCTACCTACTCAGGGGCCATCTCCCACCCTTGCACAGCAGCACGGCACACAGCTCTGCTGTGGCCATGAGGTAGCAAATCCCAGGAGACAAAGGACAGCAGCGCCAAAGGATGCAGAAGGTCCACGTTCTCAGAGGATGGCCGAGCTGAAGGATGGGCAGGGTCCGAGTTCTTAGAGGGTGGCAGAGCCTCGAATGCACAGGAGAATGTTTGGCTGTCCGGCATTCTGTTTCACTGGCCAGCAGGAACCCTCCCCCCCATTTTCCTCAAATGGCTGCTACCTTCTGTTGGCCAAGTTAGCCCAACTGTTCGTAATCCTCGTTTGTAAATTGGGGATAACATTACTTTTGTAACTTTGCCCCAAGGTGTTATATAAGAAGGACATTGTACAACAGCAGACATGGAAAGAGGTCTAATTGGACCCATAAGTCATTGGGTGCTCCAGGTCATACATGGTCATGGAGTAGACAGGTTTAATGTCAACACGAGTGAGAACCGGCAGTGGGAGCCGAGTGTGTGAGATGCCTGTACAAGCCTAAGAACTTGACGCATGTTGCCTGGTTACTCGTGATCTTTCTTAGTCCCTGCTCTATTGCTGTGACAAGACACCATGACCAAGGCAACTTATGAAAGAAAGCGTTGAATTGGGGGCTTGCTAATAATTTTAGTGGGTTAGTCCACGGCCATCATGGTGAGAAGCATGGCAGCAGGCAGGCAGCATGGTGGGCGTGCGGTAGCCAAGAACTCATGTTTGATCCACAAGCAGGAGACAGCTGATTGGGTGGGGTACCTCAAAGCCCACCCCCATAACACCTCCAACACAAGCCACACTTCCTAATCTCTCTAAAGTAGTTCCACTAACTAGGAGCCAAGCATTCAAGCATGCAAGCCTCTACAGGCTGTTCCCATTCAAACCACCACGGGATCTCTACACAGGCTGAATGCAATTACTCTGAGGCGGACCGAAGAGAGCCCTACTAGAATGGAGGGGTAGAAAAGACCCCTGTCTGTGCCTGGACCTTCATAGGGAAGGAATTTGCCAACTCCACTCCTGTCTGCCTGTCCATCTGTCTGTCTGGTGCTCAGCAATCATATGTCTGTGAGCTCATTATCTGCATCCTGAATATTGCCTCTTGAAGATTTGCCTGCATAGAAACTAGTCGCGGGTTCAAACCCACAGCTACTCTGCAGATAGAACAACCAAGACTCCTTCATAAAACATGCTTTGCGGGAATATTTGGGTGTGAAGGCGTTGTTTTGTTTTGTTTTGTTGTTTTGTTGTTTTCTTATTACCTGGCAAAATAATCTAGGTGGTATGTGAGTCACGGGTAGAGAATGTAAAGCTTGAGGAGGTGGAGTCCACCTTACAAACTGTGGATCTCAATGAAGACGAGACCCAGCCTGAACCCACAGACGTCAAAGTCAAAGAAGAAAGCAAACCCCGGAGGGCCCCTCTGATGGCGTTTCTCAGGCAAATGGTAAGCCACTTCCGATCCCTGCAGAGCGGACATGCCAGCCCACCTTCTGAGAGTAGGGGCAGCCTTGCCCATGTGTGAGCCGTCACTGTGGTGAGGCCTGGGGGCGAGGGGTGGGCTCATGAGAAAATCCCATTCACTCTTTTCATTCCATCATAAGGTCTGCTTCTTGCTAACACCCCTTACCTCTGATAATTCCCTGTTTAGTGAATTAAGAGAGTTTCCGCTGTAAGTTTTGACAGCAGTATCCACCCAGAAGTTGATTTCATTACTGGCTTTGCACTCTATATTTGATGTTTGCTTCAGTTGTTGGTGAATGATTCTGCTTGAGCTTTCCTCTTACTCAAATGAATTGTTTCCATCAGCAACCTAAGGATATATAAAGATGGGGCTGGAGAGATGGCTCAGCAGTTAAGAGCATATGCTGGTCTTGCAAAGGCCCAGGGTTCTGTTCCTGGGGCCCACATCAAGTGGCTCATACCATCTGTATCTCCAGTTCCAAGGGGTCCAATGCCCTTCTATCCTCTTAGGAAACTGCGCACACATGGTGCACATACAGTCAAGCAAGCACACACACATATGTACTTTAAAAGTTAAAAAAAAATTAAAGACTATATAAATAAATTAAAGCAGGCCCTTAAAAACAATATAAGGCATTTTCTGGATTAAATATTAAATAGTATAAGTTATAGCCAGGCATAGTAGCTTACACCTGTAATCCTAGCACTTGAGAAGCTGGGGTGGATTTCTATGTCAAAGCTACACCGTGCTACACAGTGAAACTCAGTCCGCAAAGCAAGAAAAGGCCAAAGCCATGGACTGACATAAAGAAGTCCTGAAGGTGACATGAGATATGAATGACCTAGGTCATTGGAACAAAGCCATGTCGCCTGATATTCTTACAGGGGATGTGTCTGGCTGCATGGCTTGCTTGGTGAATTCGCCATGCTCTTAATCTCTGTGGAACAGAAAAAATGTGGATAGACACCTTTGGGTCCCCGTGACTTTCAATATCTAGGAACTTAACTGGGCACAAGAAAACCAAAGTCACAGGGTGACAGCAGCAAAGCCCGAGCAAAAAGGCCATTGCATAATTCTCTGTTAACGAAGAGCAAGTCCTTCACCATCTGTCCCACCTTCCGTCAGGCGCCTCTATTTTAATATTCAGGAGTCTAATCAACGTGAAGATAAAGGAAAAGGCATACTGAGATGTATGCAGGGAGGCTGTAGAAGCAGTGGGCAGACCGAGGTTGATCCCACCTCTCTTATTGTCCGTTTGCTCTAAAAGAGAGTTTGAGGCCAGCGAGATGGCTCTGAAGGCAAAGGGCACCAGCTATCAGGCTTAACAACCTGAATTTGATCTCATTTCTAGTATAACTACATTTCAGGTAAAAGAAAATAGAGTAATATAAATCCTGATGTTGCATTCTACATAGACAATAGGACTAAACCAGCAAAGGCCCCCAGGCTCCCACGGGAACCCAAAATAACCGCAAGGAATCGCTCTGAGATCAACGGCAGTGAAGAGCAACAGACTCTCACGCGGGTCAGCCGTGTGTCAAGAAAGGGTTTGAAATGGTAGGAGTGTTTTATCGCGTGAGGAGGCGGAGGGCTGTGCTCATGTACGGACCAACCAGGTGGGCAGATTCAAAACCAGACATGGGGATAAAATATGCTGATTTCTGATTTATAATCTCCCAGCGTAAAAGCAGCCTGCTTCCGGAAAGCCGGCACGCTCTCCGCCCAGCTTACCTCGCTCTCCGCCCAGCTTACCTGCATTATTCCATCTGATCCTTTGCAGGTCTTCCTCCGGACCACTGGCTTATGAGAAAGTCTTGACTGGTGTGAGGGAAAGACTGTGAGGTTTAACAGTGGGCCAGCTAAAGGCCCAAATGAGGAGACAGCCGAGACACCTGCTCTTCTGTTAGGCACATTCAATCGAATAGGCCAATAAAACTTCGAAAGTTAGTATGTGCAGGGGAAAGGAGGTGATTTGAAAGTGGAAATTATATAACAAAATACAAAAGTCTTTGGACCACAATTCTGGTCTCACAATTCCTATCTGGTATTAAAATCTCAATAAGGGGGTGACAACGTGGAGCTGGCTTAGTGATTCGGAGCCCTTAATAAGGGGGTGACAACAAGCTGGCTTGGTGATTAGGAGCCCCTAGTGCTCAGATGTGTTCCTGGGAGATGGTGTTTTTAAGCCACACTGGCCCCAGCTGTAAGAATCTCTCTTCTCCCAAGTGAGGTTCAGGACTCGGAGACTAGGGGGAGTCTGAGCAATCTGCCCAAAGCCCAGAGCAAACTCAGAGTTCAAATCCTATTTTCTATTTTCTATTTCCTATTATTTCAATTTTGTTGTTTCTATAGCTGCCGTTTGACGTGGGTACCACACTGCTTCCTGCAAGGTTGCTGGATCTAGGGGTTTGTGGGGTGGTGTGATGCTAAGCTCCGTTCTGCAGCTTCACTTATTCATGTTTTCTGTACTAACATTGTCTTTATACCTTGGGCTACTGGTTTTAAAATCACAGGCAAAAGAAGAAAGCTAATGCTTGGTATATGTTAAGGTTGGGTATAGCATTCTTGAATATATTTGTTCTTACAATGAAAGTTGCTTCAGACAGATCACTAACCCAATTCTATTTCAAGTTGAACGTCTCTGTGAAGTAGAAAACTGAGATGCAGAACCTCTGTGGACCTGGAAATTTCTCATAGATTCCTTTCCTTGGATCTGAGTTAATGAAATTGAGTTGGGAAACTTTGTTGCTAATACTCTTGCAGTATGAAAATTTCACCAACAAACTGAGAGTGGTGGCCTGCATCTGTAATCCCAGCATGCAGAACATGGAGGTAGGAGGATGACAAGTACAAGGTCATCATATTAAGACTGAGGCCAGCCTGGGCTATATGAGACTCTGTCTTTAGATAGATAGATAGATAGATAGATAGATAGATAGATAGATAGATAGATAGATAGATGATAGATAGAGCACCCTACTTCTTTTATTTTTTTGAGACAGGATATCCCCATGTAGACCTGGAACTCACTATGTAAATCAGGCTAGCCTTGAACTCACAGGGATCCACTGTGATGGCTATTCTTGGTCATCAACTTGACTACACCTGAAATGAATTTCAAGCTAGAAATGGAGGGCACAACTGTGAGAGCTTAGTTTTGCTTGGGTGAACCCACTCCCAGTGGAGACCTTTGAGGAAGGAAGATTCACGGCTTTGATCCTGATCGTGAGGTGGGAGGGCACACTGTTCTTCAGGACTTCGCCTTCTGCTGGAAGCCTATATAAGGACATGGAAGAGGGAAGCTTTTGCTCTTGGCTGCTTGTCCTCATCTTGCTAGCAAGTCCATCCCTTCCCTGGCATTAGAACCTACATCTCCGGGATCCCAGCATGTATGCAGACCAGCTGAGACACCCAGCCTTGTGGGTTGAGCGACTACTGGATTCTTGGACTTTCCATTCACAGTCAGATAGTGTTGGATTAGCTAGAGATTGTGTGTGTGTGTGTGTGTGTGTGTGTGTGTGTGTAGAAAATATTGTTGGATTAGCTGGAGATGTGTGTGTGTGTGTGTGTGTGTGTATGGAGAAAAGATGTTCATTCTTTAAATTCTGTGACTCTAGAGAACCCTGACTAACACATCCACCACATCCCTGTCTCCTCATCGCTGGAATCAAAGGTTTGCACCACCAGACCCATCCATTTCTTTTAATTTTTAGCTTTGGCTGAAGAGTCAAAATCTATTTGCATTCCTTTCCAAACAATACATGAACTGATCACCAAATGTTTCTGCTCAAATGCTGACCCTCTGAGCGACCTGTGTTGGAAACGGCTCCAATACTCCTGGGAATATCAAGTCGTCAGAATGCACGGCACCATGCAAGCAATAAACCCAGCATTGTTCACATGCAACAAGGCTCAAGACACCACAGCTAGTCTAAACCACAGGCTGAAACGATTCACCTTCGAGTCATGAATAAAACCACACAGGGAAACAAGTTACTCGGCAGAGAGCAGGGGAATCTCAGAAACTGCTTCTGAGCCTCTAAGCTTTTCTATGTGACACTAAGCCGTCTCTGAAAGACTTTTAGAGTCCTCAAACATTAACTGCTGCTTTTGACAGCTGGTAAAAATAAGCCTCAGCGGTTAGGGTTGTTTGGATGGTAAAGCCCAACCTGGGTTATCGGAGTTGTCACTGAAGCAGGGTTCTGCAGACTTCGGAAGGAAGGAGTAGAGGGAGGGAGGGCCGGTGGGAGGCACTGGTCCTCAAAATAGGGATTAATTAAGGAAGTGACCTCAAATGAACTTGATGATATCTTTATCTGAAGCCAGCAGTCAGTTAGCTTGAGGTACATGTGTCTTCTTGTGCCTCAGAATGAATGGAGAGAAGCCATCGACAGGATTGGGTAATGAATGGAGAGAAGCCATGGACAGGATTGGGTGGCTCTCCTGTTTTTCCTTAAGAAGGACAGAATTGGCAGTGATCTTCCTGGGGGCCTGAAGCTCTGCTCCCACACTGTCAACATAGCATGGCTCCCGATCCCACCCAACCCTCCTCCGAGACTATCGAAGAGATGAATGGAAAGCAAAAACATCCAAATCCAAAACTGGACAAGCATCTGTGGGACACAGCTTGAAATAAGGAAGTCAAGCTCAACCGCGCTCTCAGGAGACGAAAGAGCATCTCCGTCAAGAAGCTGTGGGAAGACCAGGCCCTGGCGTCCACTGATGTTTTGGCTTAAAAGGCTATTGTGCTCATGCATGTTGTGTTGGTTGCTGACCAAAGCAACATATAAAAGAAAGTCTATTCGGGCTTATAGTTCCAGAGAGATAAGAAAGCATGGAGGCAAAGCAGAGGCATGGGGCTGGAACTGGAAGCTGCGAGCTCACATCTTGAACTCAAAGAAAGAAGCAGAGAAATAGCAATGGTGAGAGCCTTCAACCTCACAGAGCCCGCCTCCCGGGCAATGGTGAGAGCCTTCAAACTCTCAGAGCCCGCCTCCCGGGCAATGGTG
>NW_022196897.1:156539906-156546321 GCF_008632895.1 Mastomys coucha | reverse complement strand
CAAACTCACAAAGCCCGCCTCCCGGGCAATGGTGAGAGCCTTCAAACTCACAAAGCCCGCCTCCCGGGACAGACTTCCTCCAACAAGGTCAAGCCTCCCCAGAAGCATCACCAACTGGAGACCAAGTGTTCAAATGCCAGAGCTTCTGGGGACATCTTCATACAAGCCACCATGCATGTTTGCACTTTGCAACTGAACATTTTCCCAGGGTGAGGGGGGCAGGGGAGATGGGTGACTCATTTGGTAAATGATTTCCAAGTATGAGGACCTAAGTTTCACTCCCAGAGCCCATATTTAAAAGGCCAGGTGGCATGTATTTATAGTCCCAGCACTGAAGGAACAGAAACAGGCAGGTCTCTGGGGTTCACTGGTCAGGCAGCCTAACTAAATTGGTGAGTTCGAGTTTCAGTGACTCAGTTTAAGAAGTGAATGCATCCTGGGGAATGTCACTGGGTGTGGACCTGTGGCCTTCACGTGCACATGAACACAGACATAGAGGAACGCCTCCCATTTGCCTGCACAAACAAACATACATGGTTCCCTTCAGAAAATGGTTTATGTCCCCTAACTGATATGGACAGAAACCATATTCTGAAGGCCATACTGGAGTTGCAGGTGATTATAAGGGGTTCTTTCCACACAGTCTGAGCCCAGGGGGCCGAGTGACATCCCAAAGTATCAGACAGTAGCAGATGACAGCATTAACCAAAGGACTCAATCCCCTTTCTCGACGTTCTCGAGCAAGATTGAGCTTCTTAGAAGAGCACCGGAGAGCCAGAGGGAGGAAGAGCTGTTCTCCACGCCCAAGGATCTCAGTCCGTGTAGAGGACACTCTGATCTTTACCTGGAAACCTTGATGAATCCCACTCTAACGAGAGTGCGTGGAAGCCAGGAACAGTGGGTGAGAAGGAACTAAGATTCTGATCCATGTCTACAGGCCGCAGGAAGGGAGAGAAAGAGAAACAGAGAGACAGAGAGAGACAGAGACAGACAGACCAACTGACTGACTGGGCCTAGCTTGTGCTTTTGAAACCTCAAAGCCCATCCCCACTGACACACTTCTACCAGTAAGGCCACACCTCCTGATCCTTTCTACCTTTCTCAAACAGTTCATTCCCAAGGGACTAAGCATTCAACTATAGGAGCCTATAGAGGCCATTCTTATTGGAACCACCACAGTGGTACAGACCGAGGCAGAGAGGGGGCAAGTTCAAGGCACGCCTGGGCAAAGTAGCAGATCCTGTCTCAAGAGAAAGAGAGAGAGAGAGAGAGAGAGAGAGAGAGAGAAGAAGGAAGGTAAGAAGGAAGGAAGGAAAGAATAAAGGAAGGAAGGAAGGAAGGAAGGAAGGAAGGAAGGAAGGAAGGAAAAGGAAGAAAGAGGAAGAAAAGAAAGGAAGAAAGGAAGGAAGGAAGAGCAGGTTCACAGAGCTTGGCGCTACCCCATTCTCCATTACTAACAACTCAGGAGGCACCAAGACTGTACCCTATACTTGGGGTGCACTGGGGATGTGGCTTTAGGGGTAGGGAGAGATGCATGATCCCCACACTCTGCCCAAACTGTTGATGGTCCTAGTCAGTGCTTCTGTTGTTTGGAGAGCAATGTCAAATCATATTGAAGAAAAATGGTGTTCACCTGTGAATGGGCAAGTCCCATGGACATCTGTATGTGAGGTTCATTAGCCACTGTCTTCTCCAAGCCCGCATTAGTTTGCTTTATTTATTCAATTTATCTAATTCAAACAATCTCATTTCAAGTAAATGTTCAGCCATCGCTAGTTGACTGAGGGGTGCCTGCCCCTCCTTGGGGCAGTAGAATGCAGAGGTGGCTTAGAGTACTGGGCCTGGAATCACTGCCAGGGTCACAGCACGGGCCTCTAACTGGCTAGTTCCATGGCCCCGCCTAGAGCCTCTGAGCTTTCCTTTTGTTAGCTCTGAAGTGAGAAAGATGATTGCCCCGTGAAGGTTCTGCTGTGGCTGATCATTCATACACATCTGGCTCTTTCCAACAGTGCCTGCACTCGGTCAGAGGCCACTCAGAGTTAGCCTTGGATTTACCTCTGACACTTTGAACGTCATCTCCCAGACTGAAGAGCAGCAGCTAGCACCAATCCCCCAGAATGCCTTTGAGCACCTGTAAGGATTTCTTTGTCGTGCATGTTTGGTATGTGTGCGTATATACATGTTTGCCTGTACACGGGTGGACACTAAGGGTGTGTGCATGCATGTGTGCACATGTGCCTTAGGTGCTGAGGGTCTCCCTTACATGTTAAGGTGTGGTCTCTTTGTCAAACCAAGGGCTCTCAGGTACAACCAGCCTATGTAGCCTGATCTCCAGGAATCCTGTCTCCGCCTCCCTCCGGAGCACTGAGGTCACAAATGACCGCCATGCCCACCCAGCTTCCTGGGGGCTGAGCTGTCCTCACTCCTGCTGCCTGCACGGAAGGTGCTTTAACCCCCAGGCCAGCTCCTGGCCGGCCTCTCATGGTCTCAGGATTAAGTGTGCCGTGAGTGTATGTTGTCTGCTACGAGAACATACTGCCCCAGTTGATAGTGGGGCAGTTGGGAGTCCCGGCTTCCTGAGCAGCTGGGAAGAGATGGTGCTAACCAATGAGCGCTCATCCTCTCGTCAAGTGGGAGTCTGAGAGCACCAGGCACAGTTAAAGTCACAGGGCCCAGGGTGAGTCTGAGTGTGACCGTGGCCAGTTAGAGCACTGCTCAGAGCCTTGTGAAACACGGTGGCTGAGGCCCAGGCCCAGGGTTTCTGATTCTGTGGATCTGGATCTAAGCAAGTGTGAAGAACTTGCCCCTAACAAGTCCCCAGGTGAGTCTGGTGCCTCTGGGCCTGTGGCCACGCCTTTGGGACTTAGTTGCTCAGCTCACCTAGTTAAAGCAATCAAAGAGGCAGATTTGACTAAAGGATGGGTGCTCATTAACTCAACTCTCCTCCACTGGCTGAGAGTAGCGAAAAGATTTAGCAGGTAAATGGTAGCAATGCCCAGTTCATTCATTCATTCATGTCTCTAAGCACCTTCTCCTTTCAACATTACTTTCTTCCCCTCCTTCTCCTTCTGAAAGAAGATCTCATTTAGCCTAGGCTATCTCATAGTCCCACTGCCTCAGCCCCTAGATGCCCGGAATAAGAGTGTTTTCCTGGGGAGACAGGAACGCACATCTATTTACCCAACCCCACATATAATTTTTATTTCATTTACTTGTTTGTTCGATTACTTGCTGTTCCTTTGGGAAGCTAACACTCAAATTCATCCGCCTCTGCTGACACACACAGCCACAGCTCTCTGAGTGACCCCTTTCCTGCGGCTCTTCTCCAGTCTGTAGCCTATATATCAAGGATAAAGGAGGGCGTCGTCGGTTTTGGAAAAAGTGCGTGCCCCTGTGCACTGTTGCCGTGGTAACTGAAAGGCTACTGTCTGCTTGTTGTTGTAGTCAGTGAGAGGGAACGAAGGGATGACCCGCTCGGAAGACAGTAACGGGAAAGACTCCAGCTGCCAAGTAAGTGACGTGGACTCAGCCTGCGGGCGGGTTCGGCTTTGTGTCCTCCATGTTCTCCATGCAGTTCTCAGAGAAACATTGCCTGGCTGAGCACCTACTGTACACCCTGGTTAAGCACCTACTGTATACCCTGGTTAAGCACCTACTGTATACCCTGGTTAAGCACCTACTGTATACCCTGGTTAAGCACCTACTGTATGGCTCTGCAGACATAGTATGGGCGAGCCCTCAGCTCTTCTCTCTCCGTATGGAAGGTTTCTTCCCAGCCTTCAAGTTTTAGCAGAAATGTCACCTCTTCAAAGAGCTCCCGTGCCCTTGGGTCATCTCCGTCACAGGTTGTGTTCACTTATGATACTGTACCGATTCCTGTGTCTCTCCTGTCGGGAACATCGGAGAGCAAGCAGGTGCTTCTGGCTTCCTCTCATCTTCTGGGGTGCCTGGCACAGAACAATGCGCGTTCCCTTATTCCCTTTGCTATTAATGAATAGAACACTTGACATCTGCACAGGTTCCTTCCTTTTAAAAGGAGATCATGCAGCTGGGTGGTGGCCCACAGCTCTCTTGACACAGGGTTTGCCTCACACATGCAAAGCCCTGGGCTGCGTCCTGGCGCTGCATAGAAGCAGTCATGGTAGTGCACGCCTTCAATCCCAGCACTTAAGAGGCAGGGGGAGGAAAACTGGCTGTTCGACATCATATACTAACCCCCTATTTTATAACCCGACACCTCTTTTAATTTAAATAGATACTTCTATAAAAATATCAGAGCTCTTGTGTTAACTTTAATAATGCAAAGAAGTCCTTAAAGGCCTGTGTTTTAGACTCAAAGGGCCTGGGTCGGATCCTGGCTTAAAGGGTTTTGTTTTTTTGGTTTTTTTGGTTTTGTTTTTTTTGTTTTTTTTTTTTTTTTTTTTTTTTTTTTTTTTGTATGTTTGTCTTTAGTGGGCCTTTTGCTATAGTTGTTTGGAAATATTACCGATCTCCCAGTGCCTCGGTTTCCTTACCTAGAAGGATATAGGGGACGCAGACTCGATAGAGCATCCTCCCTAGGTTAATCAGTACTGAGACAGGACTACAAATATTCCTGGCGTGGAGGCTCAATAAATAATTTAATGTCAGTGTAGGCTGCCCCAGTGAAAACACCATACAGTGAGTGACTCAAACCACAGGAATTTCTCTCTCACATTCCTGTTGGCTGGAAAGGCTAAAATCAAAGTATTGGCACAGTTTAGTCTCTACTGAAGATTCTCCCCCTTGCATGCAAATGGCTGCCTTCCGCCTAGCAGGGGAAATGGGAGGAAAGAGGAGGAACGAGGGAAGAAGAGTGCCCCCTGGTGTCTCTTCCCGTAATGGCACTAAGCCTATGGAATCAGCTCCATGGTATGACCTCATTTAAGGTGAATTGTTACTTTGTTCCAAACATAACCACAAAAGGGATTCATTTCCAGGGATGAATTGGAATTGTATGATTCAGCCAGCTGCAGGTACTTCTTACCATTGCTGTCCAGCTGTTGGTAGGGATTCACCATCCTATTATTTTGCTGATGTCACATAAATCTACAGCATAATTCAGAATACAGTCTAGATTTCTACTTCTATTAATAATTATGAAACTACATGTTTTCATGTATTATAAATATAATATTAGAAAACATGATGTTTTCCATTTATTTTCTTTTTTATAGCTATATTGTACCCCCAAATTTACATACAATACTGGGCACTTTGGAGCCCAAACTTTCAAAAGTTCACCTTGGAAACACAGTAAACTTACTTTATACAAAAATGAAAATACAGGCCAGTGAGATCCCTCAATGGGTAAATTCTGGTCATGATACCCTGCCAACCTGAGTTCAAATCCCAGACCATACAAAAAGCTGGGTGTAGTGTGGTGCACATTTGTAATCCCAGGTCTCCTAGAAAATGGGAGGCAAAGACATAGTTACCTGGAAGTTCCTAGGCCAGATAGCCTGGAGAACACACCACAGAATCAAAAACAAGCAAAGGCCCCAAAAGCAAGAGAGACCTGCCTTAACAGGTAGAAGGAGAGAACTGACTATGAAAGGTATCCTTTGACATACATACACACACATACACACACACATACACACGCATGTGTACACACACATGCACACACATGCCACACACTAGACGTACTATACACATAAGCCACACACAGAGATACAACTACACATACTGCACACATACACACACACACACCACACACACATACACTATACATACTGTACATACATGCATACACACATGCACACATATACAGATATACTACACATGCTGCATGCATACAAACACATACATACACTCATAGTCCACACATACATACCACACATAGATACACTACACATTCTGCACACACATGCATACCACATGCACACTGTACTTACTGCATGCAAGTGAGTGCACACATATGCACACACACATACACATGCATGTGTACTCACACATGCATGCACATGCCACACACTACACGAACTACACACATGCACACACACACACACACTTGTTTAAAGGACAAATCCGGTAGACTGTCTAGTTCACCTGGACCCTGCAGAGGGACAGCCATACCAATAATTTTAGTGGTTCTGAAACAACAGTGACATTCGTGGCACTGAGTGAGTGGGAAACCTCCTCCTATCCATCTGGAGGCTCGAAAGTCAGTTTGAGAACTCCACCTTCCAGGGCCTTAGGCCTTGCCTTGCGAAGTGCTGTGTCCTCATCAGGAGATGACAGAGGCCTTGTTTCGTTTTAGAGGGAGAAGGGAAGTAGACACCCTGTCCTCAGAGGTTCGTCCTCTCGTGGGCGTTTGCAGAAGCCTGAGCACGCCTAGCCTCAGATAGCACGCCTAGCCTCAGGTAGCACGCCTAGCCTCAGGTAGCACGCCTAG
>NW_022196897.1:156526416-156539078 GCF_008632895.1 Mastomys coucha | reverse complement strand
AGATAGCACGCCTAGCCTCAGGTAGCCGCCTAGCCTCAGGTAGCACGCCTAGCCTCAGATAGCACGCCTAGCCTCAGATAGCACGCCTAGCCTCAGGTAGCATGCCTAGCCTCAGGTAGCACGCCTAGCCTCAGGTAGCACGCCTAGCCTCAGGTAGCACGCCTAGCCTCAGGTAGCATGCCTAGCCTCAGATAGCACGCCTAGCCTCAGGTAGCACGCCTAGCCTCAGGTAGCCGCCCACCTTCTTCCACTTCCTGCTTAGATGGTTCGCATGTGAACCATTTCTGGGTTGAATTTTGAAAAAGAGTCAGACTCGAGGTAGAACAGTCAAGTCTTCAGTATTTAATAACAAATCCATTCTTGTTCTCAAGCGAATAATCAGATTAAGCCAGGCTTGGTGACACAGATTTGAAGAGCTAGAGCAAGAGGATTTGAAAGTTCAGGACCAGGCTGAGGGATAGAGTGAGTTCAAGGACACCCTGGGCAACTTAGTAGTCAATGCCCTGCTTTAAACCTTTGAAAGGTATAAAGTATGGATGTGGCTCAGTGTTAGAGCACCTGCCTAAATTAGAATAACAGCTGGGCAGTGGTGACCCAGGCCTTTAATCTTCGCACTCAGGAGGCAGAGGCAGGAGGATCTCTGTAAGTTTAAAGACCAGCCTAGTTTACAGAGCAAGTTTCAGGACAGCCAGAGCTACATAGAAATTCTGTCTTGGAAAAAAAAATCAAAATAATAATCAGATTCTCTTTTAGATTTTAGATTTATTTTCTTTTTAATTATGTGTCTTTTAATTATGCTTTTGTCTTCATGTGGGTATGATCATGTGAACACAGGTGCTTGGTCAGAAGAGGGCGCCAGCTCCCATGGAGCTGGAGTTGCAGGTAGCTGTGCTTGGTGTGGGTCCAGAGGACTGAACTCAGGTCCTCTGTGAGAGCAGCAAGAGCTAGTAACAGCCAAGCCATGTCTCCAGCCCACGGATCTAGGGATGCACTAGGGAAATAAACAATACATCCATATATACACACATGTATACATTAACCGTGATACATACATCCTTATACAGTAATACCTATATACATGCATGTACACATACCTATATGCACAAGTACATGAATTCATTCCTAAGCCACTAAAAAGAAACTGTAAGCATGGTGGGAAAGAGGCACCCAAGGGCCTGCCCGAAGTTCTCTCACAGAAACCCACTGGCACCCAAGGGCCTGCCCGAAGTTCTCTCACAGAAACCCACTGGCACCCAAGGGCCTCCCTGAAGTTCTCTCACAGATACTCGCTGGCACCCAGGGGCCTGCCCGAAGTTCTCTCACAGATACCCACTGGCAACTGCTGGTCCTTGGTACAGCCCAGTCCTGACTCATGGTGATCTAGGAAGGCTTCAGGGTCACAGAGTGTCAGTCATTCCACACATTTTAAGAAAAGCCCTCTGTGTGACCACTCTTCCCTGGTACTGGAGAAAGAATGGAAGCCATGGTGCTCCCCGAGTCACCAGAAAGAGGCAGAAAGAGGGTATCAGAGTAGTGTTCCAAAAGGGGAGTGCGGGGGACTAGGACAGGATCTCCAAGGGCCAGGACTTGACTGAAATGCAGTAGCCATCATCCTAAACCTTAAGGAGAGACAGAATAACAAGGAAAACCGCCCCCCAGATGAAGTTTTCCCTGAGAAGAGAAGGGGGGTCCCTGCAGCTGGGGCAGTGTGAGCAGTGCACCCCTAGTGTGCGCCCCTAGTGTGTGCTTCTAGTGTGTGCCCCTAGTGTGCACCCCTAGTGTACGCCCCTAGTGTGTGCCCCTAGTGTGCGCCCCTAGTGTATGCCCCTAGTGTGTGCCCCTAGTGTGCGCCCCTAGTGTATGCCCCTAGTGTGTGCCCCTAGTGTGTGCCCATAGTGTGCACCCCTAGTGTGCGCCCCTAGTGTGTGCCCCAGTGTGTGCCCCTAGTGTGTGCCCCTAGTGTGCACCCCTAGTGTGTGCTTCTAGTGTGTGGCTCTGGCTCACTGTTTCCCATTCCCTAATCTGTACACTACAATCAGAGCCTCCCAGTTTCTTAGAAGGAGGAACTGCAGGCCGGCCGTGTGGGAAGAGGCTGGCCAGCTCTTCTGTTAGCCAGGGACTTGCCTGAACATCAGACTGTCAGTCCCATGCCCTGGAACCACCTCTCTCTAAGAATACCCAAGCTGATCTCTACTTTGAATCTGGCATTCCGCAGGAACCAGATGTGGCGCTTTGACCCTCAGGTGACCTTACACAGAAGAGGTCATGAAGAAACTCTTTGATGCCTGTTCACATAGCAAGGACATGCTAGAACTCTGAGTCCAGAAGGAGCTTTTGAGTCACTGCTCGATGCTCCACACAGTTTGTGGAAGTTCAGGGGTTTGCACACAACAGGACAGGTTCCTAGCCTTTCCAAGAGATGCTGTGCCTGGGGTTCCCTTCCTCCAGAGGAGACAGCTGCTCTGGGCTTCCTGTGCTACTCAGAGATTCTCCTCAAGCCTTAGCCCTGCTAGGAAATGACAGAATTAGGGATCTTTTTGCAGAATGACTTGAAAGGTGCTGGCTACATCCATGAGCATGTTTCCTGGGAAACTGCAGTCTCCAGGAGCGTGGATTCAGAGCAACCACTCCACTTGTCTTCTGTGGCTTTCTCAGGGCGGTGCAGCCTTCAGGGATGCAAAACATGAGCTTCTATTCTCCCTTAACACTGTGGCTCTGCCGTCAGACTTCCTGCCTGGGTACAAGTCTAGACTTCACAAACTCGAGTTTGTAGACCCGTATTAAGGGGGTCAAATGTATCCATGAGGAAGTAGTTATACTTGCAAGGTTTACTGTGACTTTCAAAGCTGCTGTTTTAAAGCTAATACGGATTGTATCTCACAAGAGTTCATCGGCAAGGTCTCAGAAGCCCCACGTAGGGGCACGGGTCCGTAATTCTAACACCAGCACTTGTCAGGCAGAGCCAAACCAGGAAGACCACAAGTTTGAGGCTGGCACTGGCCGTGTAGAGACATGATGTCTCCCAGCTGGGATCTAGCTGAGCATCCCCTAGCCCATGGGATGATGTGTGTGACAATGAGCTCCTCAAATTTCTCCATCTACTCCCTTGCACAAAAGCCGAAGTTACTAAGTCCTGTGTTCATCTGACACCAGAGAACTTACCTGGGCCTCAGTTCACTCACAGCCAGGGAATAGATTTCCCCTTTTCTGCTTTTATATTCTCTATACAGGTGGACATTTGAGTTCAAAAACATGATGAGAAAAATATTTCTGCATCCTACCAGATTTGGGTTTTTGGCTCTATGTAGCTATGGTTTTTCCAGAACCTTATAGGACTGGGGTTTTTGTTTGTTTGTATGTTTTGTTTTTTGTTTTTGTTTTTTTTAATAACATTTACATTGTAGGTAATCTATAGGATATCTCATTTTGGTTTTGGAAGATGTCCATTCAAAACTAAAAGTAAGCATTTTTTAAACTACCATTTCATGAAATAAAAGAACAGTTTTGCATAAAAATATTAAGGCATATGTAATTATAAGTTTCAAAATGAGCACCCTCAAGAAATATCACTTATGCTAATTATGGGACACCCTCTCAACTCCAGGAACGCTGGCTGGATCCAAGGGTACATGTGCAACCGTCCCAATGGATTTCTCTCGCACATTCTCAGCTCTGCTTTTTTCTGTGTCGACCTCCTGTCGAGGCATATTTTTTTATCTTGAAATGTGGTCTTAAAGGCCTAGGCTTATATTTTTATAGCTTCAAATCTGATGGAATGGAAGCCAGGTCTCTCGATTATTTCTAGCAAAGCTCTGATATCAGATCAACTGAACAGGCTGCCTTGAGCTATCCTGAACCAATCAGAGCTGTCTTCAGCTATCCTAAGCCAATCAGAACTGTATGTGCCCCATCATATATACTGTTGATGCTGGCCAGGCTGTGGGCCACATACCTGGAGTAGGATTAATTTGCCGGGGTGTCATGGGGTAGCTGTTATTACTGCTTCAGTTCACAGATGGAGAAACCGAGGCTCTAGGGAGTTAAGTGGCTCAGCCCAAGTGATGTACGTAGTTTGCCAAAGAACAGAGAGAGTTCTTTCAGGGAAAGCATAGTTGAGTAATGGATTATTGCAAAATAAATATGTAAATAAAGACCACCTATTATGCACAGCCTTGATGATTTCTTTTTTTTTTTTTCCTTTCCCCCCATTTTACCCAAACTCATTTCAAACATCTGAGTATCTCTGCTAGAATCATCTTTCAGGGATGGTGAGATGGCTCAGCAGGTAAGAGCACCGACTGCTCTTCCAAAGGTCCTGAGTTCAAATCCCAGCAACCACATGGTGGCTCACAACCATCTGTAATGAGGTCTGACGCCCTCTTCTGGTGCATCTGAAGACGGCTACAGTGTACTTACTTATAATAATAAAGAAATCTTTGTAAAAAATAAAATCATCTTTCAGACACTAAACAGGGGCTTTGTTTGAAATTGCTGTAGACATCAAACTCTGTGGAGAAGACACCCTCACCCCCAGAGCCGGAGCCTGTGGGAACAGCCCAGAAAACCAAGGAAACGACCTCGAAGGACAAGAAGTCGGTGGCCGAGAGCAACAAGCAGAAGAATGGCAAACAGGAAGCCAGAGAACCAGCGCCGTGTGTGCAGCAGCCCACGGCGGAGGCAAGCGCGCTGCAGACTGGGGACAAGACCCAAAAGAGGTCTGAGAAGCGGCGACAGTCCCTTGGGGGCTTTCTGAAGGGCCTGGTAAGCAGATGGCGTGTCCGTGGCTTCTTTCTCAGTTCTTGGTTAAGGGGTGTGGTATTCAACTCCAAAGTGGGAGCTCACTGGAGAGCTGGCAAACAAATGATTCCTGTGCACCTGCCGGGTACCGGGCACTGTTCTAGGCACAGAGAGCAACAGACATGCAGGCCGTTCTGGAGCTCAAGGTTAGAGGCAGGAAGGATGAAGATGCCAGTGTTAGGGACAGGATGATCTAAATAGCGTCAGGGACAGCCAGGAGGAAGCAAGACCAAGCACCTGTGCTGCCAGACCACTCCACCTGGCTGGTCTGCAGTCCTGCTCTGGCTGCCTCCTAGCTCTGTGTCCTTGGCTGAGTCACTCAATCCAAACTCCTTCATGCCTCAGTTTCCCCCATTGTCGCATTGATGTCATGGTAACAGCTGTAGCTGTTCTGCATCAGTTTGCTTTCTATTGCTGTCGTAAACACCATGACCAAAAGCAGCCTGGGGAAGAAGGGTTATTTTTTTTCTGGCAGTTTATATAGTTCGTTGTAGAAGGAAGTCAGGACAAGAACCTGAGAGCGAGAACTGAGGCAAAGACCATGGAGGAATGCTTGCTCTTGATGGCTTGCTCAGCCTGCGTTCTTACACAGCCTAGGACCACCAGACCAGGGAATGGCACCACCTACAGCAGTCAGGACCACCAGCCCAGGGGATGGCACCGCCCGCAGCAGTCAGGACCACCAGCCCAGGGAATGGCACCACCTACAGCAGTCAGGACCACCAGCCCAGGGGATGGCACCGCCTGCAGCAGTCAGGAAAATGCCCCCATAGACTTGCCCAGTCTTATGGAGGCAATTTCTCAAATAATGCTCCTTCTACCCTGATGGCTCTAGCTATGTCAAACTTCAGAACTAACCAGCACAGACCCATTTGTACCTTGTCATCATTGAGTGTTAAAAGAAAAACTCAACAGATTTAATATGGAGTATCTGAAGGAGGACCCATCGTGGATCAGGCAGAGCCCCGAACCAGAAGAGGATCCTAGAGCCCAGCTTGGCCCTACGAGCCACCAGCTTACAGGCTGGACACAGATACAATCAGTAATCACTGAGCCACCAGCTTACAGGCTGGACATAGATATAATCAGTAATCACTGAGTGGTGTCACGGTGGATTGATGTACCATTTACCTTATTTGGACAGGGTATGATAAACTGCCAGCTTCTGATTGGCCAAAACTAACCTGTTTATGATTGGCTGGGCTATTTGCTTCATGAAATATACTCTTCTGTTAGGTTTTGGTGTATTTAGCCACTCAGTTACATGGTACTTTTGTGACATACGAACTTAAAGAGCCAGCCTCAGGCTGATGGTCTATGTCTTGAATCTGTTGGGGATGTAAATGCTCGATTGGATCATCTCTCCACCAAAGGAGCAACTGGGACTGATGGGGGCGGAAGAACTCCTTTTGCTGTTGCAGTTTTAGGCAGAGTGACCAAGATAATCAGGTTTGTTCCAAGCATCCCATAAAAGCATCGGAATTGGAATTCCCAAGACCAATGTGAGTGCCGTAGGGTATGTAATCCTACGTGTAATTACATGGTCCTGTGACCCCAGCACACAAGGAAGCAGAGACAGGGCATCTCTAGAGCAGGAAGGTAGCTTGACTAACCGGATCTCGGTGTGCTCTTGGCTCAAGTGAGAGACCCTGCCTCCATCACTGTCAGAGCAATTGGGGCAGACACTTGGCATCAACCTGTAGCTGTCACATGTGTACCATACACATGTGAGCATGTAAATACACACGCATACCACACACACACACACACACTTAATCAAAACTATACTGTTATATTTCCTATACTAGACCATAGCAGATAGTATGTATATGCTATGTAACATACACTAATGTTATGTATAGTAATCATATAGCTATGCACATGCCCTCTGTAGCATACTATACCCTTTATGCTACATATAACTTAACTAAATTACAGTACTCAACTGTGCTGTATGTTCCTTTATTGTTTTCTGTGTGCAATCCTGTGTTATAAGGTTCTATTTATAAGGTTGCAAAAAGAGCCACCAGTCACAGTATCTCTGATCCATGTAACATGTATGAATTTCAACCCAAGCATGACAAGAAAGAAGTTGTGTTCAAAGGCTGAGGCTTCTGTTACTCCTTGGTCTGAAATCCTAGAAAATCTCAGCAGTGGTGCAGGTCTATAATCCTAACTTTACAGAGGATCCCTATGAGCCTAGGGCCAACCTGGGCTAAATAGTGAACTCCAGGAAAGCTGGGGCTATCCAATGGGATGCTCTCTGAAAAATAAAAGAAACACACACAAAAAGGATCCTAGAAAAAGCAAAACTGTAGAATAGGGAAATATCAGGTGTCGTGAGGGTTTGTAAGCGGGTCTGTTGGTTGGGAGATGGGCAGAGACAAGGGGGGATACACATTTTGGCTTAGGTGGTGCTAACGACCATTTGCACTAGTCTGAGTTCACAGAACTGTATGTAGGAAGGGCTGGTTAGACTATGTCTATGTCACACTTAACAGAAATGACGAGAGTGCAGTAGTACAGTCTTAATGGCACCTGCACTCTGCATCCACCTGCCACACTGGGACAGTAGTGAGGTGCAACCTCCACATGCCAGGCCCTCGCATGCCCCAAGGAGGCATCAGAGTGGACCCACAGAGGAGGGGGCTGTCAGATAAGAGAGAATAAGGTCATTTCAGATAGTGCTGGGGAACAAATCAAGGCACCATTTTGTCAGAACCTGAAAGAATGAGCTATTGACAGTGACTAGGGATGTAGAATGAACTACATCCCTCCCCTCCCCGACCCCTCACCTCCGACCCCAGTTCTGTTCTACAGTGTCACAGTTTCAGCACACTTTATCTCAGAGATGGGTTTGAGCACCCCCATTTTAAAATTTAATCATAACGTGTCTAAGATTTCACAAACCCAGGAAGCAATGTCACTAGGTATGGAAGCTGGTCATCCATCCATGAACACAGCATATTTACATAACACAGAACCTAGCTCAGAAGAAGTTATGTGGAAAGCGGCCCTTGCAACTGCTGGCCTCATACTGGCTCCTTCATATTTTTCTCCAGGGACCAAAGCGGATGTTGGATGCTCAAGTGCAAACGGACCCCGTATCCATCGGACCAGTTGGAAAATCCAAGTAAACAAACCACCCAGTTCCCACCGGGTTCTTCTCCCTCTCTATCTCCTGTCCAGACCCATGTTGTGTATATATTTTTTTTTCTCCCTCTTCTGGCCAGCCATTGAAATTCTGCCTACAACTTCAACCTGGATTGTTGTAGGTTGAGGTGTATTATTTACGTCTCTGCTCCAGTCTCTCCTGGCATATAAGTGTAAAAATGGGTTAGCAGGTTGACCAGTTGATCTGGGGGAGCTGGTGAGTGGCAGGTGTGGGAGGGAGTAGGTGGATAAAGGCATTTGTGTTAAGTTATGAAAAAATGGCAGATATTCAGTTAGGCGCAGAAGAAAAGTGCATATGAGACAAAGAATAGCCGGCTTTGTAGCCAGGGTTGCCACATCCTCTAAGCCCGAAGAGGGGCAGGGAGGACTGGTTTATTTCATTTCACACTTGGGGGGAGGAGGACTCAGGGCGGGCTCTACATTGGGCATCTGCCAACTTTTGGAATAGAATGCGGGGGCTGTAGGAATGGGCAAGAATTGGTTTTCAAATAGGGTCCTGAAAGTTATTGGTGCATGGGGAAGTGATTGCTGGAGAGGGCTTGCAATGATTTGGGGAAACAATTACTTCTGAGGCACAGGGAGGGGCAAGGGCCTGAATTCCCAACTTCAAAAGGAAAACAGAGCAAAATGAAATGAAGTTGCAGGTTCATTTTGCAACACAAGGGGGCGCCAAGACCTCCGCTTTTCCCTTTGCATCCAGTAACCCTAACAAAGATTTGTTTCTGCAATATTTCATTATTAATGTTTCTCAGATGGCTGAGGGACTTGCTTCATCTGTTCCGTCTGACGCTTATCTCACGCCTGTCTATAATGTCCTAATGTTTTCATAATGTGCTCTGATAAAAACCCTTCCCTAACCCAGTTAATAAAAATTGACAGATTATGCGAATACTTGAGATGTTTTTTTTTAATTCCTGTATAGAGAATTGAATTGGACCATGAGTCCATTAAGATGGAATTGCAAAGTAGCGTATGATTGACTGATAGTCATCTGTATTGTACCATTTTTCCAATTTAATAAAAAAAAATATTAAATTTTAGAAAAGCTTTTGACTCTAAACTTCACATGCAGCTCCCTGGCGTTCTCTGCAAGGGCTGTGTCTTTGTAAGCAGCTGAAAAAGAGAGTCCATACGGATACACATGTTCACACGTACCGGCACACACAACCCTGTGTATGTGAACATTCGTAATTTACTACAAACACATACAGGCAGGAATAGATTGGTGTGTACATATGACTGAACTTATTAAGTTCACAGCCTCTGTCCCAGCAAACCAGGTTTGGCCACTAGTCCTTCATATACCAATTAAAAGAGCCAAATTAATGATAAAAACCAGATTACTCGATGTGGTCACACTGGGAAGAGGGAGAAAGAGATCCAAGAGTCTCTCTCACCTCCCACAGGGCCATCTTCAAGTAGAAAACAGAACCACAGTCCAGCCCAGGGTGGTTCCCTGCCCACCTCTACCTTAGCTCCAAGTCTCTCCTACAAGCTGTAAAGCTTTCTCCAGTCAACAAACACCTCCTCCAGGCCCTCCCCGCCTCCCTCCCCTCCCCATCCCGGCCCCCCAGAGCTTCAGCCTTTTCCTTCTCCCCCTGGGGAAATTTTAACTTCTTAGGGTTGGTTGTTTCCATAGTCTAATCGGCAAAGATCACAGGTGTCCCTTTAGAATACATTCAGTCTTGCCAGACTGGCAAATTTACACACACACTGGCAGGTTTTATACACACATGAATATGTATGCACACACACACACACACACACACACACACACTACACATGAGAACTGTCTCACAGAGGTCAGAAATAAAAATTGAATATCTTGTCCTAGCATGGGCAAGAGCACAGGAGCCACACCTAGAACAGATTGGAAAATTGGTAAATGCATCCAAAGAGCAGTCACGTCTGTAAGCTCCCAGATGTGGCAGGAGTAAGGCGGTCCGACCTGTGGCCTGCCAGGGCACTGACTGGATTCTAGGTTTCAAATACAGACCGGAAATGGTTTCCTTTAAGCTAAACTTGTTTCCTGGGTCCTCAGGACCTGATTTGGAAATCACTGTCTGTTCCTTGCTGGGTTCAGAGTCCCCATGCCCCATGTCATACCACGGTAGAAGGTTCTACTTGGAAAAATTGGGGGTGGGGGTGCTAAAAGCACCTTGGGAAAACTGGAAGAATGGGGGAAGTGGTCACACTACCCAGTCAACTCCAGGTCTTCACCAGTGAGACCTGCCAGCTGTCAGTTCCTTTTGTCTGCAAAGCCCTGGGGTTGACCCCTGCTGTGACCTTTTGCCCCCCCTCTGGGCCAGTGCAGCCTGTAGAGGAAGTTGGCCAGTTTCACCTTACAGGGCACCAGCACCTTAGGCTTAGATGAGAGACGTTTCCTGGCAGGATAGGGAGGCGCAGAAGCAGTGGGGAGTGACTGACTCAGGCCACCAGGCAACAGCACGCTCCCATTTCTAAACACAGGTTGGGGTGGGGGAGGGGCTCTCTGGGAGACGCTCTGCAAAGCCCCTCTCAGGCTTTTATTCCTGGTCCCTCCCCTCTCCTAGGCTGAAGAAGAGGCACTCTTAATGAAATTGTGGTTTCACTTTTGTTTTTATGAAGGCCAGGAAATTATTAAGCCACAAACTCAATGATTTATTGCAGGGACCCTAAACCCAGCTGTAGTTTAAGAAGCAAGTTGTGTGTTTTCAGTTGCAACCCTGTCTCTGATGCAGTGTTCACTCACTGCCCCAGCAAGACACTCCCTAAATCTCACAGAAAGCCAACAGGGCTCAGAGGGGAGAGAAATGGAGAGCTCGGCCCAGGGAGCCCAACCAAGCTCTGGCAGGTGGAGTGAGAAGCAAACCTGAGAGACACCAAAACATTCTGGAACACTGTCCCCAGAGTGAGGGAGGAGAGGGACAAAGGTGCCCATTGTCACCGGGAGTCGTTTAATGATTCGCTGATTTATTTGTAGGTGCTCAGGGAAATGTCTCCTCTCCTTTGCCAAGAAGATGTGCCTTTCCCAAGGATGGAGCTAGTGAGATGAGATGCCCGGCATTGCGCATGCAAGTTACACATGCTTGCACACACACACATGCAAGTGCACACACACTCATGCGCACACACATGCATGCACACACATGCAAGTGCACACACACCAAGTGCAAGTGCACACACACTCATATGCACACACACATCAAATGCAAGTGCACACACACGCATGCGCACACACATGCATGAACATTCTCAATGACGCCTTCCAGTCCCTGCTGACAGAGACTGTTTGCCTGATAGCCATAAAAGAATTCACTCAAAGGAGCAGTTGTTCCCAGCAGCCTGAGGCCACTCTTGGATTCATCCTCTCACAGAAGGAGCCACAAACCTAATCTAAAGAGCTGCCAAAAAATAGGAGGGGAAAGAGAAAGCCAGAGAGAGTACTGTTTTTGTTTGTAGCTCATTAAACACAGGCTCTCTCTCTCTCTCTCTCTCTCTCTCTCTCTCTCTCTCTCTCTCTCTCTCTCTTCTCCTCTCTCCTCTCTCTCCCCCCTCTCTCTCTCCTGTCTCTCCTCTCTCCCCTCTCTCTCTTCTCTCCCTCTCTCCCTCTCTCCTCTCTCCCCTCTCTCTCCTCTCTCTTCTCTCTCTCCCTCTTTCTCTCTCTCTCTCTCTCTCTCTCTCTCTCTCTCTCTCTCTCTCTCTCTCTCTCTCTCTCTCTGTCTCTCTCTCTCTCCTCCTCCTCCCTCCAAGCACTGTGAAAATAGTCAATCAGTCAGATGCAGTCCAGACCCCCTCCCCAGGGCAGTGGGGGTCTCATTAGATTTTAAAAATCCAGAATGTACCCCCCGGGCTCCCCTCAAAGATCCAGAAGAAGGTAGGTGTCCACATCCAGGACGTGCAGGTGTGGTATCTTCCGTTCCAGAGCCCCAGGCCAGGGCCTGAAGCAATAAACCCCAGCTTGAGGTGTAGCTCAGAGATACAGTCCTGGCCCAGCACAAACGAAGCCTTGTGTTCCATTTCCAGCGTTACAGGGGTGGAGGGGCAGCGGCATGGTAATTAACACAAATGGAAGAGACAATCCCTCCCCGGCCTGCTTGTGAGGAAGGAGAGGGGAAGGGCAGGCAGCAGTTACCCACTTTCCCACGGTGCGAACCCGAGACTAGAGCTGGGCTGCTGGCGGCCCAACTTTCACCACTCTCTGTGTTCTCTTTTTAGCCCTTAAGTAAGCAGTTTAGCACAGTGTGTAGAGTCGGGTTTGCTCCTGGTCAGGACCGTGTTTACTCTATGGATCGTAGAGATGCATGGGCCCCTCAAAAGGACTGCCTGTTAGCAACAAGGAAAAAAAAAATGACAGCCAGCAACTTCCAAACATTGATTATTCAGTCCTTGGTGGAGGCAGAGACACTGGGCCAGGGATCGCTTCTCCAGAGGTTAGACTTTTTTTTCTTTTTCTTTTTTTGGCTTCTGTATGGCCACCCATAAAGTATCTCTCCTCCTCTGCACCCTGGGGCCTCTCACTTGCCAGGCAGAATTGAACCACATGATTTAACAGAAACCAGGATAGAGGTCACACTGCCTGACAGGATCTCATGCACAGCCTTCCTGATGTGTAATCTAACTTACATCTGTGTGCCCCCACCCCCTCCAGCCTTTGTCCCCCACCTCATCCCCTCCAGCCTTTGTCCCCCACCTCACCCCCTCCACCCTTT
>NW_022196897.1:156498512-156526021 GCF_008632895.1 Mastomys coucha | reverse complement strand
CCCGCGTGCGCAGAATTTAAGTGTGCTCTCCTATATTTTATTAGGAGCTGACTGGCAGGGGCCTATATGCATTTGTTTCAGATTTCCAAATAGGTGCTTCCTGACAAAATGGCCCCAGCTGGCTACTATTGCCTTTGAAGGAGCTCATGTCTTGGGAGTGACAATGTCATTCAAGCGCCTTTTATGTCATCCGACCACATGGGGGCGCCCAGGAACTGGGCTCTGCTGACTGACCAAGCTGCTTTCAACTATTGCCTACCCAGGAAATTGAACCAAGAGTCTGTCTGTTGATTAACTTCTAGAATACTGTCAGATTTCACTGAGAGAATGGGAAGACTGGAGAGAAATCCGGGCAGGCCAGTTGCTATGATCCTCACAGCCCTCCAAACAAAGATGAGCCAGTGGGATTTCTGTTCCTATCTGTCCCACCATGAAAGAAGCTTTAGGGAGAATGTGTTTGCCAAGCAAGCATTTGAGCAACCTTGAGTGCTTCTATCAGGTTCCACAACCTGCGCCCTGCCCCCCCTACACACACACACACACACACACACACACACACACACACGCATGCACACTCACACACTCACACACACACATGTTCAGTTAGCCTGCACCCTGCCCCCTTACACACACACACACACATACACGCTCGCGCACACACACGCACGCGCAGGCACGCTCACACACTCACACACTCACATGTTCAGTTAGCCTGTACCCTGCCCCCTTACACACACACACACACACACACACACACACACACACACACACACGTTCAGTTAGCAGTCGAGTGAATTAGCATCTCTATTGTCTCCGGTGATAAGAACATAGCAATGGTGGGGTTATGGTGGTTACCACTAACAGTACAGTGGCGACCACACAATCAGTACACAGTTAACGGCAGCTGTTCCTACCCAGGAAAACCAGAGCCTAAGAAACAGAAGCCCCCTACTCACATGAGTGACTAATACTAGCCAAAAAAGGGTATTTATTTACCTGACGCACAGTGTTTGCGACAGCCTTGGCTTTGGTTCTCGGAGACTGTTCTGACTTGACAATGAAATGCATCCCTAGATATAACAGGTGTTGTGCCACAGCCTGGCTCTGGTCCCGAAAGGCTTTGCTCTGCCTTGTTCTGTGGGTTAACTTTGGACTATAACTAGTGACAGGTGATAAGTGCCCTCCTAGACAAGGGGATTATGGGATTATTAGAATCAGTTTCTCCTGAGTGTTTGAGTGAGCTCGGCCTTGAGAAGGGAGCTATGATGACTGCAGTAGCTGACAGGAATGACCAAACCAACCACGCCTTTGAAGTTTCTGCTAACTAACAGAACATGTATGACACGAAGCTCAGCCCGCACAGTATGGTCGTTAGGTGCTGGGCTTCTCAAGATCATGACCTCTCTGTGCTTCATAGACACTGTCAGGTGGTCTAGCACGAAGCCCGGGCATGATGGATGCTCAGTAAATGTCATTCAAACTGCTAGATTGATGGGCAGATACTCCACAGCCACCAGCCCTGAGAGTAGGTCAGCATATGCAACGGTGAGCTTCGCTTCGCTCCTAATGTTTGATCATGCTAGTTACATCTACCTACCAGGTGGCCAGCTCAGTGGCTCTGGGTGGATTATTGTCCTGAATGAGACAGAGAAGCTTAATAGGGAGGATACAGGGCCCTCATACTCTAATCCAGACACTCTGACCAAAAGTTCCCAGAGTGGGACCCAGCCACGGGTGTCCTTAAGTAGCCTCCAGGCAGTCCCAATGTAGGAGAAATTCAGAAAATCCCTGAGAGACCACACTGCGAAGCACCCACTGGGTGTGTGGTCTGAAGATGAACATACCAGGAGCTGGCATGGAACCTCCCTAGAAGCCACGTGCTGTGCGGTCAGTACCTTGTTTACTCCCCATTTTACAGATTAAAAATAAGAAAACTGAGCCCACAGAGAGTAAAAGCAGTGTTGCCCCAGGCTGAAACCCAACCAAAACCACTACTTTTATGTTTCAGAGACGGGGTCTCTCGTACATGGGGCTGGCTTTGAACTCATTATGTAGCCAAGGATGAGCTTACACTTCCCATCTTCCTGGCTTTGCCTCCTGAGTGTAGGGATAACAAGTGTGTGTCACTGTACCTAGTTCATGTGGTACTGAGGATCAAACCTGAGATCTTGTGCATGGCAAGAAAGGCCCTCTGCCAACTGAGCTACAGCCCCAGCCCGGCCATCATGGGCTCTTAAAAGCTCACGGGAGACGCAGGAAGGAAAAGAGGAAGGTTGTGAAGAGTGTCTGAGGATGTGAATTTGTGGGACTGAGAGAAAGCAGGGCTCCAGGCCACTTGGGTGGAGAGTGGCCTTCACAGAGGGAAGAGCTGAGCTCATTCAAGAAGAATGAAGAAGACTTGGCCAAGGGTTCCCGGAGGAACAGGGAGAGCCAGAGTATAGAATCCTCCCAGAGTGGACCCTAAGTAGTTCAATATGGCTGGCTGGGTAGCGTGCCTTCGAGGCTAGAGGCCAAGAGGCAGCATAAAACTGCTCTTCCAGGGTGTGGAGGAGTCCACTGTAAGAATCTAGAACTATCTATAAGCTGGCAGGACAGTTTCTGTGGCAGACAATGTCTCAGCATGAGGAGGACTCTGATCCCCAACAGACATGCACCCACAAACTCTCTCTGTCTCTCTGTCTCTGTGTGTGTGTCTTTCTGTCTCTCCCTCTCTCTCTCCTTCTCTCTCTCCCTCTCTCTCTGTCTCTGTGTCTGACTCTGTCTCTCTCTGTGTGTCTCTCTGTGTGTCTGTCTCTCCCTCCCTCTCTCTCTCTCTCTCTCTCTCTCTCTCTTTCTCTCTCTCTCTCTCCCCCACCCTTGACCCATCCCTCCCTCTCAATAGGTAACCATAGAAGAGCTGTGAGCTGGAGGTGACATAGTCGACCTGGCATTTTGGTTTCAAGCAGGTCTAACAATTCAGGCCATATCTGCCAAGGGGCTGGCCATCATCACACAGTAATTACAAAGTGCACCACTTTCTTTTTAATCTTAAGTGATGACTATAAGAAACATTCACAGCTGAACTGGAGAGATGGCTTGGTGGTTCGGAGCACATACTGTTCATGTAGAAAATACAAGTCATGGTTTTAGCGCCCACACAGGGCAGATCACCACGGCCTATAAACCTAGCTCTAGAGGATCAAGAGTCCCTTCCTGTCCTCTGGGGGGCACTGTACTCATATGCACATATAAACCCATATACAAACGCATGTACATAATTTAAAAAAAAAAAAACTTTGTATATAAAACAGAAATACCCACTTAGATAAAACCTTTCAATGAATTTAACCATTAAAAAGACACCTACCAAACATTCATTTCTTTTTCTGTTTGTTTTTATTGTTTATTTGCAGGGTTTCTCTGCACAGCCCTGGCTGTCCAGGAACTCACTCTGTAGTGTCAAGGTTTGGTCTGTTGCTATGTATCATAATGTTAATTCTTTACCAGAGAACTGGGCCTATGACTGAATTCTGTTTACAAGCTTTTGTTGTGCAAACCTTGTTCCTTAATTTAAAATTATCTGTTAAATAAAATTGGCTACAGCCAATTACTGGAGGGATTAGGGGTAGGTGGGTTCTGAGTTACCTGGCTGGAGATGGAGAAGAGAGACTGAGAGGATGAGGAAGAAGAGGAGAGGGAAGAAGAAGAGGAGGGGGGAGGAGGAGGAGGAGAGGAAGCTGTCATGAGGGGAGATGGACCATGAACATAAGTTCATGGCCAGGAGAAACAGCCAGTGTCTGGGGCACACCACTGGGGAGGCCACCAGGCCAGCAGTTAGAAAGGGAGATCAGTGGTTACTTACCCATACGCCCCCCCAGTAACTGTCAAAGCCAAATAAAATAACCAGAGTCTGAGTCTCATTTATTTGTAAGCTAATCGGTGATAAGCTTAAATTGGTTCTACTATAATGTAGACCAGACTGGCCTCAGACTCAATAGAGTCCTGCCTGCCTCTGCCTCCTGAGTGCCAGGATTAAAGGCGTGTGCCACCACCGCCCAGCAAAACATTCATTTCTAAGTGTCAATGTTGGTTGTAATCGATCAGCCCTCCACCCAGGTGATCCATAGTCCTGATTCAAGGTCCGGAGAGTTTGAACGAGTTGGAGACTGTGGTGGTTTGTATGTGCTCAGCCCAGGAAGTGGCACTAATAGGAGGTGTGGCCCTGTTGGAGTAGGTGTGGCCTTGTTGGAGGAAGTGTGTCACTGTGGGCATGGGCTTTAAGACCCTCCTCCTAGCTGCCTGGAAGCCAGTCTTCCACTAGCAGACTTCAGATGAAGATGTAGAGCTCTCAGCTCCTCCTGCACCATGCCTGCCTGGATGCTGCCATGCTCCCACCTTGATGATAATGGACTGAACCTCTGAACCTGTAAGCCAGCCCCAATTAAATGTTGTCCTTATAAGAGTTGCCTTGGTCATGGTGTCTGTTCACAGCAGCAAAACCATAACTAAGACAGAGACCTTCATGTGTTCTTCTGTTGAGTCAGGATGGTAATAGCTGAGAGGCTGAGAGCAGAGCAGACGGGAAGCCACCTGGGACATGCAAGCTCAGTGGGCAGAAGGTTATCAGTGCCCAGCAAACATTATCACAGGCATCTGGCCCGGGGAGAGCATGGGTCTCTCTGTGAAGTCATTCAGTCTTTGGGATCCCTTGTTCCATTCTGTCCTTTTTCTGGCTTCTTTGAGGGAGTGGGGAAGCTCCTGGCTCACAACCTATCCTCAAGTGTATTTGTTTTTCTGGGGAGAAGAAATCGACCCGCCTTTCACTTTCCTTGGTTGCAACAATAGGAAGTTTCCCTGGCGACGGGTTCTGTAGATGCCCAGTCTCATCTCTTGAGCCCCCCTCACAATTCCCAGGAAGTATTCATGGCTTCCCACCTCAGACATTCCTCATTCTCTCTTCCTTTTCTTGTTGACCTTCTGCACAGGCCATCAGAGCTTGGTCAACCCACCAAGGGTGTTCTAGGGATCTCTGAGATTTAGTTCCCAGAGCCAACTCTCCCCAGTGAGAGCAGAAATGGCATATAAACCTTGCATCTCTCTGTGGGGCAACCTTGAGGTATCCTAGCCATATTCCTTCAGGGTTCTTAGTGGCACCTACAATAGTGAGTACCCTGGGACACACACTCGTCACTTGCTGTGATGGCTACTGTTGGTTGTCACCCTGATTCTATCTGGGATGAACTACAAGCCAGAAATAGAGGGCACACCTGTGATCCAGATCTGAAGGCAAGAAGACATTAGTCTGGACGACGCCTTCCGCTGGAAGTCTGTATAAGGATGTAGAAAAAGGACGCTTCTGCCCTTTGTCCGTTTCCCTCCCCTGGCCAGCGCATCCATCCATCGCTTCACTGCCATTGGAACCTACTTCTCTGGGATTCCAGCATACACTGAAGACAGGCTGAGACACCCAGCCTGTGGGCTGAACAGCTGCTGGGGTCTTGGACTTTCTAGTCATAGCCAACCATTGTTGGGTTAGTTGGACTGAAGCCTGTAAGTCATTCCAATAAGTGTGTGTGTGTGTGTGTGTGTGTGTGTGTGCGCGAGTGTGTGTGCATGTGCGTGTGTGTGCGTGTGTGTGTGAGTGAGTGTGCGAGTGTGTATGAATGTGTGTGTGCATGTATGAGAGTGTTTGTGTGTGTGAGTGTGTGAGTGTGTATGAGTGTGTGTGTTGTGTGTATGAGTGTGTGTGTGTGTGTGTGTGTGTGTGTGTGTGTGTGTGTGTGTGTAGAGAAGAGAAGATTCTGGAATTTTGGTTTCTTTAAAAAAACACCAAAAGTGTATGTTTTTGTTTTAATCCCAGGTCAGGGTGTGGGGTTGCTCTGCAGCCACTGGCTATGCTCTGCCTCCGGCTCTACCAGGGGCATGGTTTTGCCAGCTGTAGCTAGTTTCTGAGACCATGTGATGATTGGAATTCTAGGGACCTTTCAGAGTGTAGATAGATGCTAGGGCCCTGAGAGGTGGGGTGGAATGTTGTTGGTTGGTGTTAGTCACTGTTGGTCAAGGTTTGTTAAGTAGTCATGCGAGAAAAACAAACAAGAAGAAATTAGATGCCCTGGTGGTAAAGATCCAACTTGCCCCAAAGACCTCGAAGCCCCTCATCAGCAGGAAGTAGTCTAATGATAGCATCGCCCGAGTTCCAACCCCTGACTTTATTCAGGGATCGCTCACTTTTCCTCTCCATTCTTTTTCTCTCTTATCCAGTGTTAGGGGGTAAAGGGTGGAAGAAAGAAGGATCCACCAATTAGCAAAAGTCAAGCTATAGATAGATAGATAGATAGATAGATAGATAGATAGATAGATAGATAGATGGATGGACAGACAGACAGGTAGATAGATATTCATTCCACAAGGTCTGTGACTATCAAATCCTGATTCAGTTCCCAAACAAAACACTAGCATCTCACCTTCCCATGGCAGGGCTGTTTTTATGTTAAGGGTCTCAGGAAGCCACATGAAGGAGCTGGGAGAGTGCGGCCCTGAGGGCTACCCAAGGGGTCTAGATCGGCCAAGATACAGCACAGAATTCAGTAAGTAGTAACTCAGGATTATCAGCAGGAGGTGGATTCTAAGAGCAGTGTGGGTTAGGCAGTGGTCCAGCTCTTGTGCTGTTTAAGGGATGTTAACATATAAAGGCTGAGTTCGTGTCTTTCGTTGGGGAACATAATCCATTGAGGTGGGCAGCAAAACCCACACCAGGATTTATTAATTAAAATTAATCCAACAGACAAGAGAATGTAGCAATAGGAAGATAAAAGGAGACACCAGATGATCTAACAAACAAACAAAAAGATACTAAAGATCTCATCAGCTTCAAAACAGAGGAAAGGACACAGGGGACCGAGCTGGGCATGGCAGCTCTCGCCTGCAATCCAGACACTTGGAAGCTTAGACAGGAGGATGTAGGATTGGAGGTCAGCCTGGGCTACCCAGAGAGCCTCTGTGTCCGGGGAAGTCCAGGAGTGTGTGTGTGTGTGTGTGTGTGTGTGTGTGTGTGTGTGTGTGTGTGTTTGTGTGTGTGTGTCAGGACTTAGACTCCTAACATGTAAAAGTAATTGAAAACAGTTAATATATTACCATTGTTTTACTAGTGTGTTAATAATTACATTAATTATAAACCTAATGCTTCAATTTAAAGCATTTTCCCCCAGAAGCTGGTGAGATGTCTCAGTGGTTAAAAGGAAAAACAGCTGCTGCAGAGAACCTGAGATCAGTTCTCAGCATGCATCACATGGCTCGTGACTACCTGCAACTCCACCTCCAAGAGGATCTGACACTTCTGGTACCTTCAGCCACCTACACTCACACACTCACACACACACACACACACACAAATAAATAAATAAATAAAAAGAAGAGATTTTATATCAAATGAAAAAACATGAATACAAAGCCTCAGAAAGGGTAAAAATTAAAAGACGAGAGTATTCTTGACAGTCGTGCAGTGCAGTTGACACAGGTCAATAAGATATGTTAAAGAGGTGGAGGCCAGACAATTAAGAGTTCAAGGCCATCCCAAGTCTACAAAATGGCTCAGCTGGTCAGGGGGCTTGCTACCAATCCTGACGACCTGAACTTGATCCCTGGATCCCACATGGTGGAAGGAGAAAACAAATTCTTGCAAATTGTTCTCTGACTTCCACATGACTATTGATGGTACACATACACCACCCTCCTACACACACACAGAGGTGGGGGGGAGAGGGAGAGGGAGAGAGGGAGGAAAGGAGGGAGGGAGGATAAAATAAGTATGTTTTATTGTGGAAGCATGGCTGCATTGACCTAGAGAAAGCTATCTTAGCTGGTACCAAGTGAAGCACATTAGAAGAAAAGATGCGACATAAAATAAGAAAGACATTTTATAATAGCAAAAAAGAATCCATCTTGCACTCTAAAAAGATGAATCAATTCTATGCATCTATCAACATGGCCTCAACATGTGTCTTAGTCAGGGTTTCTATTCCTGCACAAACATCATGACCATGAAGCAAGTTGGGGAGGAAAGGGTTTATTCAGCTTACTTCCACACTGCTGTTTATCACCAAGGAAGTCAGGACTGGAACTCAAGCAGGTCAGGAAGCAGGAGCTGATGCAGAGGCCATGGAGGGATGTTCCTTACTGGCTTGCTTCCCCTGGCTTGCTCAGCCTGCTCTCTTATAGAACCCAAGACCTCCAGCCCAGGGATGGCACCACCCACAATGGGCCCTACCCCCTTGATCACTAATTGAGAAAATGCCCCACAGCTGGATCTCATGGAGGCACTTCCCCAACTGAAGCTCCCTTCTCTGTGATAACTCCAGCCTGTGTCAAGCTGACACACAAAACCAGTCAGTACAACATGCAAGTAGCAGAAGCTGCCAAATCTAAAAGGCAAAAATCAAGATATGCACAGACAGAGGCAGGTTCTCCAACACTCTCTGTGACTGATAACAAGACAGCCAGTAAGAACAAAGAGCCTTGGATCAACATAGCTTATACTTGACCTCCGGAATCTCCAATGCCAGTTCCTGACCACAGTGGAAAAAAAAAAAAAAAAAAAAACCTTAGCAGAAGAGAACATGTCTAAGTAGTTGGAAATGAAGGAAAATGACTCTGAAAACTCTCACAGCTTCAAAACCAAATTCCAGTGGTAAAAAGAAACCCAGGGTACGGCTCAGTGGATAATGTATTTGCTGTGTAAACCCAAGGACTTGAGTCTGGACCCACAATGCCACCATGAAACTAGTGTGTGTCTGTAATCCCAGCACTCCAGTGAGATGGGAGGCAGATACAGGTAGGCACCAGATCCTGCTAACAGCCCTTTAGTTACAAAACAAAAAGCCCAGAACGTGGAGGCAGCTCTCGGGCATTTGTGTGGTCTCATCATCAGCATAGCCGGACCTGCACGCAAGCAACCATGTCCAAGGGACCTGCCGTCGGCATTAATCTTGGCACTACCTACTCCTGGGTGGGTGGCTTCCAGCACGGAAAGGTGGAAATAATTGCCAATGACCGGGGCAACCGCACCACACCGAGCTATGCTGCTTTCACTGACACAGAGCAATTAATTGGGGATGTGGCCAAGAATCAGGTTGCAATGAACCCCATCAACACAGTTTTTGATGCCAAATGTCTGCTTGGATGTAGGTTTGATGATGCTGTTGTCCAGTCTGATATGAAGCACTGGCCTTCATGGTGATGTGATGCAGGCAGGCCCAAGGACCAAGTGGAATACAAAGGGGACACAAAAAGTTTCTACCCAGAGGGGTGTCCTCAGTGGTCTGACAAAGATGAAGGACAGTACAGAAGCATACCTCGGAGAGACTGTCACCAATGCCATGGTCACAGTGCCAGCTTACTTCAATGACTCTAAGCGGCAGGCAACAAAAGATGCTGGAACTATGGCTGGCCTCAATGTGCTTCGAATTATCAATGAGCCAACTGCTCCTGCTATTGCTTAGGGCTTAGATAAGAAGGTCGGAGCTGACAGGAATGTGCTGAGTTTTAACTTGGGAGGTGGCACTTTTGATGTCTCAATCCTCACCGTTGAGGATGAAATTTTTGAAGTCAAATCAACAGCTGGAGACACCCACTTGAGTGGAGAAGACATTGACAACCAAATGGTCATGGTCGAGCATTTTATTGCTGAGTTTAAGCAAAACCCACAAGAAGGACATGAGCGAGAACAAGAGCCCTGCCGGCCTTCTCTGCGCTGCCTGTGAGCGGACCAAACGCACCCTCTCCTCCAGCACCCGACCAGTATTGAGACTGATTCTCTCTATGAGGGAATAGGCTTTTATACTTCCATTACCGGGGCTCGATTTGAGGAATTGAATGCTGACCTGTTCCATGGCACACTGGACCCTGTAGGGAAGGCCCTTCAAGATGCCAAAGTAGACAAGTCACAGATGCATGATACTACCTTGGTGGATGGTTCTACCAGAATCCCCAAGATTCAGAAAATGATGCAAGACTTCTTTAACAGAAAAGAACTGAATAAGAGCATTAACTCGGATGAAGCTGTTGCCTGTGGTGCAGCTATCCAGGCGGCCATTCTCTCTGGAGACAAGTCTGAGGATGTCCAGGATTTGCTGCTCTTGGATATCACTCCTCTTACCCTTGGTATTGAAACTGCTGGTGGAGTCGTGACTGTCCTCATCAAGCGAAAAACCACCATTCCCACCAGGCAGACACAGACCTTCACCAACTGCTCTGACAACCAGCCAGGTGTGCTCATTCAGGTGTAGAAAGGTGAAAGGGCCATGCCCAAGGACAACAGCCTGCTTGGGAAGTTGAAACTCACAGGCGTACCTCCAGCACCCCATGGGGTCCCACAGGCGTACCTCCAGCGCCCCGTGGGGTCCCACAGGCGGACCTCCAGCACCCCGTGGGGTCCCACAGGCGGACCTCCAGCACCCCGTGGGGTCCCTCAGACTGATGTTTCTTTTGACATCGATGCCAATGGCATCCTCCATGTCTCTGCTGTAGATAAGAACACAGGAAAGGAGACCAAGGTCACCATCACCAATGACGAGGGCCGCTTGAGTAAGGAGGATATTGAGCACATGGTCCAAGAAGCTGAGAAGTACAAAGCTGAGGGTGAGAAGCAGAGAGATAAGGTTTCCTCCAAAAACTCACAGGAGTCTTATGCCTTCAACATGAAAGCAACTGTTGAAGATGAGAAACTTCAAGGCAAGAGCAACGATGAGGACAAACAGAAGATTCTTGACAAGTGCAATGAAATCATCAACCGGCTGGATGAGAACCAGACTGCAGAGAAGGAAGAGTTTGAGCATCAGCAGAAAGAACTGGAGAAGGTCTGCAACCCTATCAATACCAAGCTGTACAAGAGTGCTGGCATGCCTGAAGTAATCATGCCTGGTGGGGGAGCTCCGCCGTCTCATGGTGCCTCTTCAGGCCCCACCACTGAAGAGGTGGTTTAAGTCAGTCCAAGAAGAGGGTGTAGCATTGTTCCACAGGGACCCAAAACAAGTAACATGGGATAATAAAACGATTTAAATTGACACCAAAAACAAAAAACAAAAAGAAAACCCAACTGAAGAAAACTGACAGATCAGCCATCTAGAAGGGGACATGGAGAAACAAGTCGTGGGAGCGATCCTGCCACTTCCCTGTTGAAATGTTCTTGAGCCTCCCCATCGAAGTCAGGCTCACTGTAGACCTCAGATTGGTGTGGGTCTTTCTGGTACTTGACAACCTTCCTGAAGAGTTGGTAGAAGTTGGCAGGCTAGCGAACCTGGGGCACGCTGCTGCAACAAGACCCTATCTCACACAAGGTGGAAGTCTAGGACCAAGACTGTCTCTGATCTCCATCATGCACCATAGTGCACACACAAGCATTTTGTCAGAATGAACCTTTGCCATAGCAAAACAGATTCGCCTAAAGACACACTTAAAGGCAAATTTTTATATTTAACTTCATTTACTGAAAAGGAAGAGAGGTTAAAAATTGAGAAACCAAGTATCTGTCAGGTATGTGGGAAAATAAAAGCACATGACATCCACAAAGCAGAAACTGAAAGTACTAAATATGATAACAGAAAGTCATGAAAAAGAAAACAAAAGCAACGTAGCCCACAGAGACACCACCTCTCAGCCACATGTCCTCTTGCTTATCCACCCTTCCCCTCACCCATCCAACACATATGGAGACTCCACCGCATATGAAACCTGTTCTGGTTGCTCTCACAGAGAGGCAATTACATACCTTCAAAGGGTGTGTAAGTCACTAAAGACAAAAATCAGTGAAGGACTCCATACAGCATCAAGAAATGGGAATGTTCCAAGTTAAAATTAAAGCACAGAAACAAACAAACAAACAAACAAAAGAGAGATGCTATCCAAAGACAGGCAGAGAAGCCAGGCTTGGTGACACTTAACTGCAACCCCCAAATCTGAGAGGAAGAGGAAAGCGGACCTGAAGTTCTAGGTCAGGCTGAGCTTCATAAAAAGACCCTGTCTCTGGGTGGATAGATAGAATAGAGATGCTTGAATGATAAGTGGATGGATGGAAAGATAAATGATGGGTAGATGAATGGATAGATAAACGATAGACAGATGGTGGGCGTATAGTTGATATGTAGATGATAGATGACAAATAACAGTTGATGGGTAGATCAATGGATAGATAATTGATAGAAGACAAAGATAGACAGATGGAAGGAAGATAGCAGAAAGGTAATGCAGAGTGAAGCATGGTCCCCTTTAGTTAGCAATCAAAGGCTCCTTGGAAAGACTTTTGAACATTCAGAAGTCAAGCACACTTACATGAAGAGATGGGCTACCAGGAAGCAGGCTCAACAAACCATGGACAGCAAGCCAGGAGGCAGCGGGCCTCCACCTGCCTCTGTTCAGTGCCTGCCTTGAGCTCCTGCCCTGACTTCCCTTGGTGACAGAACATTGCCTGAATATGTAAGCTGAAATCAGCCCTTTCCTCCCCAGTTGCTTCTGGCCTTGGTCTTTATCACAGCAGTAGAAATAAAACCAGGACAAGGTTGTTTCTGGCATTAGACTGTAAGAACATACTACAGGACAATAGACATGCTAATGCACCGGTGTTTGTTCAAAAACCACAGAGGGAGGCACACCTGCTGGATGCCAGTGTCAGTCCAGCGCTGTGCCAGAGAGCCAAGTGTGAGCTCCTGGTGGCCTGGAGCACACAATACAGGAGAGGAAGTCATACCAAGCTCAACTCTTCCTCCTCTCCTCTCTCCCCTCCTCCTACTTCCCTTCTCCCTCCCCTCCCTCTCTCTCTCTCTCTCTCTCTCTCTCTCTCTCTCTCTCTCTCTCTCTCTGTGCACACACTCTCAGACTTTGGCAGCTTTGAGTGAGTCATTCCTCAAGCGCCACGGACTTCATGTGTAGTGTTGTTGTTACTGTTATTTGTTTGATAAGGGCTTTTTTTTACTAGGACTTGGAATTTGCCAATTCCACTAGGCTGGTTGAGCAGCTAGTGAGCCCCAGGCACACGCCCATCCCAACCTCCCCAGGCCTGCAATTACAGGTCCATGCTGTCACATCTGATTTTTCCCTCTATTCTGGTTCTTAAAATCAAACTCTCGTCCCCATGTTAAGCACCTCACCACCCTCCCACACCTCGCTGGTCAGATGTCAGATCTTCAGAGGGAGACAAGAGTGGGTTAGAATGTGAGCGTGCCATGGCTCTGATGGAAGAAATAGGGCGGGGTGGGGCACACAGGGCAGCGTCAGAGGCTCCTGGAGAAAGAGAAACATTCAGGTTGAGGATGAGAACCCAAGGAAAGCTCTGCATCCCAGGGTGACTCACTCAGAGTGTGCCCTTGGCGTTTAGTAATGAAGAGGGCTGGGGAAGCGGTTGCAGATGTAGTCATGAGTATTTACCATGTATGAGTATTTACACATAATGAGTCAATCTGGGAGTGAGCCTGTGTCCGGCTGAACATGAAGCAGTTACCACTCCCAGGGAGCAGTAACTTCCTGTTTCCACCGCTGCCTCCTCAGCCTGTGCTGTCCCCTACTTCAGTTTGCAATTATGGACACACAGGAAAAGTCTACAGCAGTCCTGTCAGAAGACGCGGTGGGCAGCCTGGTTTCTGGCTCCTGTTAGAAGAAAAGGAATTCATTAGTTTACCCTTCCGCTGACTCACTGTCGATGGAGGATCTGGCTGTAGGGACAGAGAATTGGTCCCCATGTCATGGGAGGCACTCACAGCAGAGGCCAAATGTTAGGAGAAGCCTGAGAGAAGGCCCACCCAGCCAGCAGGGCGTGAGACCCCTGGGGACATCCAGAGTCCGTCACACTAGCTTCATCACACTGGGCTTGATACAAAGCGCCCTATCTCCATGTCCTGTCTGTGAAGTGGGACAGTTATGATTATTGAAACAGGGTCACCATGGGGGCAGGGAAGACCTGAACTCTACATGCGAACAGCATTGGGTCTGAGCACAAATTTGGTACTGCAGTGTTTTAAACCAAATATGCTGTCTGGATGAATCTTCACCTTTTTATTTTTATTTTTTTTAAAGATTTATTTATTTATTTTATGTATATGAGTACACACTGTAGCTGTACAGATAGTTATGAGCCTTCATCTGGTTGTTGGGAATTGACCTTTTTGTTTGTTGTTTGTTTTATCGAGACAGGGTTTCTCTGTGTAGCCCTGGCTATCCTGGAACTCACCCTGTAGACCAGAAATCTGCCTGCCTCTGCCTCCCAAGTGCTGGGATTAAAGGCCTGCGCCACCACCACCCGGCGACCTTTTTTTTTTTTTTTTTTTTTTTAAGGACCTCTGCTCACTCCGGTCGGCCCCACTCACTCTGGCCCAAAGATCTTATTTATTATTATAAATAAGTACACTGTAGCCGTCTTCAGATGCTCAGATCTCATTATGGGTGGTTGTGAGCCACCATGTGGTTGCTGGGATTTGAACTCAGGACCTTTGGAAGAGCAGTCAGTGCTCTTACCGGCTGAGCCATCACACCAGTCCCAAATCTTTACCTTTCTTTTTAAGTATGAAACTGTGTGTGTGTGTGTGTGTGTGTGTGTGTGTGTATGGAGTATGTATATGTTTGTGTATGTGTGAGATGTGGGTGGATACGGATGTGGATGTTTTGAGGGGATACACCGATGTGCACGTGGTTGTCGGTGGAGGCGGAAGGAGGGCCTGGGATCTATTGGAGCTGGAGGGATAGGTGGTTGTGAGCAGCCAGATCTGGATGCAGGGGACTGAACTCAAGCCTTCTACAAAAGTAGAAAGTGCTCTAAACCATCTCTTCAGCCAGCATGATAGCTTTCTTTAAATCTGGTGGAGGACATGCTAAATGGCACAGCACATCCCATCTCCCTTCATTTTTGCATAATGCCTTCAGTTTGTTTGACATTAATCACATCACATTTATGTAAGTACTTAGCATAGAGAAGGCCCTTTGATCTCTCTCCCCTGCCTTTGTGTGTGTGCGTGTGTGTGTGCGCGCACGTGTGCATGTGTATAACCTGTGAAAGGCAGAGGACGGCTTTCCAGAGTCGATTCCCTCCTTCCACAGTGGGATAGTGGAATCCGGGGCTCCAACTCAAAAAGTTTACCTGAAGTGTGGACTTCCGCCCTAAGGAGGATTCAAGCACTTCACAATACAACCAACACAAGTCAGTAAGCACCAGCACCGCACAGGCGCCCTGCCTCCTGCCTCCACTGGGGGCAGTCTGGAGCTGGGTGCGCTGCCTCCTGCCTCCACTGGGGGCAGTCTGGAGCTGGGTGCGCTGCCTCCTGCCTCCACTGGGGGCAGTCTGGAGCTGGGTGCACTGCCTCCTGGCTCCACTGGGGGCAACCTGGAGCTGGGGCCTTTGCCGTTTTAAGGAAATGCAGACTTGGTCATTAAGATAGGGTGAGGGGAAGTGAGCTCGTGAGGCCGAGAGTCTAAACCACCACTTCAGTGATCGTGGCATGCCACACTCCACTTAATCTGCAGAGGATTCCGGTGAGGTGACAGATGGTCATCCTCTCTGCACCCATGAGACAACATAGGACAAAAAAGTTCAGAACTCGCTGGGAGCCACAGAACTGTTAAGAAAAAAGATTTCCTGAATAGGTGTTTAAAGTTCAACAATGAGTTAGCATATGGCCTCCAGCCATTTAGGAGACAGGAGAAAGAAAGGGGTGTAGAGAGACAGAGGGAGAGAGAGGAGAGGAGAGGCAAAGACGGGGAGAGGGGGCATGAGGGAAGGAGAGAGGAGGGAGGGGGAGGGGAGGGGAGGGGGAGAGGGAGGAGAAAATCCGTTGCCTCAGCCTGTTTTGTAACTCTTCAGTGACACCCGAGGAGACCAAGTGTCCTGGTTTTATTTCTGTTACTGTGATAAAATATCTTGACAAAAACCAACATAGAGAAGTAAAGGACTAAAGCTCACCATTCCAGTTACAATCCTTCACAGCTGGGAAGTCAAGGCGCGAGTTCAAGCACACCCACCAGCAGGACCAGAGGGAAAGAGCGAGCGTGGGCGTACCCACCGGCTTGTTCCTGCTCGGCCTGGTTCCTGCTCACAATTCCAGTTACAATCCTTCACAGCTGGGAAGTCAAGGCGCGAGTTCAAACACCTCAACACAGCACACCCACCAGCAGGCCCAGAGGGAAAGAGCGTGGGCGTGCCCACCGGCTTGTTCCTGCTCGGCCTGGTTTCTCGGTCTCTCCAACCTTCTATAGTTAGGATCTCTTGGCTACAGAACGAAGCCATTTGTAGTGGGCTGGAACTTCCTGTATCGGTGAACTTAATCACGACAATCTCCCACAGGCACGCCCACAGGTCAGCCAGTGCGGGTGTTCCCTCCCTGGGACTCTCTTCCCAGATTCTAGGTTGTGTCAAGTCAAGGATGACAGCTCAGTACCACTAAAGGCCATCCATCACTCTGTGGCCGGACCATTAGCACACTTTCTCTCTTCTCTTCTCCCCTTTCCTCTCTTCCCTTCACTCCCCTCCCCTCCCTTCCTCTTCTCTCTTCTTGTCAGCCCCTTCCCTTCCTTCCTCCTCCTCTCTTCTCCTCCTCCCTACCTCTAGGGAGTAAACCACTCACTGACTTACACCCACAGCCGTCTTTTTACTTGTAGACTGGGTCTCACTGAATTGCACAGAAGTCCTTAAAGTCACTCTGTAGCTCAGGCAGGGTTTGAACTTGGATCCTCCGACCGGAATCTCCTGGCATCACAAAGGCATCTCACAGACTCCAGAACACACAACAACCCCTTCAGGGAAGAGAAAGAGTCAAACAGGGAAGCTATTCAGCCTTGGGAAACGTAATCATTCTAGAACCTTCTAGCTACACTGAAGCCTGACATTTGATACTTGAGCACAGGAGGAAGGGGTGGGAGAAAAGTAGGGGAGTCCGGGAGGGAGGCTCCCAAGTCCAGGGTCGGCCTGCAGAGGGCCTGCTTGCCCTACCGCCATACAGGAGTATGGCTCTGCTCCTTCAATGATTTTCAGAGCACGGCTTTAAAAACAGCTCCTCAGGGGAACTCTAAAAGAAATAGTTTTTGATAGAAAATCACTGTCAACAAAAATATGAAAAATAAAAATACTGATTTCTTGTCACCCAGATAAAACCAACGTGGACGAAAGAGAAGAAACCTTCTCTTTCTTATGCATACAGTCTGCTTTGTTTGCATGCTTGAACACAATTGCATTGCTTTACGGTACCTCTTTTTAATGATGTGAGGACTGGGGAGATGGACCTGTTCAGTGGTTGAGAGTACACACTGCTCTTCTCAAGGACCTGGGGTCAGTTCCCAACACCCATGTTAACTACCTGTAACTCGGGCTCTTTGGCATTGCCAGGTTCCTGCTCTCAGATCTACTCGTACTTTAAAGTGTATTCTCCCCCACTTCCCATGACTAAAACTTTAGGAAAGCTGATTATAGTGGGTTCATCCCAGCAGCTGGGAGGCTGGAACAGGAGGACCATGAGTTCTAGGCCAGTCTAGTGCACAAAGATTCCATCTCAAGAAACCAGGGCTGGGGATTTGGCCCAGTGGCAGAGAGCTTGCTGTTGGTTTAAAGGTTTGACAATTTGAAAACATTAATTTTTTTTTTTTTTAAATAACTCCTTGTCTGGTCCATAGACATCTAACCCTAGCTCCTCCACGGGCCTTCCCGAACTCTGTAGTCAATCAGCCTTTGCCCTACGTGAGCCTTTCTGTGGAGACTGTGTCCATCTCAGCAAACCATCTTGCTTTCCCACCAATGTCGCCTACGTCTGAAGAGCCGGGTGCGAACTGCAAGAGCGACCCGAACTTAGAGATGGGTTCCACGGCTACTGATGGAGGCATTGTCTTTCAAGACGGCAAAATGTCCTGGGGTTGAGCTTTTTCACTGTTTCTCAAACCAACACCGAGAGAGATTTCATCTCACCCCCATGCCATCACAGAAACAAGGAACGCTGGCGAGGATGTGGGGAGAGAGGAGCCCTCCTGCTCTCGGATGGGAATGCGCAGCCCCTGTGGAACAGTATGGAATCCCCAAACACTGATTTAGAAGGACCATAGGAGCCAGCTTACTGCTCCCGGTCATACATCACAAAGATACACGCACATTCAAGTTTATTGCTGCACAACTCAAGAAGTTCCCAGCACCTCCTCTCAGCCGCACCCTAGCCTGTCTGGTCCTTCCTCTTCCTCTCTCTCTCTCTCTCTCTCTCTTTCTCTCTCTCTCTCCCCCTCCCTCCCTCCAACCCTGCCCCACCCCCACTCCTCACTGTACCCGCCCTTCCCCCCACTCCTCTCTATTCTGAAACAGTCCTTGCAAAACACCAAATCCATTGTCCTGTGCCCCGAATCAGCTACCGGTTTCACAAGTAATGTGATACAGAAAAGCATTTTCCTAATTAAAATAACGAAATACTGAAAGACCGGGGCACACCATTTACACACACACACACACCCCTCCCCCCACTCGACCCCCCCCACCCCACCCCACCCGCTCTTGGAGTGTCTGGTGTCCTCCTCCCCCTGTTGGAGCTGGAGGAAAGTGAGAAGGCTAGGCCCATTCCATGGCAGACTTCAAACGGGCCGTTCAGAAGACTGGGCCTGAGAACTGGGCAAGTCCAGGCAAGCTCGAGCAAGTCGATTACTAGTAGAAAAACAAAACAAACAAAACAAAACCCAGGCTCCAGCCTTCATGCCCCATAACGGTTCAGGAATGCCTAGAGATAGATTAAGCTAAAGCTCATCTACGCCCGGAATTCCAAGGTACTTTAAATCGAGTCGGTGAACTCACTTGATTATCCCTCTATTTTGGTAATGGGAGACCCAGCATGCTGGACTTTGCTTGCTTGCCTTGGGTGTGTGTTGGGGTCTTTTTAACTGTTCCCCGGGCCTCCCCAGCACAGATGAACTGGGCTCACTTATCTAAAACTCTTTGGACGAATATTTCTCCTTCACTTTAACAAACAGTGAAGCGCAGAAGGACACCATTTACCGGTGGGATGCTCCTTTCTCTAGGCCAGATACTGAGAACCACTCCTAAGGCCATTGTGGCAAAGCATTGTCCCTTCGGGAACAGGCGCTGACACCCCAGTCCTCCCCCATGGACGGACAGACGGACGGACGGATGCAGTAGTGAAATGCACTCTCGTCCCTCTGCTCTCGAGCAGCACTGGACAACCGGCTTCCTGTCTTGTTTTCTTGCTTCTACGGTGTTTCCACTCTCCTGTCCATCTTTCCTAAGTCCTTCTGCCCCGAGTGGCAGTCGCTGTCTGGGATTCAGATCTCCTCCCTCTGCCTGAGCAAGTGTATAGACTCTCCTGGTTCTCACATCCATAACCTCGGGGAGCTTGGTGGAGATACTTTTAGGAACCAAGGAATCCCAGAACCTGTGAGGTAGAGGCTGGGAGATGAGGAGTTCAAGGCCAGCCTGGACCACATAAGACCCAGTTTCAAAACAACGATGAAAAATTGATAAGTAAAACCCCAGGGGCATGAACCCTGTCCCTTCAGCACCAGGCAGGATTCCACACACAGCTCCAGCTCTGATGACACTCTTAGGATCCAGAACTCTATGCCTAATATTCTTTTTTTTTTCTTTTTTAAGATTTATTTATTTTATTTATATGCATACACTATAAGTGTCATCAGACACACCAGAAGAGGGCATCAGAATCTATTAAAGATGGCTGTTAACCACCATGTGGTTGCTGTGAATTGAACTCAGGACCTGTGGGAGAGCAGAGAGTGCTCTTTACTGCTGAGCCATCTCTCCAGCCCCCTATGCCTAATATTCTTAAGAGTTCTTTTTTTTTCCCCAGAAGAGCTGCAAATCTGTAAGTTCATGTTTCCTTAAGAGTTGAAAATAAATTTAAAAGAAAACTTAATCCCACGTGGTTAATCACACTAAATACGGTGGCTCTGCTGCCAAGAAGTTAGACGTAGCTTCTATCTCAGACAAACTCACTTCCTTCTCGAAACCTTCCTCTTCTGAATTGTGCTCTGAGAATCAGAAGCCAACCTTATAAGTCTGCCTGAGGGGTTGCTGCAGAATGCAACCCTTCCATCCTCACGGCCCTCCCTGAATTGTATCCATCCCAGAGCATCCTAAGTGGCGGCCTTGCATGCCTACGGGGCACTCCTCCATTCTAGAACACTCTTGCCATCGATACTGTGACAGGAGGGGTAGAGAAGTAGAAAGAGGAGGAGGAGGGAGAAGAAGGAGGGGGAGGAGGGAGGAGAAGGGAGGAAGGAGAGAGGAGGAGGGAGACACTTAGAGTAGTGAAGGAAGAATACAGTGGAGGTGGAAGAAGGGAAAGAAAAGGAGGAAAAAGAGAAAGATAATGAGACCAAGAGGAAGAGGAAGGTGGAGAGGGAAGAAAGAGGAAAATGATGGAAAAGAAAGAGTGAGGAGAGAGAAAATGGAGGAGGAAGTGAAGGAAGGGGAAGAGATGGAGGAGGAAGAGAGGTACACAAGTCCTCCCCTGACTAGTCAGTATTCTGTTGTCCCCAAAGCCAAGGTGTCCGTCGTGACCCCCTTTATTCAGTATTCGATTGACCGAGCATTATACATTTTATCCATATTTATCAAATCAGCTATCATAGCAAAATGCAGACACCAGGCTTTCCTGAAAGAGCACTGTGTCTTCAGCTTCAGCTATAACCAAGAGGTTGAGGGGAGGGGAGGGCACCTTGCAGTCTTCTGTGCTCTCCGTGTTGTCCCACCCATTTCACACACGAGCAACCTGACTGCCTGGCCCGGAAGGCCTGAAGGCAGTTACAAGTCCCCACGCACAGACTACAGCTTCGGAGACCTAAGCGCTAAGCCCCGCCCCTAACTCTTCCTTCATCCGCATCCCTTCTCCCTGTACTCATCACTGCTGACTGGCAAAGATGCTGCTTCTGACCCGAGCACAAGCTCCAAGCCGACACCACCGCCACTGCCATGGGTGTTGGAGTCACTTCAATCAAAGTGGTCTTGCGCCATTCTGAGGGGGCTTTCCTGGGGCCCAGTAAGTCTCTCCTCAGAGTGCTAATGAAGCTGGACTTTCTCTGGACAGCACGTTTAAGCTGAAGGCAATGCTACTTCAGCTCAGATTCCAATTGAGGAAGACAGCTCCTGGCAGACAAGCATGCCTCTGTCCTTTGAAATCCTCCAGAGGAATGCTGCGACTGCCCTGCACTGCTTACGTTCTTAGAAAGCACACACGCCCAGAAGGAACACATGCATCTCCCCTCAACTGCTATCCTTGATATGCATGTAATATATATAATCCTTGTTTTACAATGTGACAATTAGTTATGAATAAAATCTGCTAAAATGAATAACTAAATGTATTTGGCTGGGGCTGGAGAGGTGATTCGCAGTTAAGAGAATGCTTGTTGCTCTTGGAGAAGACCAGAGTTCAGTTCCCGGCACCCACATCAGGCAGCTCATAACCATGTGTAGCTTTAGCTCCAGGAGATCTGGCCCCTCTTCTAGCATCGTCCAGCACCAGCTGCAGGTGGTAGACATGCAGACACACACACACACACACACACACACACACACACAAATAAAAATAAGAGTTTTCTCTTTACAAAACTAAGTTAAAAATAGATTCTAGGGGTGGCAAGCATGGGGAGGGGGAGGCAACAGTGGTTTGTTCTTGTTTTTGTTTGTTTGTTTTTTGGAGGGGAAGCTGGGAAAGGAGAAATCATATGACATGTAAATAAAGAAAATATCTAATAAAAATATATATTTAAATATATATGCATGTACATATATACATATTATATATATGTATGTATGTGTATATATATGTATGTGTGTGTGTATATATATATATATATATATATATATATATATATATATATTCTACCTGATTTATATTAAGGCTTTTCAAAGTGGTAAAGTCTACCAGACACCTAGCTGTATCCTGACTCCCTTCCTTTTTGGTTAGAGAGTAGCAATTGTTATGTGGAAGGAATTTAAAACTACATGTCACAACCTCCTTTACAAATAAGAGTGCCATTTAAGAGTCCTCTAGCCAATGAGATGCCAGAAGTAGTTGGTAGGGAGCTTCCCAAAAACTACCTTAAAGGTGAAGGTGAGCCTTGTGTAGGTGACTACAAGCCAGTAGATTAGGCATGTCCCCCTTCCTGTGACATGGCACATAAAGGAATGGCCTCAAAGCCTGGCCTTGCACTGTCATCTGCCTCCAGAGAACCAAGACCAGTCTTCCCCAAGCTGCTGGAACCTGTATTTTTCTACTAAATGCAGGTAAACCATGTGCGGTTCAAATGAATAAATGAAGAAGAGAGGAGAGGTGGGGTTGGAAAAGGAGGAGAAAGAGAGGGAGGAAGGAAAGAATGAAGAGGAAGAGAAGGATGAGAAGGGGAGGAAGGGAGGGAGATGAGAGGAGGGGAGGAGACAAAGAGATGGGGAGGAGAGGGGAGGAGTGCAGAGGAGGGGAGGAGAGGTGATAAAGAGAAGAGGGGAAGGAGGGAAGAGGAGAGGAAGGATGGGGGGAGAGGGAGGAGGAGGAGATCTTTCTTCCCTGACTAGCCCAGTAAACCAGCACAGGTGGAAGGGGGCACTAATTAAGGGATAGCTGTAAATAATTTTAATCATAGCATCTCAATTTCTTCAGGTGTGCTTTTCATCATTTCTGTCTTCTAGCTCAAATAAACTCCACCATGAAAATTATCTGCTGTGCATTTAAAAAACACTTACACAGTGAATCACTTGCCAAATTTAAGGCCCAATTTTTATTTCCATTTTGACTGAAAGCAAAATGTTCCTTTTAGGGGTTGGGAGCCACTCAGTTTCCCACATTGAATAATGCAACTCGAGTGTATCCTCATTAACATTCTAGGTTTTTCTGTGGTCTCCTCTGCTCCAGACATTCAAGATGACTGTTCCAACCAGTGACTTTATGATAACCCCCGCTGCGCTGTCACTGACTTTAGGATAACCCCGTTGTTTCTGGGGATGGGGCCCTTCCAGCAGATGTGGCTATGGACTATCTGAGTAAGTGCTTCAGTCCCTCACTTGTTTTTGAGCTGAAGGCCAGCCTGACCTCGGGCAAGGCTGCACATGACTCACAGTCAAAGTGAGAGTTTCATCACTAAGTGTGGCTATGTTTGCTGTAGCTGTTTTCCCTCTACCAGATTATTCAAATACCATCTGACTGAAGTCAAGTTGTCCCAGAACCCACAGAATCTCTACCAAGGTCTCTGCTGGACCCCTGAAAACTCAGCCATGTTGAAATCTCCTTTGGAGACTGTGCAATGATTACACGCTGTCAGGCCAGCCTCTCCCTCTGCCTCCTGTCCTCCCAGGACCCTGATGGCTCCTTCTAACCACTGCCTGTGCCTTATCTCCCCACAACCTTTGCTAAGCCAGAAGTCAAACTAGAGGCCACTTCCCCAAGTGCCCCATCTCCCTTCTTTTCCTTTTGACACTTCGAGATAGGTTCTCAGCAGATTGTCTTTCCTGATCTAACACAGCCCCACTGTGTCTTCGGGGACTTTGTGACATCACCCAAGAATGTATCCTTAGAAACAAAACTGCAAAACCCAGAACACCAGGAGACAATTAAAGAAATTTTCAATGGTGAGATCACAAGTAGTAGAGAGTTCTCCTTAAGGGGCAGAACTTCCACAGACTCAGCACACTCCTGAGGCTGTTCTGCAAACAAGCTAAAAATACCCTTCCTGACTGCCCAGGCCAGCACCATGCGAAGGCCACCTTTAAGACAGAGCCTGTCTTGAATGAACAGTGTACAGAGCACACCACCAAGCTTTGGCTGTCCTGGGGAAAGATAAAGGAAGATGTGTCCAGCAGGGTCTTCTTCCTCTGTTAATTTCTCCCTTCCCCTTTTCTTTCTTCACCCTCTCTCTCATTTCTTCTTTCTCTCTTTCCTCTCTTTTCTCCTTTTCCCCCCTCTTTTCCTTTTCCTTTCTCTCCCGTTTCTTCTCTCTCTCATTTATTCTCTTTCCTCTTATTTCTTCTTTCTTTCTCATTTCTTTTCTCTCTTTCCTCTTTTTCTCCTTTCTCCCCTCTTTTCCTTTTTCTTCCTCTCCTGTCTGTCTTTTCTTTCCTCTCCCATTTCTTTCTTCTCTTTCATTTCTTTCTCTTTCCTCTCTTTTCTCCTTTCTTTCCCCTCTCTTTTCCTTTTTCTTCCTCCCTCTCCCATCTGTCTTTTCTTTTCTCTTCCATTTCTTCCCTTCCTCTCACTTCTTTCTCTTTCCTCTCCTTTTCTCCCTCCCTCCTTCCTTACTTTTTCCTCCTTCCTCCCTCTCTTTTCTTTTCCTGTTCCTGTCTGTCATTTCTTCTTTCTTTCCTCTTTTCTCCTCTTTCCTCTTTTCCTTTTTCTTTCTTCCTCACTCTCTCATTCTGTCTTTTCTCTCTTTCCTCTCTCCCATTCTCTGCTCTTTCTTCCTGTTGCAGAGCTGCAGATGAACCAAGTGTGTCCAATCACCTGCTCCACCTGATCCACTCCCTGTCCTTTACTATTATGACTGTTACTATTGTGACGCCAAGTCTTAACTGTGAGTTCACTCTGTATGTAGCCCAGGCAAGCCTTGAACTCGCATGCCTCCTGCCTCAGCCTCTGGAGTAGTAGGCATTAACCAAACCCACTTGAGTTTTTCTTCAATCAATAAATTCCCACTTTTCATGATGACAACACACTCATAATTCCAGTACTTAGGAAACTGGGGCAGGAGAATTGCCATGAGTTTGGGGCTAGCTTGGGCTACATAGTGAATATTTGTCTCTAAATAAATACATAAAGAAATCTTATTGAGCACCTCTCCCAGCAAGCTCTGCATGAGGCCTTAATGCTGCGGTGAGTAGGGATTCTGGTTGGTTATTCTTAATAATGTACCCAGAACTTAATTAAGTCCAACACACGCTTCTGGAGCAGTATCCTCGGCCTTCCTACCGTAAATGTTAAGGTGACCTCCCCCGCAACACACACCATAAAAGCATTTCATTGCTACTTCATAGCTGCAGTTTTGCCACTGTTATGAATCACAATGTAAAAACGTCTGATATGCAGAAAGGGTGAGGGTCGCGACCCTCGGGTAGAGAACCGCTGTGCTAGACACGTGTTGCTACCTGGAAGTGATTGTATAGTCACGAAAGTGAAAATGCCATTTCTTCACTTGTATAGCCTCTCTCTTCCGTGTTGGCTGGAGTTATTATGTCGCATAGGACAGGCAAAGAATGTTCCTATCAGTCTAGATTCTCTGCATGGCGCTAGAATCGATAGTGGGATTCCAGCCGACATTCCTGGATTCCTTCTGCTGGGTCACTCATTGCGGCTTTCTCCAAACCTTTGTCTTGTAGGATTAGAGAAGTTAGCACGTTTTCTCCACCACCACCCCCCTGCCTCTCTCTCCCCATCCCTCCCCTCCCCCGCTGATCCTCTCATCATCTCTCAAACCCAACAAAGAAGAGAAAAACAACCTAAGTGATTTCACTTATTGTTACTCACCCCAACCACCCACCCCACTAAAGCAGGACTGATTTTAGTTCCGCGTTTCCGTTCCCGTCATGCACCACAGCCCGTGTGCACCGGGGAAGGTTGCTAGCACGGTCCTCGCCCCGACGAGCTGCCCTCATCTCCCCAGCAGAGGGCGACTGTGCTTCAGCTTCCCGGTGGAGAGTGTTTACACAGATGGGGGCGGGGGGATGGAGTTTGTGGGAGTGTGTGCGCGGGCGCCCAGTGATACTTTTTGTGTATTGAATGGCAATGCAGGGTGCCAGACACTACTGACGGGCAAGCCGTGGGAGCTTGGCGAATAAGGCCCTACTTCATAGGGAACTCATGCCTGGCATTCCAGGACAGCACAGGGACCTGGCACAGCGACTCTGCCGAGACTTTTTTTTTTGGTACTCTTTATTAAGAAGGGAGTGTCAAGTCAAGCTGGAGACAACCAAGCTGCACTCGTGGGCTCAGGGAAAGACCCAGATGCACTTCCTAGGGATCAGACTGGGCCTGTCAACATCTGGACAACTCATTCACTTCTGCTGGGCCACAACATGGCGGTGGCTATACAAGAGGATGTGCCAAGGACTAGAGAAGCAGGCTACAATATTCATGAGCTCCTCTCCAAAGACCTGCACTAGTCCGTCTCCCTTCTCCAGCGGCTCCGTCTCCTCCATTATCTCCCTCAACAAGACCTTCAGCACAAGGATGTGAAGACAGATACCTGGGGAGGCAGGAGGGGGAAGAAGAGAAGAAGGAAGACTATGTAGGTGACACACACATATACAGGTGACACGGAGCTAATTATGTTGTAACTAAAAGGAAAATTAAAAGCAAATCAAGGATATATCTGATATCCTTAAAACACATATCCAGAAGGGCTGGGGACTTTGCTGCCAAAGCCAGGCTCACATCTGTAATCTTATCACCTGGGTAGACTGAGACAGGGAAACTGCCATGAGTTCAAACCCAGCCTGAGCTATATAGAGTGTGATTCTGTCTTGGAAAAAAAAGTAAAATAACATCTATTTTAATATACATGAAAAGAGTCCTTCCCATCCTGATGTCCAAGAAAATAAAGTCTGTAAGACCCGAAGGAACAACCAGAGATTAAGAGTACTGGCTGCTCTTGAAGAAGACTAAGGCTCCGTTCCCACAGTCTACTCTGTGGGTAACAACTATCTGTAATTCCAGTTCCAAAGGATCTGATACCCTCTTCTGGCCTCCGCAGGCCCTAGAGATGCCTATGGTGCACACACATATACACAAGCAAAATATTCATACACATAAAACTAAAAGAATATTTACTAAAGATGTAGCAAGATAGCATCAGGCACCACTGGATCTGGAGTTCACCAGGCACAGCTGGATCTATGGTTCACCAGGCACAGCTGGATCTAGGGTTCACCAGGCACAGCTGGATCTATGGTTCACCAGGCACAGCTGGATCTATGGTTCACCAGGCACAGCTGGATCTAGGGTTCACCAGGCACAGCTGGATCTGGGGTTCACCAGGCACAGCTGGATCTATGGTTCACCAGGCACAGCTGGATCTGGAGTTCACCAGGCACAGCTGGATCTATGGTTCACCAGGCACAGCTGGATCTAGGGTTCACCAGGCACCACTGGATCTGGAGTTCACCAGGCATAGCTGGATCTATGGTTCACCAGGCACAGCTGGATCTAGGGTTCACCAGGCACAGCTGGATCTGGGGTTCACCAGGCACAGCTGGATATGGGGCCCATCCTTTTGATTTCGAGCAGTTGGCTTGGGTGGATCTCCTCTGAGTGGACCTCTGCTGGCTTCACCTTGATGTCCCCTCATATTTAAACCCCCATTCATCTAGGCAGGACTACTGTGTGATCAAGACTCGGGCCAACACTTTGGCTTCTTTCTGCTGAAATCCTCCAAGTTCTACAGGATCCCCAAGAAGTGCTAAGCCCACATAAACCTGAGGAAACTGAAAGCCTTCCCACACAATTCCTGGCAGTGTGTCCGAGATAAGTAGAGTGCTGTGACAGTGAGACAGTGCAAAATAGAACTAAGTGTGT
>NW_022196897.1:156496259-156498438 GCF_008632895.1 Mastomys coucha | reverse complement strand
TGTGGGTGTGTGGGTGTGGGTGGGTGTGTGGGGGTGGGGAGTGGTGGTGGTGGTGGTGGTGGTGGTTAAAGAGGTTTGACCCTCATAGACTCATGCGTTTGAATCGCTGGTCCACAGGGAGGGGCACTATTAGGAGGTATGTCTTTGGGGAAGTACGGGTGGCCTTCCTGGAGGAAGTGTGTCACTGTGGGGGTGGGCTTTGAGATCCTAAGCTCTGCCCTGTGCAGAAGAGGCAGTCTTTCTCTGGCTGCCTTCTGACTGGCATGCAGAACTCTCGGTTCCTCCAACACCATGTGTTTCTGGATTCTGCCATGTTCCCACCATGATGATAATGGACTGAATCTCTGGAACTGTAAGCCAGCCCCAATTACGTGTTGTCCTTTGTAAGAGTTGCCTTGCTCACAGTGTCTGTTCACAGCAGTTAAACCCTATCTGTGTTTGTGTGTGTTTGTGTGTGTGTGTGTGTATGTGTGTGTATACACAAACGTATGTGTAAGGTATGTGTATGATGTGCTTGTGTATGTGTGGTATGTATGTATGGTATGTAGGAGGTATAGTATATGTGTGATATGTGTGTGTGGTTGTATACTCACCATGGCCCTCTCGTACTCTGGGTAGTTATATCAGCAGCATGCATGACTCAGGCATACATCAAATGCTGTGGCCTCTTGATTTTCAACCTTCTGCTGCTCCTTCACTGTGTCTGTCACATTCCCAAACACCGGACAACAGTTTGGGGGCATCTGATTCCACTAGTGACAGAGACATCATGTGTCCACATGTCATCCAGGAATACAGCAGAGTCACAGAGAAATATCACAGGACACAAATGAGGAGCATCCAGGTAGAACTAGGCACAAGTACAGGGGGAACCACTGGATTCTTTTAAAAATGTCAGTATCATAAACGGTGGTGGACACAGCAATGGGACCTCCAGAATCCAGGAGCACACAGGCGGTCCAAGCTTAAGCAGCTGGATGTAATAGGTAACAAAAGACTACACACAGATTCTCCACACAATTCGTGTATGTATGACTTTGGTGTAAGTTTAGGCTTTCTTTCTTTCTTTTTTAAAAAAGATTTATTTATTTATTTATTATATGTAAGTACACTGAGGCTGTTTTCAGACACACCAGAAGAGGGCGTCTGATTAGGCTGACTTTCAGTTTAGAAGGATCTGAAAAGCCAGGGAGAGAACAGCTAGAGTCAGCATTCCCTCCCTTCGTCACACTCTGGAAACGGCAGCTCCTGACTCACCATGACGTGTAGTAAAATGAAGTGCCCATATTTGCATCCAAGACAGCTCATCAGTACAGAGTCGAGTCTATCTGTCTCTGAGCATTTGCATAAATCACCCCAGGTCCAGGGCCTGGCTGTAAGTTTCCAGATAGTGCAGCCACAACAACGGGTTTTCTCAGGATTCTAGATGTGTCTAAATACAGGCCAAGTGCTCATTTGTATGGTAAAGCAGCTGGGTAATAGAACTGATTATATTACATGAAACCTTTTAAAAACTGAAATCAGGCTTGTCACCCAATCGTGTCCCTGGCCCTTTAGAATAAGATCCAAGCGTCACTGTAGTTGGCAAGGCTTTGATGACACCCAGTGGCTCTCAGTTCTTCAACTGGAAGATCTCTCCTACTAACTGCACAAGCCCTGACCCCTCACACGGTTGTTTCATAGCCTGGAAGTGCTTAGCCAGCCTTCCATAACTGCTTGTCTCGGCACTTTGGGCCCAGCCCAGTTGCCCTAGCTCTCTCTAGGTACTGTAGAAGAGGAGCACTAACCTACAGGAGAGGAGCACCTACCTACAGGAGAGGAGCACCAACCTACAGGAGAGGAGCACCTACCTACAGGAGAGGAGCACTACCTACAGGAGAGGAGCACCAACCTACAGGAGAGGAGCACCAACCTACAGGAGAGGAGCACCAACCTACAGGAGAGGAGCACCAACCTACAGGAGAGGAGCACCAACCTACAGGAGAGGAGCACCAACCTATAGGAGAGGAGCACCAACCTACAGGAGAGGAGCACCAACCTACAGGAGAGGAGTACTACCTACAGGAGAGGAGCACCAACCTACAGGAGAGGAGCACCAACCTACAGGAGAAGAGCACCAACCTACAGGAGAGGAGCACCAACCTACAGGAGAGGAGCACCAACCTACAGGAGAGGAGCA
>NW_022196897.1:156468501-156494323 GCF_008632895.1 Mastomys coucha | reverse complement strand
GAGGGAGGGAGGAAGGAGGGAGGGAGGGAGGGAGGGAGAGAAAGAAGGAGGACAAAGGAGAATGAAAGGGGGAGGAATGGGGGGAAGAAAGGAGGAAGGAGGGAGAGAAGGAGGGAGGGAGGAAGGAGGGAGGAAGAGAAGGAGGAAGGAGGGAGGGAAGGAGAAGGGAGGGAGGGAAGGAGGGAGGGAGTAGGGAGGAGAAGAGGACAGAAGGAAGAGAGGAAGGGAGGAATAGACAGAAAAACAAAGGAAAACCATAGAATTTAGACTAAAGAGAAGGGCTTTTATTTTAAATATAGTTACTAAATTAACCCTGGGACCCAGGAGACTAAGGTGGAAGGATCGTGAGTCTGAGACCAGCTCTACACAGGGCTACACAGAAAGGTGCTGTCTCAAAACAACAAGCAAACCCAAAACAGAAACCCCTAAAGCAGCTATAAAAAGCTGCTCATGATAGAAGAAAAAGAAGACATTATTTTTAGCTGAGCAAAGTATTTGAACTGACACATTTTACACAAAGATTATCAACTAAGCAGTGTGTAGTTATTCAACCTCACCACCGATCATTAGAGGCATGCAAATGAGAATGCACAATGAAATGTCACCACACACAGTAGGACAGCTAACCATTACTGATGACGACAGGTGTTGATAAAGACACGGAGCAACTGGAGCTTCTCACCATGCTTACAGGAGCACAAAACAGTTCAGCTTTTTTTTTTTTTTGTCAAAAAGTGTTTCATACAGTGAGACACACACTTAGCATGTGACCCACCCAGCTCATTCCTAGGTGTTATCCAAAATAACTAAAGACATGTCCACAAGCACAAGGACTCAACTGCCCACAACTGATTTGATCACAGGGAATGGTAGCACGAGTGCAGATCCATCGTTTGACTAAATAAAGCACAGGTCTGTTTGACCACAGAAGACCGCTCGGCAATGCCAGGCAAGACTCTGGGACAGCCTGGGAGTCCATACATAGGAAATCCTAGGACAGGAAAATCCTGACGGCAGAGCACATGGGTCCGTGTCACAGTTGTGGGATGGTTTAAACGCCCACGCATCCATCGGGATTAACAAAGCTTAGCACTGATAAACTGATTCCTCAATAAAACACACCCCTGTTGGGTGGTGGCATATATTCCTGTCCAGTATGGCATCCCTTTATTTTCTCCTCCAGACAAACTCAGCAGCTGTTGCCGCAAGTCTCTGCCCACATTCCTGCTGAGTAGCTGGGTCACCTTAACCTCCCGTGATGTCACCAGAGAACATAATAATGACTAACGTTGATGCCCCAACGAAACTGCTTAGCTCATCCATGAAATGGGATCATAATAGGGCCTGCTTCCTAGGCCTTTCTGGGGAGGGTGAAAGGGCATGGCAGACAGGTTCCTTGGCCGGTGCTCTGTCAACATTAGTCAGCTCGATGGCAGTCATGAATTGGGCCTTTATTTACATGCCTGCCTGGGATGAACTCATCTGAGGCTATTCCTCTCCACAATGGACCTACTTCTTACATCCCTCTCCCAGATGGAGAAAAGGAAGGTCAGAGAGATGGTAAGGCTAACTAGCCAGCGTAGAGATTCTGGTCCAGACCCTCCTGAAGACATGCTCAGGGTGCTGCTGGACCCTCCTCTTTCTTATTCTTGATCCACAAGAAGTCACTTCCTATCTCCATTAAATCCTTCAGTGGCCTCTCTGCCCCCCCCCCCCAAGTCCTCCATGATCTCTATGGCACACCCCTTATCAATGTCTTGCTAAAAGCTTGTGGGAGGCACTCCTGGCTGAGGCTCTGTAGGCCACTCTCTTCTTCCATTCCTGAGTTGCTCTTTTTGTGGCATGTGCCTGCTCTGGCATTGTACGCCTGGCATTTTTCCTAATTCTCAACATAGAGTGACCTAGTTGTGTCTAACCTGTTACCCTGTGGGTTACTGTCACCACAACAAAATCAAACACCTACTTAAAACATGATGAGGGTTCTCTTTTGTAACTTGACTGGGAATTTTATAGACAACCTTATCCTGTCACATGCTGCCTGACAGACACCCCTTCCTCTCCCCACCTCCCTATCTTCTTCCTGCCTCACCTGTACAAAGAACGTGAGGTCCCTGCAAATGAGACCTGCATCCCCAGGACGGATGCCCACGCTACTGATGTAGTCACACACGCTTGGAGGGAGCTCATATGAGCCTAAGGCCCAACGCTTGTATTTTTTTATGGATGAGGAAACCCAGAGAGGGCAAATGTCACCCACAGGCTTACATGACTAACTGAGATAAAACCGTAAAGCAAGCACTGCATTCCCACAGGTCCTCGTCAAGTAATGGCATTCTCCAAGGGATACGTGGAATTTCCGCTCACTGTGATTCCTGTGGGTCCAGATTCAACATGCCATTACAGCGATCAGTAGTGCGTGTGTGTGTGTGTGTGTGTGTGTGTGTGTGTGCATGTGTGCACGTGTGTGCGTGTGTGTCCCTACTCTCTCATTTGTTTCATTTGTTTTGAGACACTGTCTATTATATAAAACTCAGGCTACTTTGAATGTGCTGTGTAGCTACTAAGGCTCCTCTTAAATTTCTTATCCTTCTACGTCAGCCCGATGGGATAGCAAGCGTATGTCACCAGGCTTGGTGTATGCCATGCTAAGGATCGAACCTGGGACTTGTGCATGCCATGCAAGCACACTACCAACTGAGCCACATCCCCAGTTCCCTCTTCTGCTTGATTTAAACACTGAAAATACTTGATGACGCTTCATTCTTTTTCAGCATCTGTTCACAGCTGATTCTTTTCCCACCAGGAGCTTCACGGAGTAGGTGTGCTTTGAGCCCGCCAATATCTGTGTAATCCAGGTCCCTGCATCTGCTTAGCTTCCATCTTCCTGGGGGTCGGTCCCATCCATGTCCCTTGCTCGTCAGGGCACTCCCAGCTCTCTGGAAGGCTGAAAGGGGGAGGGCAGTCATCAAAGCGCAGGCCGGAACAGAACATGACGGGGTTATGCAACCAGCTTACAAATCTGTCTTTAGCTCCTCTTGACAGCTCAGCCCTGTGTGCTCGCATGCTGTTGTGTGGATGACTTGGCCCGGAGCACAGTCTCTGCAGGAGAAAGAAGTCAGAGACTTACGCCGCTGATGGCAAAAATTGCCACTCACCCTGTGGTCAGCCATGGGAAATGATTACACCTGGGCCACTGGGTGGTGGGGTGACATGCTGCAGGACAGAGTGCTGCACAGAGCATGAGAGACGGACCGCTGAGAGGGTGTGTCACGAACTCAGAATATGGGTGAAGAGCCAAGCCAAGGAGGGAGTGACTCAAAGTGACTTCTTGCTTCCGCTGTGAAACGCCATTGGCACTACTCATTACAGACAAGCGAAGTGCTGTCTTATCTCAAGATACGCCATAAACAGCCACGTGTAGGTACACGTAAGTGCGCGTGTGTGCAGACTCGGGGGTCAGAGGTCAGCGTCAGGTGCCTTATCCAATTGCTTCGACACCTTATGCTTTTGAAACAGTCTTTCCTTGACCCTAGGTTCCCTGGTCAGCCTGGCTGATTTAATGAGCCACCGGGCAATGCCATGGCTGGCTTGCAGCCAGGTGCCGTGTCAGGAGAAAAACCGAGTTTGTACATGTGCTTGCACTTTGAGACCGAAGAGCGAACTTCCTCCTTGGCAGGGTGCGACAGGCGTGGCCTCTCCCATCACGCTTCCTTAGCTAGAAGGCTGTGTGATAAAATTCTCAGCTTCAGAGGGAATGTCAGTGACATAATTTCTTGCTCTGTTACCACTGCCCCAGCCAACCCTGCAATCCCAGGCTTGGAGTAAGGCATAGTTAGTGAGCAAGGTCTTGTAAGCCCTCTGTGCTGAGGAGAGGGGTCGGGAAAGGGCAGAAAGAAGTTCATGCACGAGTGCCAGACCAGCGGGCCTCCTCTCGGGTGGAGTGAATCACTACCCTATTCCTACCCCCGAGCAGCAAGGCTAATGGGAGCATGAGCCCTCCTCTTGCGAAGTGACCCAGGGGTCAAGAGTACCAAAAGACAGAGACCTCAGAGAGGAAAGGAAATTCCAGGAACCGTTACGCTTGGCTTTCCCTTCCTTTAGAAGGAAATGTCTTTGGTGTGAGCTGGGCACCTTCATGCAATCCGTTTTAGGACTTGAGGGATTCTTACTGAACGCGGTGCTATAGTGTAGAACGTCAATGCTCCCCAAAGGCCAGTGTGTTAAAAGTTAGTCTTTGGGTGGGGGATGGGAGTGGGAGTGAGGCAGAGGGGTAAGGAATATTTAAGGGGTGGAGTCTAACAGGAAGTCATTGGGACATGCCTTCAAAGGGAATCGTGACCTCCTCTTCTTCCTTCCTGGCCGTGGGGCAAGTGACCACTCTGACATACGCTACCTACTGTGTAAATCTCTGCCTCGACATAGGCAAGTAACGAGAAAGGATGATCAACTCCTGCATCCTTGGGGGGAACCAAGCGGTGTACAGCCAAATTGCTCTCTAAATAATCAGGTTTGGATTAGAATAGCCCTGCTCTCAGCCCCGGTCAGAGAAGCGTCCTTCTGTATGAGGGGAAGTGAATACGAGACTCACAATGGCTCAGAGTGCGGAGGAAACCTGACAGTTCAGTGCTCCGCCTGACACACCTACATCACCCTCTCCAAAGCCTAGGAGACACTGAGCGAGAGGGCTCAGAAAGAATGGAAGAGCTTTGGTGGGAAGGGATGCTTTGAAGTGTTCTCTTCCTGACGTGACACAGCTGTTACACTCATGAATTCACAGCTGCTATGGTTACTGTAGGAGATCTGCACAAGACCAGGCTTGCCAACATTCCACAAGGAATGAAGGAGAGGCTCAAGAGGCCCCGCCCCTCCCTGAGGAGACGTGGGCAAGTTAATGGAGTCTGAGGGAGGGGAAGGCCTATTACCCCATGGTGTAACCACCGCTGGGTTGCCACTGATCCGGTAGCTACTCCCCATCTGTGTTCATGCAAGCTCAGCCTTTTAACACATGGGCCTTTAGAGAGCATGAAAGATCTAAACTATAGCACCATGTTCAAAACAAACAAACAAACAAACAAACAAACTAATTCCCACTTTTATTTCCCGTCTCATTTCATCTAAGCCTTAGATGTTCTTTTGGGTGGAAAAAGTAAAATTGTTTTTAAAAACCGAGAATGAGGCTCTTCCAGGGATCTTACCAAGTTTGTTTTTTTTTTAATAACGTCTACAATAGTCCAAATATTACTTTAATGTCATTTTCACTGGAGTAAGCTCCAATCCACCAAAGCCTATGCACTGACAGCTCCCCCAGTTAGGAGCAACTGGGTGCCTACCCACTTCCGGCACAGGATTCCGGAAGGGCAGCCATGGAACCTGAGCCCAAGCCCATTCATCTGGGACAATGAACTCCGCCCTACTGGAAGGCTCCCTGGCTTCATTCTCATTGCCTCTGAGCCTGCTTGGGAGTGTCTGGGAGATGATTGTCACAAATGGGTGTGTAACAGAAATAGTCAAATCCATAGAGGACATACCTACTTCCGGAATTAGATTGTTGTGATAGCAAGCAATCAAATAGAAAGGGGCTGGGCAAAGCCAGGTAGAGCCAATACTGCTATGTCCACAGACTTCACCCTCTGGGACTCATTGTGAGGAACAATGACCCTTTTAGCTATGAAACACAGAATGACTAACATGCTTTTAGCCTGTCAGTAAGAACTACCATCATATATTGGTAAGTATTTCCGCACAAAACGCACTTGGAAGGGATATTGTTTCAAGCCTGGACAAAGCTCACACTGTTGGGCTCCGGTGCCAGTTATTTTAGGCAGGGGAGGGGATTTCCAGGGCTCCCTCCCTCCCAGCAGCTCTGAACAGCCAGCCCTAAGAACCGCTTCCTTGTAATCAGTCAGAGTCCAAGTTATTAACAGAAGAAAAAAATCCCCCGACTTTATGAATAAAACTCCTTGCCCAACAACCCACCAGAAAGCATCGCTGTAAATTCAGATGGGATAAAGGTCTGACCTGGCTTAGCAGAGGGAAAGGGAGTGGAGAGCTGTGCACGAGATGTCAGTATTACTCATCTCAGAACACAGAGTGCCAGGCAGTCACCTATGCAAACCATTACCTCAATGGTCTGATTTGCAAGTCTGTTGTACTGTATGTAAATGATTCAACAGTCAATTAATCTATATGAAATGAGCCACAGTCCAGGTGGCAACAGATATGGCAGAAATCCAAAGTAACACACAAATGACAGTTGAGAAACAGGATTTAGACTGTGCCAACCACAACAGAGGAAGTGAATACGATACAAGGTACGGGCTGGGAGCATTGCTCTCTGGGTAACAACAGGCTCTCTGCACAAGCATGAGGGTCTGAGTTTGAATCCTCAGCACCCACATTAAAAAAAAAAAAAAAAAAAAAAAAAAAGCTGGGCTTGGCTACCCCAAAGCTGAGTGCCAGAGGCAGGAATCCACCTGGGCTCAGTGGCCAGACAGTCTTGCCTAGTCTAAATTCAGTAGAGATGCAGTCTCCGGAGAAGAATTGATTAAGGAAGACAGTCCAATGTCACACAACCCTGCTCTGGCCAGGGCATGGGCATATAGTCCTATACCACACACACAAACAGTGATGGAATAAGATGGGATTGCCATGTGCTGAATGGCATTCTTTTTGTTGTTGTTGGTTTTGTTTTTTGAGCAGAGTTTCTCTGTGTAGCCTGGCTGTCCTGGAACTCACTCTGTAGACCAGGCTGGCCTCAAACTTAGAAATCCACCAGCCTCTGCCTCCCAAGTGCTGGGATTAAAGGCATGCAACACCAACGCCCAGCTTAACGGCAATCTTAAGCAGGGTCTGTCACCAGACTAAAACAAATGTTTTCTAAGCATTAACGCTAATGCAAAAATGTAAATGAAGAGACTTGTCAAGTTCAGATGAAACCACAGGGAGCCAAGAGCAGAGCAGGGTGTTCCACTCTGTTGCTGGCTGTGCCAAGTACAGCCTGGGAACCCAGAGAGGCTCACTGTGGGTGACACCACTCACCTCCCAGCAAAGGAAACACCCACGGGCCACTGGGAAAACAGCACTTCTGGCCATGAAGAATAAGAACTTCAGCATCTCTAACTCAGGTATCCTCCCTCCATTCAGAGGATAAACTAAACAGTTTGGCCTCTGAGGTGACAAGCGACAGGGGTTGGAGAGATCTCCTCATCCAGCCTTTGACTTCTCTGCCCGTAAACCATTGTGTTTTGTGGTCAGCTGAGGGCGTCAGCCCCATGTAAGGGGATTTGTACAGCAAGCAGGAACTAGGCACTGTAGCAGACACTAGCAGGCCCTGGCTCTCCCTACTGGGATCTCCCAAAGCTGCTCTCTTTCTGAGTAGAAACGAACCAACTCACCTAAGACCCTCACTGCCATCAGGCTCGGTCAACTGTTTTCCTAAAACACAGACACGCCCATTTCCACCAATGCTGAATGATTGTTTTGGTTTACAAGTTCAGGGCTGAGTCACTGCCACCACGGAGCCTCAAGGTCTGGAAAAGCCAAAACTCTTCACTACCTGTCCCTGTGTAGGAAAAACAGACTCACTCTATGTCCTGTGTGGCCACAGTAGGAGGCAGCCCGGAGTCTACACAGTGAACCTTTTATTCTCTCATAGCCCTAGAGAAAAATACGCATTTTCTTTCTCCAAAGGAAGATTCTCCACCCAGCAATAGGCCACTATAGACACTGGTTACTGCCTTCCCCTGCGGAGAAGGGACAATATGGTTGCCTTGTCAGGTTCTCATGTGCAATGCAGTCATGATGGCCAGCCTTGTGTCTTTCCCATTTCATCTATACATACCTTAAACAGAATTCTATGGGCACAGAGAAAACTCAGTGGGGAAAGGGACTTGCCACGCCATAATCCTCAGAACCCTTGGAAAAGGGGATAGAGAAAGACAACTCCACAGAGCTGCTTTCTGACCTCCACAGGAGCACCATGGTACATCTGTGCGCGCGCACACACACACACACACACATACATCCATATACATATACACACATACACACACAGAGACACCACACACACACACACACACACACACACACACACACGCACGGTCTCATACACACAAACAAAACCAGTCATAATAAATTAGAATACAATTATGTGTATGGATGTTTTGCCTACATGTATGTCTAGGCATCGTGTATGTACCTGGTGCCCGAAGAGGTAAAAAGTGGGTGGAACTGGAACTGAAGATACAGGGGTTGTAAGCTAGCATATAGGTGCTGGGAATTGATCCTGGATCCTCTGAAAAATTAGCCAATGCTCTTCACCACTAAGCCAGCTCTCCGGCTCCAATTACTAATAATTTAAAAAATTACATTCGTGTGTATGTGTGTGTGTGTGTGTGTACACTCATGCAAGGAGAACACGTGTAGGTCAGAAGAAAACTCATAGGAATGAATTCTGTCCTTGTGAAAACCCAGTTCAAGTCCTGAGGCTTGGCTGTGGCAAGCCCCTTTCACCACTAGAACATCTTGTCATCCCCAAAAACTGTTTTAAAATTCATTTGTGTTGGGCGTTTCAGATTCCAGGACAACTTGCAGGAGATGGTTCTCTCCTTCTGACACGTGGTCTTCAAAGGTCAAATTCAGGTAATCAAGCGTGGTGGCAAGCGCCCTCAGCCACTGCGCCTCTCGCCATCCAGCAGTTTTGTTTCCTAAAAGAATCGTATAATTGTCTTTGCAGATTATTCCGTGAGAGGCGGGAAGGAAGGAAGTTCCCTCTTGAGATGTCCTTCTGGATTCCCCCACTGTTTATGCCACCCCCGGCTGGCACCTTCTGGGTGCTGCCCACCCCCAGTGAGTTCCTTTCTTCCCTTTATTTGCTATGTTTCAGGGCTTGGAGATCCCCTCCTTGCAGGGCTTTCTGCCCACGGATTTCAGGCTCTGTGCTTGACATCCTGTCCCTAAGCTAATCATCCCTAATGGTGTTTTGTTGCCAGTTCTTTGAACTGTTTCCAGCCTCGCTACATGCTGGGATGTTTACCCGACCCACACCCTGGCACCACTGGAGAGGACGCAGGCTGCGCATCCAGGAGCCTACGCGGGTTCATTTTTTGTCAACTTGTCAGGGACTAGACTCAACTCGGAAGAAGGAGCCCCTTTGAAGGAACTGTCTCCATCGGATTAACCTGTGGGCGTGTCAGTGGGATATTTTGATTGATGGTTGGTGTGGGAGGGTTCAGCCCTTTGTGAGCCTTGCTACCCGTGGGCTGGTGCTCCTGAGATGTATAAGAAAGCTAACTGAGCAAACTCTAGAGAGCAAGCCAGTAAGCAGCACTCCTTGATGCTTCCTACCTCTGCTCCTGCTAGAGTTCCCGCCTTGACTTCCTTCAAGGATGGCCTCTGATGGAGACGGGTAAGCCAAATCAATCCTTTCCTCCCTAAGTTGTATTTAGACACTGTTTCATTGTAGCAGTGAAGAACCCAACTAGGACAGATCCAAAGGACAGCCATCTTGAACCCAGAGCACTGTTCTCTTCCATAGAAAATGAGGGGAATGATGGAGAGCTGGATCAGCAGTTAAGAGCGCATGCAGCTCTTTCTAAGGGTCTAAGTTCGAATCCCAGCATGCAATGCCTTACACTACCCATAACTCCAACTCTAGGGGCACCTGACACTTTTGGCTTTCACAGACACCTGCTCATAGATACACACACACACACACACACACACACACACACACACACACACACAGTTAATATTTATGGGTTTGTTTGTAGCTATGTGTTCAGAACCTGGGCCAGGATCTCCTAACTATGGCACTAACAGGGATCTGAGAGAGGGTATTTCTCTGTCATGAAAGTGTCTTATGTGGTTATTCTAATCCCAGACGACAGCAGCAGCTGACACCAGTTGTCACAAACAGTCTCAAGACACCACCTAATGTCTCCTGGGGGACAAAATTGGCCCAGGTTGAAAACCAGTGGCCTAGAACATTCACTAAGCGTTCCGTGATAGCGCTGAATAATTCCACGAATGACAAGAGACTCGCAAGTGGGAACTCCGATCGTCTCTGGTCAGTTTCACTCTCTCTCCGCTGTTCCGCGTTCTCTGTCTGCCCCAAGCACACACAAAGTCCCAATCGCTGTCCCCCAGGGGTGGCTCTAAAAGCCATGACGGTCACTGGGCAGCAACCACCGGAGTTCAAACAGGATCCTTACTGCTGTCAGATGCTGGGCATATGCATGAGTTTCGCCAGCAAACTGGTGTTATCTGGCTTTTGTTTTAAACATAATCGATCTAAATTCAGAGGAGAGGGGTGGTTGGCTTTTTTAAAAATGCATTTCCCACATAGATTAAGAGTTATTGCTTGTACAGCCAGGGAGCTGGGAAAAGTGATGACCCTCTGCTAGGGGATGAAGGACAATGCACGGGGTCTTGTTTCAGTGCTTGACAGGAAGCAGCTTAGGGGAAGAAGAGATTCGGGCTTACAAAATGAAGGTATAAAATCCATCATAGGAGGGAAAGCCATGGGAGCGGGCTGCGCCAGGATGGCAACAGTGTGCGCTGACATCCTCTCACTGCACATCTACGGAGGAACAGGAAATAGAGGGCAGGGGGTGGGACCACTCCCGGAGACGCACTTCCTCCAGCAAGGCTCCGCCTCCCAATAGCTCCCCAACCTCCCAAAACAGCGCCCCCAGCTGGAGGCCAAGTGTTCAAACACAGGAGCCTGTGAGGGACAGTTCAAATTCAAAACCCAATTCTGAGTAGTCATTGATCCAGAAAACACTCTATGGGTAAGGGAAGTTACAAACAACATGGTGGTCTTCACTCAGTCCCCAGATAGTTACGCAGCCTGCTCCTCGGCCACATGCCCCTGCTCAGACGCCAGGCTGGTGGTGAGGTGGTGACTGGATGAGCAGCTTCGTGGCATTAGGTCCTGTTTCTTAGAGCACCAAGGTCAACTGCAGTGTTTTAGACAGGAAATGAAGGTGGAGCGGGGCAGGGATTAGATAAGAGCCCAAGCTGAAAAAATTGGAGTTAGAGTTGAAACTGTCACCAGCGGATGACATGAGCAGATGTGCCATCTGTATAGTGTTCTTATCCAGTGTGGGGACTTAGGCTAATGTCAGCTCTGCTAGGTTGCAATCCAGAGCCATCATTCTGTAGTTATGCATTAATTAAAAAGGATCTCACTAAGTAGTGCAGGATAGCCTTTGAACTAAAATCCTCCTGTCTCAATCTCCCAAATGCTAGGATTAGAGATACACCACACCAGGCTTTCTTTGTTAGTTTAAATGCATTCTCGAGTCTACTTGACCATTGGGAAAAAAATCATACCAGGCATGGTGGTACACACCTGTAATCCTAGCACTTGGGAAAATGGAGGCAAGATTATTGCATGTTCAAGGCTAACCTGGGCTACATGGCAATTTTGTAGCCTGGTCCACCTAAGACCCTATCTCAAAATACTGAATAAGTAAATAATATATTCTTGAAGTGAATTGTGTTATTGTTATAATTTGTAGTTCTTTGTATATTTAAATTCAAGTTATAACGCAAGCATTCTTTTTGTCGGTGTTTTGCCTCATCTATTCATTTTCTCAATAGTATCTTTGATAAACAAAACTTAAGTTTTTTAATGTTTTATAGCTAGGTTAGTGGCACACACTTGTGATCTCAGAACTCAGGAGCCTGCGACAGGAGCTTTGGGAGTTGCTAGCCAGCCAGTGTTCCATAGCATAACTAATGAAGGAATAAATCAGACTATGAAACAAATCCTAACTGAGATTTTGGGCTATCCTGTAGGGTTGTGGGTCTCATGTCTGCTCCGCCACAGGGCTTGGCAGTTCAGGGAGGCAGGATGAGAGAAGTGACCATGCTTACCTCATGCTGTCACCAGGTGGGTGTTGGGCTGTAGAGAAGCCCCTGGACATGACTCTGGGGTGGGAAGTGCAGTCTGAGGCTTGGGACAGCCTGAGCTGGCTCAGCCACCTCCAACCCTCACCCCCTACTCACCCCCCCCCCCCAATCTGTGACAAGGCCAGGCTGTCTGGTTCTCAGATTCTAGGACATCCAGGTGCCACTGGAAGCCTCAGAAGAGCTGAGAATGAAGTGGGGCTATAGGCTGGATCTGGCCCGGGGTGCGGGGCAGGGGGTGAGGGGACTCCGGCAGGTCCCACGAGGTGAGGGAGAGTTCTTGGCTTGACGGTGGCAGTCTTGGTCTTGGTCTTGGTGGTAGCCCATGGCTGGGAGTGCAGAGAGGCCTTCTACTGGTGATTAGATAGCAGCTCTATAGGCGAAGCCTTCTCCATGGCTCCCCACAGCAGATCCAGGTAAAAAGAGGCAGTCCATGGTTTTAAGACATTTATTGTCATGGCAGAAAGTGGATGAGTAAAACCTTACCGACTTCTCCGGTGGGCCTGAGGTTAAAGACCTTTTGCTGGGGGGAGGGGTAATGTCTGGGAAGGAAAGCTTATTGGCTAAGCCCTCCAGGCCTTTAAGTACCTTATTAAATTGGAGATCTGTCTTGAGCCTGCATGACCACAGGTCACATCCTCTACAAGTGAAGGGCTTGGGGCATTGCCCTCAAATCTATGGAGGGCTGCGGCTAGTGACAGGGGCCTGATGTCCGGGAATCAGGCAAAGCGTCTACTGTCCCTTCAGGGTTTCCAGGGCTTCAAGCCTTAGCTCAACCAGGGATCACACTACCTTTCACGGTCCCACACTATCCCAAGCTGGATGACAATCTTTCATCTTTTCTTCTAGAAAATTCTAGCTGGATTTTTTACATTCAGTTCTCTGATCCATCTCAAGTTTTTACTGAGTTTTGAGTTGGTGTGAGAGGATGGACAGACAGATACAGTGAGGACTGAGGACTTCCCTGCCAGTGAACGGCAGGGTGACCGTCCGGAGGTCAGGGTCCAGCATAGCTCGGCATCATCTCCTGCAAGCCCCACTGGAAACACGTTAGGCCCGACAGGCCGTATGGTCCCTGTTGTGATCACTCCCTTGGCCTACTCCTGAGCTGCATTCAACAAACATACGGACAAGCTGCGAAAGCAGCTAAGAGGCAAAGAGCTGTGTTCTGTCCGGAAGAGGGGACAGACAGACAGTGGTGATCGGCCCCCGGTGGGATCTAAAGGAACCAAACCCAAGCAAGCCATGGCAAGATGCAACCTCGCCCTTATTAGGGTGACTATTAGCAAGAAAGAAGAGGGGGTACAAAATAAATGTGGGGGAGCAGGACTGTGGAGAACTCAGAACAGTTGTGTATTGTTCATGGAAATGGGAAATGGTATAGCCACTATGCCCGATAGCCAAAGACTGAGCAGGAGCACAATACGATCCTGAAAACCACTTCTGGGCATGCTCCTGAAAGTGTTGAGGGACAGGGCCTCAGATACACATATGCTGGGTCAGTGAGATGGCTCAGTGGACAGCTGAAGGCACTAGCCACCAAGCATGACAGCCTATCTCCAACCTCAACTTTGTACCCATTTTATAGATGAGAAAACCGAGGCACAAGTATTTCATATCTTACCCAAAGTCACTCAGCTAGTAAGTCACGGGATTAAAATCCAGGCATTCTGGGGCTGGGGGTGTGGCTCAGCTGTAGGGGACTAGCTGGGCATGCCTGAGCTCCTAGATTTCAGCCTTCCAACACTGAAGAAACAAATGAGCAAGCACCGTCTGACTCATCGGTCTAGGCTTTCGGTTCCTTGGTGGCCCTGCCTGTAGATACAGGGATTCCTGGCTGAGAATCCAGCCCTGGTTTGGAGCGCCAGCACTGAGGACACCAGATGTACACCCGTGATCTCAATACTCAGGAGGGAGAGGCAGAAGGGTCAGAAGGACGAGACCATCCTCAGGTAAACATCAGATCTGAGGCCAACCTGGGCTACATGACACCTTGGCTCTCACCACCCACCATGCAGCCACCACTAAAAGAAGCAGAGATTCTCAACCCTGGCCAGGGGCTAGAATGCTGTGAGGAGCATTTGAGGTCCTCGTGTTCAGGCAACATCGACGAAACCAGCCTCCACATTGGGAAAAGCATGGGTGTGTTTCCAGTGTACATGCAAGCCGCTGCAGTTCGGTGTGCCCAGGAGCTGGGGGCGGGGCAGGGTCAAAGCTATCCATTTTATTAGTCACATGTTTTTACCCGATTACACCAGTCCTCTTCCTTGTTAGGAAAATGACATGTGTCCTGACAGCAAGAACTAGTTGAACAGTTGTGCCCCGGGTGCGACAGTCACCAACGTCCCCAGGTTCTCTTGTGAGCGAGATGCCATCCGTCCATCTTACCAGAGGAGGCACCAGCTGCCCGTTTGGACCAGCTCTCACCTTAAGCCACAGGCAGTGCAAGGCGCCCGGGCTGCTGAAGCTGCTCGTGACTAGCTCGCCCCTGTAGTAGCGTGCCCCAGAGGCCAGCCTACGAAGGAAGGGACTTATCCACTGGTTGGTTTTGCTCCACTCTTTGTATTATTAGGGCAGGGAGAGCAAATACTAATGAATCAAATGAACCAGGACTATATACACAGGCTCTTACATGGCTAAGAAGAAGGGCCCCTGGAACAAGATGGCGGTTGAATCCTTCAGAGTCTTCCTTTACTTCTGAAGAGCCAGAGACGCATGTTTATTCGCTCATTATGCCCACTCTAGCGCATGTGTGTGCTCAGAAAATTGCTCACCAAATTATGGGGAGCGGGTAGGTTTCATGATGTCTGGGAAGGGGAGGCTCCCCTGCAGGTACCTGAAGCCCGGGATCCCAGTCAGAACGAGGATTCAGTCCGCAAAGTGTTAGGTGAAGAAAGAATGCGCCGAGGAGCAAGCATTCCATATTGACCCCAAATCCACACCACTAACAACAAGAAGCCTAACAATTCGCTAACATGTATTCTGAGCTCTCATTGGCCAGGGTCCGACTTGTGCCTCTGAAGGGCATTGGCTGAGCACATCTAATCCCCAGCACTCTGCACGATGGTGAGATGGCAGAAGGGCCTCGGTGCACACAGCTAACAAGGGACAGAGCAGAGGTTCAAGCTCCGTTCTGTGGGTCTCTGGAAGTATCCACTGGTCTCCTGACCAGTTCTGCCAGCTCCCAGACCTACCATGAGTACACGACCATCATCATCAAGGAACCTTACTTTTCTGGTGGGTTTTAAGCTTTCTATGTACTGGACTTTTCACCAACATTTCCTTGACAACATTCTCCACTGTGCAGAACCAGGCACTTTGATGTCAAGTCTCATTAAAGGAAAACCTAGTCTGGAGCTACTATGAGAGATCGTCAAAGAACATGCCGAGTTCATGCTAGCCAGCCCAGGGCCAAGGCTTCCCCTGCTTGTCCCCAGGCCCTCAGGTCCAGGCTAGGAAAGGTGTCACCTCCCACTCTTGTGTCTCAAGTGTCAATACAACTTCTAAAGTCCCGGTCCTGCTCTTTTCCTCACCCAGGGCATGCTGGCAAAGGAGGAGCATCTGTCTGGTTGGTAAATGCTGTCAGCCCCGCCCCTTGCACCGTCAGAAGGGGAAGCGCACACGCTTGCGTTGGCAGGTGCCCCAGCCTGGTTTCTCTCAGACCCACCCTGCACAAGCTGTTGGGAGCCATCTCACTGGGGCTTCAGCCGGACCACTCTCTCCCATTATTGAGAGATGAGCCTATGGCCAAGATACATCATGTGACTCAAGGCATGCTGGGACTGTGAGGAATAACTGTAGCTCATTGTAGTGGATGAGTGGAAGCTTTGATTTGTGTTGATTTGTATTTTGGCTTTTGCTGCTTAAAAAACAAACAAACAGGGGCTGGAGAGATGGCTCAGCGGTTAAGAGCACTGACTGCTCTTCCAAAGGTCCTGAGTTCAAATCCCAGCAAGCACATGGTGGCTCACAACCATCTGTAATGAGATCTGGCGCCCTTTTCTGGTGTGTCTGAAGATAGCTACAGTGTACTTACATATAATAATAAATAAATCTTTTAAAAAAAATTAAATTAAATTAAAACAAACAAACAAACAGGGTTTCGTTTAACTCTGGCGGGCCTTGAACTTACTGTACAGCCTAAGATGGCCTTGAACTCTGAACTACCTGACTCTTCCTCCTGGGTACTGTGACTATAGGTATGTGCCACCATGGAGGGACCAGAGAAAGACTTGATTGGGTAAGTGTGGTTCAGAGTCAATGTGAACTATTGTCACGGGCACCATGTCTGGGACCCTGGAGCCTTAAACTCAGAGAAACACCAAATTCTTCCTCAGGTCTGAGCATGGTTGTTGACATTGTATATAGAAAATGTACACATAGCTTTCTCCCCCAGAATGTTTCTGGCCTACAGCCTGCTCCTCTGTAGAGACTGCTCCCCTGAGATGGCGTCAGCCTGTCCTCTTGATCCACCTATGTAAACCACGCCTCCTTGTTTTATCTGAATGTAACAACCCCACCTCCCTCCTTTTTCCTGCTGTAGGCAGTAACCTCCAGCACTCATCACTATATAACCAATGTGCTGGTGCCGGGGTTTCTCCAGCAAAGACCTGAGTCCACGCAACCCCAGTTTTTACGTGTGTCCCCGTGTCCCTCTGTCTGTTTTCTCTCCATTCCATTATCACGTGAGTCAGGTTCATCTCCGGGGTGGCACTAGATGCCGAGTTGCCAAAAGGTGTTTATACTGGGCTCAGGGTGGAACCCGGGCTCTGTGCATGGGAGCAAGCAGTGCATGGAGAGCAAGCGGTCTACCACCTGAGCCATGTCCCTAGCCTGCTTTTTGTCATTTTCTTTTTTAGGTTTGACTTTTTATTTGTGTGTACGTGTGTGAGTGTGTGGGTTTATGTGCACCGAATGACTGCAGGACCCCATGAAGGGTGAAGGGAAGTCAGATCTCTTGGAGTGGAGTTATAGTTCCTTGTAAGCTCCCTGATGCCGGTAGGGAAAACTAAACCCAGGCCCTCTGCAGAAGCAGCAAGTGCTCTTAACCACTGAGCCATCTTCTTACCTAGGGTTTCACTGCTGTGAGCAGACACCATGACCAAGGCAACTCTTACAAGAACAACACTTAATTGGGGCTGGCTTACAGGTTCAGAGGCTCAGTCCATTATCATCAAGGCAGGAACATGGCAGCATCCAGGCAGGCATGGTGCAGGAGGAGCTGAGGGTTCTACATCTTCATCTGAAGGCTGCTAGCAGAATACTAGCTTCCAGGCAGCTAGGATGAGGGTCTTAAAGCCCACACCCACAGTGACACACCTACTCCAACAAGGCCAAACCTTCTAATAATGCCACTCCCTGGGTCAAGCCTATAGAAACCGCCATAGCTATCTCTCCAGCCCATGCAACTCTTGAATTTAGTAGCTATACAAAGAGTGGGATATGATATATAGATCGCTGTGCGTGATATTATCAGATTGGGTGGTTAGCATGTGTGCCACCTGAGACCATCACCATTCCTTCTGTCGGAGAGATCCAAAATCCCTTCGTCCAGCTGGGTTGAAATACACAAATCATTGTTCGTCTCCCACGGGTATTCCAGGGTGACTTACTTAAACTTGTTCCTGGCTAACTGTAAGATCCACGGTTCCTTACCCCCATCATCTCCCTTCCCAGCAGCTGGGGAGGTCTGTTCTCTGAGATCAACTTTCCAAGTTTCCACGTATGAGTCAGATCACATGGATCTTGTCTGTCTGGCTCATTCCTCTTCAGCAGAAGATTCTTGAACCCTCTCGCCCCCCGAGAATGTGCCTTAGCTCTAGCACATCTCTCCCTAGTTTGCTCTTTACATACTTTTTCTTTGTCTTCCCTCCTCAACTGTGAATCAATAGCAATCCATAAATCCTTTCAGTGCAAGCTCGGTAGCCCAGATCCCTTTGCAGGAGAAAACACCAGCCCCACGTCTGCACACTTCCTCGATTGGGCTGCCGAGCTCACTGTCCTTCGATAACAGCTACAGATAGTGAAATTAAGGGAGACCTTTGTCTTTGGGGTCAAGAACCCATGCTTAGGAGCCTGTGTGTTCTTGTCAGACAGCCTGTGTATAAACCTCATTTCTACTATGGTTTAGGTTATTAACTGATGTGGGGTACATTGAATTCTTCTGCCTCTGTCCTCTTAGATTATGAGAAGATCATAAAATAAAATCCAACCTTCCAGGACTGGCATGAATACAGTGGTGGCAATAGTAAGGCTTGGTTCTCGTTTCACTCCTGATTCTTCTAGAATCTTCTGAGAGATAGACAGGAACGTGGACTGCAGAAATGACCGTGCCTAGCTGGATGGCGCGCTAAGGAAGTCCTTCTCCGGGGAGGATGTTCACTTGAAAGTCATTTAACCAGCTGTTTTCCAGGAAATTGTCCACTTAGCCCACAATGAGCTCTAAATTTTATTGACTCACCAGAGTCGAGGACTGCAAAGAGAGGAAAATAACAACGATGACGTAAAGCTGAATAAACTCTGCTGCCCACAAGATTTACTCGGGATCCTGAATGGGAAGCGTTTCCCAGCTCCTCGAGGAAGAGTTCCAAATCAACAGTGACACGCTATTGGCAGCTACAAAAAGAAATTAAATAATAATGAGCATCAGAAAGCAAATGGGGGGAGGGGCACGAAACCCCACCCCTCCCGGAGAAAGCAGAGGTTTAACAGTTCCAGAGCAGGAATTTGTGAAGCCCCACCCCATCTTGAGGAGCTATCTGCGATTAACAGTTATGGGGGAAGCAGAGACTTTTTCTTCAGTGGCAGGACCCATGCTCCGACAAGTAACTCCCTCCTGAGTGTTAGTTTCTTTTCTAAGGCTGTGACAAAACACCGTGGCTGTGGGGGATGTGGAGGTCAACCTTGTGAAATGAAATCTTGGGATGCAGAGTGAGAGGGCCCACAGGCTCCTGGGACTCCTTGAGGAGACCTGATCTGCTGTACGCGGCATTAGATCTAAGATGGCTCCCGGAACACCCCTGAGACAGCAAAACAAACAAACAAACAAACAAAAAACCGCAACCGAGGCCAGGGTGGTGACTGCCTCCACGAACGGAGGCCAGGGTGGTGACTGCTTCCCCTGGGACTCCTTGAAGAGACCTGATCTGCTGTACGAGGCATTAGATCTAAGATGGCTCCCGAACACCCGTGAGACAGCAAAACAAACAAACAAACAAACAAACAAACAAAAACTGCAACCGAGGCCAGGGTGGTGACTGCCTCCACGAACGGAGGCCAGGGTGGTGACTGCCTCCACGAACGGAGGCCAGGGTGATGACTGCCTCCACGAACGGAGGCCAGGGTGGTGACTGCCTCCCCTTCTTCACGGAAGTCCTAACAGGGGACCCATACCACTGCACTTCTGAGTTACCTCATCAGGCCAGGCTTTCATTGGGGCACGGTGACGGTGTGGTGAGATATGATTGGCCCAGGATTTGGGGGCTTGGGATTGACTCAGACACTCTATATAAGCTTATGCACTGGATAATAAACTCAGATCGCACCCTGCTGCTGGTCTCTGGAGTCGGCTATCATGGGATTCATCATGTGACTCCATCACCTCCTACTCCCCATCCTCCATCCTGTTCCCACGCATGGCCAAGGCAGCTTGTAGAAGGAAAGGCTTACTTGCCAGTTTACAGTGACGGGGGATCAGAGCCCAGGATGGCAGAACAAAGGCACAGTGAGAACAACTGAGAGCTCAGAATTTGATCCACAAATAGGAAACAGAGAAATTGTCAGAGATGGTAGGAGGCTTTTAAGCCTCAAAGCCCGTCCCCAGTGACATGACTTCTCCAACAAGACCACACCTCCTAATGCTTCCCAAACGGTTCCACCAACTGGGAACAAATAGTGAAACATACAAGCCTGTCGTTCAAACCGCCATACCTAATGAATACAGAAAAAGCTGTGAAATTAGAAGAGGGACTAACCAGGGAAAGGAACTGAGCCAGTGGTCACGGGAAGGGAACAAGAGAGGTTAATGGGAAGAATGGAGTTGCATAATTGAATTGTATAGTTGAATAATAGATGCAGATAGTCTTTATACATTTACAAAATGCCATAATGAAGCCCATTATTATGTATAATTGATATATGCTAATAAAAACAGCTTTTAAGCCTGTCAAATCTCCTGAGAATCCTGAAGCAGATAGAAACGGATGAGCCACTCTGGGACTCAGAATCTGTGTGTTTATGGTTCTATGGCCTGAAACTGTCCACGCGGTAAGAAGCCTGCCCCAGTTCTCCCAACTAGAGCTACCTCTCACTGTGGCATGAAGCACTCCACCCTACCCTACTCCTCTAGGAAGCGAGCTCTCTCCCAGCCCATCCGTCCCTGCCACCTCTATCCTAAAGCAGCCACCCTACGCCCCTCGTTCTCTCCCTGTTTCCAGGGTGATTTCTCTAATAAATAATTCCCCTTACCACTCAAGCTTTGTGAACCCCTGAGTCCCTAGTAGCTGGAATCCAGCTGCTGATCAAAACAGGAGGAGCTACAGGTAAGGCAGGCCCCACCAAGCCTGAAGGATCAAAGGCTTCCTTCTCACCTCTTCTCAAAGTCCCTGTCGGTGGTCTTTTCCCTTTTAGCTGGACACACAGGTTTTCTATAATAACAATTGATAACCTGAGTTCCCCAGATTCTGGCAGAGGTATCTGGTATGTTTTCCACATACATACACACACACACACACACACACACACACATACATACACACACACCACCACCACCACCACCTCCATGCTGTACTGGCTGCCTGCCAGCAAAGTATAAAATGGCATTTAATATTCTCTCTATCAAATCATTTACACACCACTTTAGCTGTGTGATTCAGTGACTTAACTTAAAAGAAAAAAATCATTTTCCTAGCTATTTTGTAGATGTGGCTGCAGGGCGAGCCCTCTCACCCCAGCCCTCCCTCCCCACCTTGAGACATAGCCTGTAAATAACTTTTCTGTTTCACAAGCCCTAACCCCTGAAATCGCAGCTGTGTTCACCTCATGCTGTTTACAGCTTGTCCCTTCCTGTGTTTTAACTCTAAGCAGTTCCTTAGAAGCTGCTGGGACAGTTTCCACAGCAGCCAGGGGTTTTCCCCGCATGTTGGCATTTTGTGTGTGTGTGTGTGTGTGTGTGTGTGTGTGTGTGTGGTAGTGGGTTTGGTTTGGGGTTTTGTGAGTGCTTATTTGGAATGCCCAAGTAGCGCATCATCTAGGCTAACTCGAGAGGCTTGAAGTGTATCCGCAGTGGCAGAACAGCAGAGCATTTGAGATTTAGAGCTCTGCCCACACATCCAAGGCACTCTGCCTCAAGACTGATTCAAGGAACCTCTGTTCTGGGTAAAACTGGCCATCCTCGTGTGGCTTTTGGCTCTGTTTCCTCACGTAAAGAACAAGAATTAAAGTAGCCACTTTAGGAGATTAGCTTGGAAATAATTCACATGAAAGTCCCTAAAACACAACCAGTTAAAAATAGACCACGTCAAAGTTCACTGACTCTGGGTGCTTCTCTAGCGGCTGAAGAGTCGTGTTTCTGTAGTTGTGCATGAAGAAAGACATAGTGTCGGCTGTTATAAAAAGGAGCGCCTTGCAGGGCAGTGGTGGCACACGCCTTTAATCCCAGCACTTGGGAGGCAGAGGCAGGCGGATTTCTGAGTTCGAGGCCAGCCTGGTCTAGAGAGTGAGTTCCAGGACAGCCAGGACAACACAGAGAAACCCTGTCTGGAAAAACTAAGAAAAAGAGTGCCTTTTGTCTATGTCCTCAGTGGAGAGGTGGCAGGCTTGAGCTTGCTGTGTCAGTGGGATAGAACGGTGGACTGACCGGGGATTCAGGTTGGAGAGAGATGGATAATCCATACACAACGGTGCAGACAAATATATGCTTACAGGTCATGCAAGGTGCACGAAGTCTCTGAAGTGTGTGTGCACATGTGCACTGCGTGAATCGTGTGTTTGTGCGAGTGTGTGTGTGTGTGTGTGTGTGCATGTGCATGTGTGCATGCGTGAGAGTGTGTGCGTGTGTGTGCTTGTGTGTGTGAAGCAATTGAAGACAATATATATTTATTGCTGGTAGATTCATTCATACAGATAAGCACAGAATTTTTTTTCTGGAACAATCTCTGAAAGGTTGATTACAGAAATTTGATTTTGTGGGCTGGAGAGACAGCTCAGTGGTTAAGAGAACTGACTGCTCTTCCTAAGGTCCTGAGTTCAAATCCCAGCAACCACATGGTGACTCAAAACCATCCTTAACAAGATCTGACGCCCTTTTCTGGAGTATCTGAAGACAGCTACAGTGTACTTACATATAATAAATAAGTAAGTCTTTAAAAAAAGAAATTTGATTTTGTGATAGGGACAAGGAGAGCAGGCAGAGCAGGCCGCCCTCTGTTGACTTCACAGGTCCCTGTAAAGTCTGAGGCTTCTCAGAGAAACTTAGGCTCTCTGGTTGCCTCAGACATCACCAGAGCTTTTCCTGGCCATACACTGCGATGCCATTGCTATTTTCATTATAACAGTCTCAACTCTACACAAAAAGCCATCAGTTAATGTAAACAAATGATTGTCCATTGGAAATATTTGTCAGGCTAAACTAATTAAATATTAAATGTGTGCTTATACTCAAAAGGACAAACGGCCATTCATTTACAAAGTAAAGGGACTCCTGACACCTTGGTAATTGTCTCCACCCGCTCTTGTGCACACTCGGACAAGAGGGTCTTGCTTACTTTCAGTGGGTATCTATTCACTGCCTGGAGCATAGCACACAGCACTCAGGGAACCGGCAGCCAAAATAGTGTCCTCAGCCCTGATCAGAGGACTTAAAATTTTTATTTATAACAAATAACAAAGCGAAGGTGTAATATTTTTTCTCTGGAAATTTTTAACAAGTGCCAGTGTGAGATGTGGAGAGATGGGGGAGGCCTTCCTGTTCGATCTGGGTTTGTCACAGACAGCCCTTATTTTAGACGTACACAGACAGCCCCGCAGAGGAACCGATGGCCTCAGTCTCCAGGAAGGAAGGAAGGAGCCAGGCAGACAGAATAGCTAACAATGTTCCTCATCAGCAGAATGCCAACAGCCTTGAGGCCACTCTCAGAGCCAGGAACATCCGGGAGTTCTCCAGACTAGCCAGTCCACTCCTCCAGTGGATCCAGCAATCAATAAAGTCACCCATCACTATCTTTCTGATTGTAGGACATGGAATATGTGCATAGGAGTGTATGTGCATGCTTATGCTGGCACATGCCTATGGAGGTCAGAGGTTGACCTCGGGGATCCTTTCTCAGGTGAGGTCTACCTTGTTTTATGAGACAAGGTCTCCCTCATTTGCCCTCAAACTCCTCAACTGGCTAGCCTGGCTGGCCAGGGAGCACTGGGGAGCACCTGCCTGTCTCCTCCCCAGTACGGCAGTTATAAGAACACATGAGCAAGCCCAGCTTTTTTTATGTGACTTCTGAAGATGGAACTCAAATCCTTGTGCTTACACTTGATTGGCTGAGCAGTATCCTCAACCTCTTCGCCACACAAAATATTTTTATATGTCAAATTTTTATATATCAAAAAAATGGGAGGGAGCACCTAGGAGTAGAAAATGAGCTTCATTTACACAAGCCTCAGCACAAAGAAATAAATAAAATAAAATTTAAAGGTAGCTTCTTGTAGAGATGTATTTAGTCACTCACCCCAGAAATCATATAATGCCTCATGAAACAGATATTGATGTTATGATGGTATATGATCACTTTCGTCTATTGAGAACTAAGTAAAGTACGAGAATAAGTTTTCCAGCTGCCTCTAAAACATTCCCCAGTGGGTGGGGCAGTGGGTGGGGCACTGTGCTGGGAGGAGTGGAAGACCAGGAAGGGGGAAAAAAACCTGGAACCTGAGGGCTGCTGGTTAGACTCCCCCTCCTCCCCCTCCTCGCTCCTTACCTTTCACGGTTTCAGTTCTACAGATTCTGCTTAAAATCCCTATTTTAGAACAGTTTTTTGTTTTTGTTTTTGTTTTTTTGTTTTTTGTTTTGTTTCGTTTTGGCCCCATGCCTGGCTGAACACCAAGAGAGCGTCTTGCTTTTCAAGGGACCTGAAGGCAGGTTGCTCCAGAATGCAGGTGTGCAGCCTAGGAGGCCCTCCGCACTCTCCGGGATGTTTGGCTGTGCAGAAAGATTTTTTTTTTCTTTAGTTGTCTTGACTGTTACAGCAGCAACTGATATCTAGTAGGACAGCAACTGATATCTAGTGTGACCTTTAAAGCACAGGATGGGCTCTACTTGCACCACCAAAAAGAACCCTCAATCCCTGTAATGTTCAGGATACCAAAAGTAGAATCCTGGGTGTAGAAGCAGGCGGAGAAGTGGGACAGGGAAAAGGGGGTGAAGAACATTGCTTATGAGTCTGAGGTGTCTGTGGTGCCTCCTACCCAGAAACAACAGGGCGACCCCTGCCCCTCTTGGCGCTAGCTCCCTTCTATTGGCTACTCTGTATAACGCTTTAATTCTGAGAGCATCAGGACCACCGCACAATACGTAAGATACAGGGGAAGCTGGATGGCCCATTCACTCCTGAGGCACAATCTCAAGAATATAAGGTTTGGAAAAGACTCAAACCCTTGACTTAATTTATTTACAGCTCATCTGCACACAGCATCCGGGAACAAAGTGAACTTCCCCTTGGAATGTTTTGTTTCCAGCTCAGTGAGAAACAAAGGCTATGCCTGGCCCATTGAAGCAGGCTCCAGGCTTCTCAAATAGAAGATAGGCCGTTTAAAACACGCAGCGGTGGAAGCACATACTTAGGAATCCTGTGAGCATCCTATGAAGGGCAAGAGAACCTTTATGAAGAATAGCCAAGTATTTAGGATTTTTGTGTTTTTAAATGTTCGTCTCTTTGTAAAACAAGAAATTGAAGAACCCGAAACCCTGCAATCTTGAGTTTTCTGGAAACATCGCCACTCGGCTTCTCAGCACTGGAAAGATGGTTGTCTAGTGCCAAGATCAGTTCCACCCCAAAGGAACTATGTTTTTACACAGTGTTTCAGCCCCAACCGGGAGAGGAGGGGCGGGGATTTAAAAGAGTTAATTGAAGACCGAGCTTTGCGTTGCTCGAATCCTGATCCAGGTTTCTTCCGCAGAAAACAAGCGCACACACAGCCTGGCAGGAAGCAGGAGCTACAAGAGAAGTGTTGGAGTCCTGAGCTCCAAGATAGAAGAGCTTCAGATAGTAACCCAGGAAGTCTGAGGTCCCTGCGCGCTGGAGCATTCCCCTTCGAATGGCCTCTGGCTTAGTTTTGCAGTAATCGCTTTCCGCAGGCACGGAAGCGTCGTGGCAGTTCTCATACAGGAGTGCTTTAGTGAAACGGAGACACCGAGGAAGTAAGAGAAGCAAGCTCCTCTCCTGGTCCCTTTATCACTCAGTCCTGACTCTGGTTTGTCTCCGTTTCTAACTCCACCTTGCCCAGTCCCTTCTGGCGTTCCAGGGGCCCGCGAGGGCAGAGTCTCCACAAAGAAGCCTGCGGAAGCTTCTGCATTCTCTGATATACTGTATTTTTCTCTTCCTTAGTTTGCGGTTTGACCCACCAACAGCAATCCTTTCCTGAGCGAGACTATGGCAGCCATCAACTAAATAGTTTTGTTAGAAATAAGAAAACAACAAATTCTAGAAGAAAGTCCAAAGCCAGCAAACCAGCTAGGGTTTATGAATTTAGAATTTATGAAGACAGCAGTCAGATTTTTTTAAAGTTGTCATTTAAATCTCCAGGTCTCCCTTTCTTCCTCCCAAACACAAGGATCAGAAAAACAGCAAAAAATCAAATGAGTACACACACACACACACACACACACACACACACACACACACGTTTTTTTAAACTGTGA
>NW_022196897.1:156421617-156468184 GCF_008632895.1 Mastomys coucha | reverse complement strand
AGAGAGAGAGAGAGAGAGAGAGAGAGAGAGAGAGAGAGAGGAAAGTTGCCCAACCGGTTTGGCTGCTTCAGCGGGCTGGAGAGAAGTCAGCCGCAGCTTATCTCTGCTACAACTTGGGCATTCTTCTAAGTAAACGGCCATCATTTCAATGCTACCCCATCCTTTCTACTGCGAGCTTTGAATTCGACTGTCTTCGGATTAAGCCGCCTCCATGGCAACAGGCTGGCCACACTGCCCTGCCCACCCCCCACCAGACCTTTCTGTGGCCACGGGGAGGGCGGGGGAGTACTTGGCGACACTCCCCAACGAGACCTTGGCTCTCTTTTCAGATCATAACCGAATTGAGAAACTTGCTCTGGGTCCCGGTGGATCAGGACTCTTGCTTGTCCCCTGCACACGGTGAATTCGACACCCACCCGCGCGCATCTCTCTCTGCGTTCAGGAAGTGGATCGGGGCTCTGCCTCCCGAGCCTTTCTGCTCCAATGCTCGCTATAAACAAAGCGCAGAGGAAGTCAAATCTAACTTTCCCTGGCTCCTTTTCTTCTCCCAGTTCAGACTGAGCCAACTTTCTTTGGATGCCTTTTAAAGATCGGAACCCTGTTGCTTTTTTTTTTCCTTTTTCTTCTCTTTCTATAAATCTCAAAGCTTTCCCCCAATAGTGTGCCCACCCACGCCCAGAGCAGCAAGGCTCTGTACTTTGGGAACAATAAGAAGCTGTTTGGTAAGAGTGTTTAAACCAAACGATTCCTTTATCATTGCACACTTGCCAAACTGCCTTTCCCTCCTGCAGTCTCCCGGCTAAAATACAAACAAGAGGGCAGCAATAACCTTTGCTTGTCAATAGCTGAGCCTGGATAGGCATTTCCAGGGCGCCAGTTAGCAGTCAAGGAGGGTTAACAGTGATTCAATTAAGGTTGTCCGAGCAAGACATACTCCAGACAGAATGGAGACGGCTTATCTGTCTCATCTGCAGATACTACTGTAAAAATCACATATAATTATAGGCCCCACCCAGAGTGGAAACTACTGGAAGTGTTATCATTGGCTTGGAAGAATTCATCTCTGGGTTTCTCCAAGGGCCATGGGAACGAACATTTTAGAACCTGAGGCACCTGGTAAATTGGAGAACATTCTTAACACAGCCGTTCCTGTCACCCAGTAAAAGAAAATGTCCTCAGTGAATAGAAGCAGGGTTAAGAGATAAGCAATTCCTGGCCTGGAGGAGGCCGCTCAGGTTGGTGCCCTATGTTAATTCTTGCCAACACAGCCATAGCGTGCTTCATTCACCTTGCTTGTCTTTGGCTGGCCTCATCTGTACACAGGGGGTGATCAGTTTTCTGGCACAGACCTACCATGTCATAAAACGTATGAAAGCTGTAAACAGGATCAGGCTTCTTCCCGAGTCTCTGGTCTCTCTTCTGCTATGCAGATTGGAAACCACACAGACAAACCAGGCATGGGGGCCCCTGTCTCTAATGCTAACATTTGAGAGGCAGAAGCATGGGCATCTCAGATTTGAAGCTGGCTTGTGCTATATAATGAGACCAAAACCACAAGTAGAAAAACAAGGTTGGCTGGCATAGAAAGGAAGGTCTTACTTGACCCCGTGTGTGACTCACATTACCTTCTCAGGAAAGGAAAGGAGAACTCAGCTAGAACCATACAGCAGTGTACAACTTACGGTAGAATCTGAGGCAGGAGGATTGAGAGTCTGGAGGTAGCCTGTGTTACACATAAAACAAACAATGACAACAACAAAACCCAGCTGGTCTTGGTGGCACAAACTTGAAATCCAACCAACTGACTGCTGAAACAGGAGGACTGCCAATTCAAGACTCGCATGGGCTAAAGAACAAGATCTAGAACTGGCTGGGAAAATTGGTGCGATGGCCTCAATGTTTACAAATGTAGCTCAGTGGCAGAACTCTTACCCAGCATTCATAAGGTCTGGGTTGGATCCCTCATGCTGCTTGTAAGTTCCCTGGTACTGGCAGGCAGTTAAACCTTCTCACACTGGCTGAGTTCTCTCCTTCTGAAAGGCCTGGCTCCCACAGACCTTGGGCTGAATTTGCAAAGTGATTTCTATATAGGAACAGATCTGTACTCTCATGACGGTCTCCTCCCTCTTTATCAGCAACTGCATATATGCTATGGATTTTTATAGACTAATAGGCATATAAAATCCTTCAAACAAGTTGTAAATTGACTGTGATTATTAGGTAAACAGTGGCTGGAAGAAACATGTCAGGTTCTGGTAGCAGCTCCAGATGAGACAGGGGTTCTCTGTGTAACAGCCCAGGCTGTCCTAGAAATCAAAAGATGGCCTGCCTGCCTCTGCCTCCCATGTGCTGGGTTAAAGGTATGCAACACCACACCTGGTTTACGAGGCCACGTTTATCTTGCGTTCATAACTGTTGATTTCCATGTCTGCGTCATTCTCTCTGGGGTTGTTTTCCGGAAGACCAGGTTTCCCTTCAGCTACAACGAGGCTGAGATTCCATTTATATGGCTAGCAAGAGAGGCAAATGGAAAAACCAGGGAGCTTGTGTGGAGGGCTCCAGAGGAATGTTGTGGGCATTAGAATGCGTATGCACCCCCATAGGAGGGTTTGCAGCAGTCACTGACCAGCCCGGACTAACTGCTGTGCGTTCAGAGACCTCGGGCAACTGCCATCCACTGGCTTGCTTTCTCATTGTTTTAAATTGCATTTATTTATATTATTTTTGTGTGTACGCTCACACATGAAAGTCATAGGGCACACGTGGAGGTCAGAAGACAACCATCGGGAGTCAGTTCCCTTCTTCCTCTGTGTAGGTCCTGGCATTGAATTCAAGTTGTCAAGTCTGGGGGCACGCGCCTTTACCTGTGAAGCCATGTTTGTGGTCCTTGTTTTTATTGCTGTCTTAATACTCAGGTTTCTAGGTGGTGAGGCTTCTGCGCATGCGCTTCTGCACATGCGTGTGCATGCACCAGTATCTACCAGATCACAGGCTGCATCCTTCTTCAGAGTCTCTAGACAGGCTCTCTCCCTGAATCCAAAGCCGTGCTGGCAGCCAGTGAGTGCCATAGTGCTGGGGTTACTGTGTGCAGCCATGCCTGGCCTACTATGTAGTGTGCTGGGATCTGAGGCCAGGTCGCCACATTCATACCAGAAGGTGTTCTTGCCCACTGTGCCATCTCTTGAGCCCCAACAAATTGACCTATATCGTTACTAAGTATGGAAACTGGGACAAAGGTCACACAGGCTTACCTTTTAAGCAGTCTAAGTTCATGCTTACAAGGAAAGCAGAGACAAAATCCTGCCCAATGGTCAACAAATTCATCTTCATCATCATCATCATCATCATCACCACCATCACTATAATTACCATTATTATTGTTTATTGTGTATTATTATTATTATTATTATTATTATTATTATTATTTTGATTTCAGTGCCTCTCATCTCATACCACATGTATTTGTGTCCCCTCGAAACACAGTTACAGACTATGTGTTACTTTCAGTTTTGGCTAGGTTTTTATTTGAATACTCATCCTGGGATATTTTGAACTAGCGTTAAGGGATGACCTCTGCCCCTCTCAGTCCTGCCCTGGGGACATATACATCCTTATCTATACACATTGGCCTTGGCTATAGGGCTTTTGTTAGCCAACGCGCTGCCCAGAGGTGGGAGGAGAGCATAGCTCTGCTTTGTGGTAGGCAACGGGCTTGCTCTTCCAGCTGGCCCAGGAGGTGCATGAGCCCAGCTGTAGGGTGGGCAACGGGCTTGCTCTTCCAGCTGGCCCAGGAGGTGCATGAGCCCACGGAGGATATGCAAACCTGGTACTACAGGTGTACTACAGGTGCTGCTTGAAGCCTCACCTGCGTGAGCTGAACCACAAGATACTTGCAGGCGCTTACATAGGGTAAAGAAATGATGGAGAATGACTGAGATGCGAGATGGTCTCAATTGTCATTAACAGGACCATAGCCGAGGGATTTACACGGCCACAGCCAAGTGATGCCAGGCTCATGATATTCGTAGGCTGTATCTAACTAGGCAATACAGTTATAAATAATATAATATAAATGAAATAACAATGAAGTCGAAGTAAAGAAGAGGAGAAGGGGTAGAGGGGAGCTCATACCTGTAATTCTCACAGGCAGGAAGCTGAGGCAGGAGGATTATTGCGAGTTTGAGGCCAACCTGGAACTACACAGTGGGTTCCAGGCTAGACTGGATTAAAGTGAAAGACAGTGTCTCAACGCGAGCTAGCGAACAAAAGCACTGTCTCTAACAGCGAGTCACTCTGCAGCCCAGGCTGGCCTTGAACTGTAGTTCTTCCCGCCTCGGCCTCCCAAATACCTGGATTATAAGTATGCGTGTGATTGAAATCTCTGAGGAGAAGGTGTGAGGGCTTGCGACAAAGATCTCATTCTTTAGTGCAGGCTTCTGGCTGGCCTCGAACTGCCAGTAACTCTTACTCACACACCCAAGTGGTAGGTTACCTGCTGGAGCTAGCAAGAGAGCTTTCACAGTGTTTGTTTCTTTGTTTGTTTGTTTTGTTCTTAGTTGCTTTTTGCTTGTTTTATTTGAATTTTTTTGAACTTTAAGCAACTCATACACTTTCCTTATAGGAGTAAAATTTAATACGGAAGTTAATATTTACTTGAAGAAGAAAGCAACGGACATCACCATTTTAAAGGCTGGAGACAGAGCTGGACTAATTGCTCAATGGTCCAGAACTCAGAGAACCTGGGTTCGGTTCCCAATTCCCACACGGTGGCTTATTACCATCTATATGTGGGGAACTCTACGTCCTCCCGAGACCTCTCGGGCACCTCACACAGGCAGTACGTGGTATGTGTGTTGGGGATCAGCTGTGGTTCCTCATCCTATCCCCGTTTCCCCTCTCAGGGTGTCTCAGGGTGCTGCACACTGGGTGAGTCTGGAGCGGGTTGGGTGCGCAGGATCCTGGTCCAGCTCAGAGTGAGTTTGAGGGTGGAGGTGCAGGGGTGTGGAGGTCCTCTGCGGAGGCGTAGGGGTGTGGAGGTTCTCTGCGGAGGCGCGGGGGTGTGGAGGTTCTCTGCGGAGGCGCGGGGGTGTGGAGGTTCTCTGCGGAAGGCCTTCGGCCTGGATTTTAGTGTTACGGCTCCTTTAGATGATGCTCAATGAGACAGTTCTCCCAGACCATCTTCAGGGAAGCAGTTGGTGTGCATACCCTTTATTTCAGGTGTCCAAGGGTTGTACATGAACTGTGTAGAGTGGGAAGGAGTTTTCAGGATGGATGTGAAATCATTGGCTGGAGTTTAGAGTCCTGTGAATGCTTCATTTGCATGGAATCCCAGGCACCCGATGGGAGGGTCCTTATTGGGAGAGAGGAAGTTGAATGTATTTGTTTGCCAAGGACTATATGACATTTTTCAGGCAGAAGATTGGGATCAGGCTCCCCAGATTAGGGAAAGAAACGGGAGATCTGTTGGAAAAGGCATTTCGCACTGAGCTGAGAGGAGCTGTCCGGACATGGTAGACCACCACCTTAGCAACAAGGTGTGACAGTGACACACACATTCGGGCAAAACACCCTTACACATAATAACAAATATAAAAACTTTTTTTTTTTAAGTAAAGAGACTAATAAAAACAAAACTTTAAGCTGGGTGGTGGTGTCTCATAAGCTCAAGGCCAGCCTGGTATACACAGCCAGTTCCAGGACAGCCAGGGCTACACAGAGAAACCCTGTCTCAAAAGCAATACAAAACAAAACCCCAAAATTTTAATCTCAGTCTTATCACAATTGGTCAATATAGTTTTTTATTTTGTTTTAACTAATATCAGATTTTTAAAGTTTACCTAGCTTCATGATTTATGTACACTAGTCAGGCAGTGTACATTTTTAGGTTAGATGTGTTCAACTTGAAAAATATCTAAAGTTTTGGGTTTTTTTTTTTTTTTTTTTTTTTTTTTTTTTTTTTTTTTTTTTTTTTTTTTTTTGTTCTACGACCTCTAACATTTCAGGGGCAATTCTGGTTTCAGGGCCACTGAGGAGTCTTGATTGTTCTTTGAGGATCTTTACGAACCAGTTTGTTGCTGCTGTGTTCATAGTGAAGATGAAGGAGTTGGTCTCCCGTTGTTTGCATCATCCTTGCCTGCACCAAAGCATCGTGTCGAGTCAGCAGGAACGTATTTCCCTCTCCATTTCGTTATCTTTACTCATGGATTGATTATTAACCAAATGTCATCTTGTTCTGTTCAACAGAGAACTCATCAGATTTCTGGAGGTCAAAGTAGACCATATATTATAAGTGGCTGCCTGATTACATTAATATTACAATGCAAGTTTGTGTGTGTGTGTGTGTGTTCATGTGTGTGTGTGTGGTATGTGTGTGTGTGTGTGTGTCTGGTGTGTGTGTGTGTCTTGTGTGTGCATGTATGGGTGTGTGGTGTGTGCATGTATGTGTGTGTGTGTGTTTGGTGTGTGTGCATATGTGTGATGTGTGTGTGGTGTATGTTTATGTGTCTGGTGTGAGCATGTATGTGTATGTGTGTGGTGTGTATACATGTATGTGTGATGTGTGTGTGGTGTATGTGTCTGGTGTGAGCATGTATGTATGTGGTGTGTATACATGTATGTGTGTGGTGTGTATACATGTATGTGTATGTGTGTGGTGTGTATACATGTATGTGTGATGTGTGTGTGGTGTATGTGTCTGGTGTGAGCATGTATGTATGTGGTGTGTATACATGTATGTGTGTGTATGTGTGTGGTGTGTATACATGTATGTGTGTGTGTGATGTGTGTGTGCTAGGGTGTTCATACTTGTGTGCATTCACAGAGGCCAGAGAAAGCCACTGTCTTACACCGTGACACTCTCCCTGTTCCCTTAAGACAGAGGCTGTCACTGAGTACGGAGCACGACTGACAGTGAACCAGCCCCCATCTCCAGGTATCCTCCCCCTATGCTGCTGCTGTTACAGATGCTCCATGGACAGAGCCCTGCTTCTTACGTGGGTCCTGGGTTTTGAACTCAGGTCCTCACGCTGGGGCAGCGGACGCTCTCACTAAGCCATCCCCCCGACCTCTGCATTAAATATAAAATATGAATAACCCATGTGATTACATACATATATTGGCTATTAGTGGGACCCATGCTCTGAAATTTATTTTTATATTTGGGATAATGCAGCTCCATTTTAAAAATATTTAGGATTAAGTTTACACACTTAAAAAATACCAAATATGTAACTAGAAATTATAGCATTTGGCAGCAATGAGACACGCAACATTTCACACACTCCTATTTTTATTTTGGATTTCACAAGGTTTTGGCTTTCTTTTTTTAATAGATTTTATTTGTATTTTAAATTATGTGTATATGTGTATGGGGGGGAGGGCACTGGAAGCATGAATGCTGTTGCCCTGGAAGTCCAAAAGAGGGCGCTGGATCCCCTGAAGTTAAGTTGTGAGCTGCCTGATGTGGGTCCTCCAATCTCCACAGACCTACTACGCCCATCGCGCCATGACTCTGTCGAGTGGACAGCTGAGGGAAAGCACTGAACGCAGAACCCAGAAAGCGAAGGATGGCAACCAGAAATGATCTCAGTTACAGAGGCGTTATTTCAAATGTGCTAATATTTTCATTACACATAGCAGCAGGATATATTTAAACATTGGACAAACCTCTCCGCTGAAAACTTTTGCAGTTTTTGAAGTCAAGTGTTTGAGCAACCGCGGGTCATTAGGGGGGTTCAGATGTGCACACGCAGATGCTGTCTCGCGCCTAACATAAAGCATCAGTTAGTTGGAGTGTGTCAGAATAGCAGTATCTGGTTATACTTGGCTAGAATAAATGAAAGACGCTCTTGAGAAGAGAGAGAGAAAGACAGTGGCTTCCAACCCAGCGATTTAAAGATTAGCCACCACACTGAAATTTAAGCCCCAGCAGCCACTCGCACAGTCACTGGAGCCCAGAGATACTTGTTCATCTCCATATGCTTTCCTGCTAAGCGTGGGGGTGGGGTCGCATGATAAGCAGAGTCTACACGCCAGGTCTAGAGGATTCGCCACTTGGCCCTCTTCAAAAACTGTCCTGTGGCAGTAAGGGGTATTGATACTGGCCGCTTGGCCGTCTTAAACTACGAGACAGGATATCTATGTAAGGACTTTCACATGGCCAAGGTGCTGAGAATGCCTTGCTCTCTAGGACACTCTTTGGAAAAGGTGTTCACTCTGCCTTTAGAAGAGCTCGTGATAGAGAGAAACTCGTCTTTAGGGTCTCTTAGGCGCAGCGTGTAAGAGCCTGCTGGGATGCGCCCAGCATTGATTTCCTTTGCCTTGCTCTGTCTACTAACCAAAGCTGAACCCAGGCATCCCATTAAAGCTCAGAGAGGGTAAGTGGCTCGCCTAGAAACAGCCAGACTTGGGGCTGACTTGTAGCTGAACTGGGTTCAAAAGCTGAAGCGGACCAGCAAGAAAGAGTGGGGAGGAGCTGGAGAGGTGGCTCAGGAGTTAGAGTTCTTGCTGCTCTTGCAGGGGACGGGAATCAATTCCCTGCACACCTAAGAAGCACCTCACAGTTGCCTGTAACTGGAGCACTGGAGAATAATAATACACCCTCTTCTAGCCTGTGAGGGCAAACTGCACTCACATGTGTGCACACACACATACACACCACACACACTACACACACGTCACACACACACACATAAACACCACACACATCACACACACATACACCACAAATACACATACACACCACACACATATATACACTCACATCAAACGCCACACACATGCATACACACACACTCCACTCATACATATACACAAACACCACATACATACCAAACATCGCACACATACCACAAATACACACACCACACACACATATACACACTCTACACACATACACACATGCCATACACATACACACATATATACACACCCCACACACACACATGGTAGGGGCTGGGGAGCAGTTAGAAAGAGTGATGAGATGTTTTCCTACGTGACAGGATATCAGCCACGACAGTTTACATGTGAGTGAAGAACCCTAGGTAGTCTTCTGATAGCCAATAAAATAAACACGGGAGGATTCCTCCTCCAATACCAGGTAGCTGTGCCTCTGGGGAGCGTCATAATCTCCCTGAACTCTAGTCTTCCTGTGTTAAACGGAAATGATATCAACGGATTAATGACATCAGCACCATGTCATCGTCTGAACATCAGTGCCATGGCACTTATTACCTAACATCTGTCATTCAATGGGACAGAGCTGCTGGGCTCTGGGCTGACTGTGAATAGAAAATGCTAAAATATTATTAAATATGGCTGCGTGTGCTCCCTTGCCCGTATGCAAAGGACACAGCTCTCTTATTTCGCTTTTCTTCTCCCTCCACAATGGCACACTCTCCTCAGGAAATCAACACACAGTAACCTGGATGTTACATAGTAACAAAGCCCAGCAGCTTTCCCGGTAGTGCAGAAATTGGGAGTGGTTGTTACACACCTGTAATCCCAGAGTGGAGAGCTGGAGACAGGAGCACCACCCAGAGTGGAGAGCTGGAGACGGGAGCACCAAAGTTCAAGGTCATCCTCGGAGATGTGGTGAATTTGGGGCCAACCTGAGCTACATGAAACTCTATCTCTGAAAGAAAGATGCAATGCCTCAGAGAACAGCTGATCTCAGCCACAGCAGCACCCTTGACTCTACGGGCACTATGCCTGTTTTCCAGACTGTGTGTGTGCACATGTGTGTGCGTGTGTGCATATGTATGTATATGTGCGCATGTGTACGTGTGTCTGAGAGTACGTGTATGTGCATTTGTGTGTGCCACTTGCACAGATGACTCAAGCTCGAGTAGTCAAGCTTGGGAATTTTACCCACTGAGATCTCTCAGCAGCCCATGTTTTACTTGAGTGCTGGGGATTTGAACTCAGGTCCTAATGCTGGCTCAGCAGGCACTTTACCCACTGAGCCATCTCTCTGACCTCTGGCTCAGCTCTTTTAGAAAACAGTTTATAGCTATAAGTACAGCCCAGCCAACTCTCTCCTGGGAGTTTCCCAAGAGTCTCAAAACCTTCCAGTCCCTTCTCTTTGAACCTGGATGGCGGTGTTTATAGACGTTTCACTTAAAAATTTCCAAAATCGGGCTGGTGAGATGGCTCAGCGGTTAAGAGCACTGACTGCTCTTCTGAAGGTCCTGAGTTTGGATCTCAGCAACCACATGGTGGCTCACAACCACCCGTAATGAGATCTGACGCCCTCTTCTGGTGCGTCTGAAGACAGCTACAAAGTGTATTACACTGAAGCAAGCAGGGCTGGAGTGAGTGGGGCCATTCTGAATTCAATTCCCAGCAGCCACATGATGGCTTACAGCCATCTGTACAGCTACAGTGTACTCATACACATAAAATAAATAAATAAATAAATCTTTTTTAAAAAATTTCCAAAATCTAAAAATAAGATAGACATCCTCCTCCCAGGAACAGGCAAGCCAACTGTTCACCCTGCAGGGGAAGACAAAGATGAAGCGATGTGTGGACTAATGGGAGCTGTGACAGCTCCGCGCTGACTGACCCCATGCTAAAAGCTCCCCAGAAGACACCAAAGTCAAGGGATGGAAAACCAGCCAGCAATTTCCAGAGACAGGCATCCAGGGAGGGGGCCCAGATGTGAAAAGATGTCTGGATATCTTGATTAATGGACGTATTGGTATTTCAATTGTATTTACATGGCTCTATGCACGAGTCAAAACTCATGGCAGTGTACATCGAAAGAGTGAATTTCACTGCATGTCAGCTTTAAAAAAATATATACTATCACTGTGCCGAAAACACCAGGCCAGTGCATGTTAAAGTTAGCCCCCTTATTACGCTCAGCAAAAAACACTCCCATGAAACAAATTACCAAAATATTTCCTAGGAGGCCATGATCTCCGTCTTTAAACTGCCACCTAGGAGCAAGGAGGTTACACGTCTTGTGACAGGTGCAATCTTCCAGAGCTATGCATAGACGTGGGGTGTGGTTTTCTGGGCCGCAAGTCCTGGCTCACGTCAAGTCTGCACAGATGATGCGGTGGCAGCAGGCTGGAGGCTCTGTGCAGAGGGGACGCTCCTGCCATCTCTGCTCCTACTCTATCTTCTGAGCTTTTTCTCCCCAGAGAAAGCAGCAACACCTGTCAGTCACTTCATCTGTTGGTATGGAGATTAAATGCAGTAACGTGTGTGTGTGTGTGTGTGTGTGTGTGTGTGTGTGTGTGTGTGTGTGGTGTCAAGTGCATTGTGGGTTCCCAGCCCATGTGTCATTGAAAATTTCAAAAGCACGTGTAGAATCTGGGTTTCGGGGCTAGCTAGATGGCTCAGTGGCTGAAGGCACTTGCTGTCAAGCCTGACAACCTGAGTTCAATCCCCGGGTCAGAGGCACCAACTGGCTCCAGCAAAATGCTCTCTGACCTCTGAGCAGACACATATACAACCAGTCAACAAAATGCTAGACATGCAAATATGTGTTTGATCCCCAAACCCATGTACAAAAACTGGGCGTAATGACAGGCATTTGTGATCCCAGAGCAAGTGAAACAGAGTCAGGGAGATTCGTTGTAGCTCACAGGCTACCCGATCTGATTCAGCCATCCAGGCCAGCGAGAGACCCTAGCTCAAAAAGCCACGTGGGTGCTACGTAAAGAACAACACGTGAGGTTGACCCCTGGCCTCCACACAGACACATATGTATACACACCTATACATACAATCACAAAAGAACCAGGCTTTGGAAGAAGGGAGTAGAAAAAAGAGGCAGGCACTGTAGCCTGCCAATGAAAAGTTATAGGAGTTAGTTTCTCTCCTGGACACGTCATTGCTACTGAGCCATCTGGTCACTCCCCTCCACCCCCTAAACCCCCAAGACAGAGTTTCTCTGCACAGCCCTGGCTGTCCTGGAACTCATTCTGTAGACCAGGCTGTGGAACTCAGAGATCCGCCTGCCTCAGCCTCCCAAGTGCTGGGATTAAAGGCGTGCGCCACCACTGCCCGGCTCATCTGCCTTTTTATAAGATGATCAGCAGAGTGTGGGAAAGTGACTTGACATCTATCATCCATGACTGCCCCATAGGTATAGATCCCCAGTTCAGCCAGGCCAGTGGCTGAGCCACACAGCAAAGGAACTCCAGAGTGGGGATCCCACGGTGCCCGTCTTCAGCACAGCTCCAGGAGGAATTAAAAAGCAGATGGTCATGATGTTCACTCTGAGGGAATTTCCCACGAACTAAGTTCATGAAATCCCTGCATGCTGTCCCCACAGCCACCTGCCCAGAACTCCCCTCACATCCTTCTGCGTGTCCCCGGCAGGAAGTGGTCCTTTCCACCAGCTCACAGAAGCCAGTAATGCATCACGTGCACCTTCCTTACCCCAAGGACAGTCTCCATATTGTCTTCTAATATCATCCATGAAATGTTAACACCTCAGATATCTGTTTATATGCAGTGAGCACATTTGTGATTAGATATTAAAAGAGAGAGAGTCTCAGAGCCCCGCACTGCCTGCAGGAGCCAGTAGTCTCCCTTGGGGGCGAGGTCCTGCATTGGGCAGGGGCAGCGGCAGGCAGGATGGGCAGCACCTAGTATTGGTAAGGTATGGTTCATGTTGTACTGGGAAGCCGCTGGCCCTGGGCAGACTTCATCTTGCTTAGCCTCTCTGGGTGTGCTACTTGTTGAGTTTGAAAGGATTTAGAAATGCCACATGTGATAGTGCAGATTTTTAATCCCAGCACTCAGGAAGCAGGGGCAGGCAGTACTCTAAAAGTTCAAGGCCAGCCAGGGCTACACAGAGAAATGTGTAAGAGCTCAAGGCCAGCCTACTCCACATAGGGACTTCTAGGCCAACCGGGACTACATAAAGATCTTGAATCAAAATAGAAATAAAGCTCAGGATGGTAGTACATGCCTGTAATCTCAACACACACACACACACACACACACATGCACAATGGTATGCATGTGGATGGTAGAAGACAACTTTCAGAAGTCAGTCTTTCCTCCTGCTGTATGGGTTGCAAAGGTCACATTCTACCTGCTGGCCCATCCTTCTGTCCCTTTTCCAGGTTCTTAAACTAGCTCTGAATTTCTCCTTCAATTTCTTTCTTTCTTTCTTTCTTTCTTTCTTTTTAAAGATTTATCTATTTATATACATATGAGTACACTGTAGACGTTTACAGACACACCAGAAGAGAGCATCGGATCCTTTTACAGATGGTTGTGAGCCACCACGTGATTTCTGGGAATCGAACTCAGGACCTCTGGAAGAGCAGTCGGAGCTCTTAACCTTTGAGCCATCTCTCCAGCCGTCTCCTTCAGTTTTAATCTATTGTTTCTGCACCAAGTACAAGAAGCAGAAACTCTGAAACGGGCCAGCCCTTGCCTGTGATTACCCAACCTCATGGGACAGAGGCCGATGGTGCTTGATTTTTACAACAGCTGCCACTTTGTAAGTGAAATGGAAACTGTCGAGGGGTCTGTTAACCCACCCACGGCCATATGAGGATCAGGGATGCCCTTACAAGACCAACCGGCTGGAAGTGCCTGCTGCAAACCAAACAGTGAGTCACAGCTTGCTCTGAATGTCTCTTTTCCCTCAGCTCAGGGAGAACCCACAGACTGGCGTCATCGAAGGAGGAAGGGCATCCCTGGGCCTAATAGAAGTGTGTTCCCCAGCCGCTTACGGTGATGCTAAGGCAGTCACTGAGAAGATGCGCTCTGTCTGACTCACTCACAGCCTGCAAGACTCAAAGCAAGAGCTCTCCCTTCCTCCCCAGTCACGATACTGTAAGACAATTCCCTCCAGGGAGAACTTCCGCAGGAGACAAAACTCCCCTTCCTGTACTTTGCTAGAGGCAGCTGGCATCCTTCAAGGGGTTCTGGGTAATGACAGTGGGCCCAATGGCTTCCCACCAAGCCTTTCTTCCCCGTCTGCGGTACGTAACTGCGGCTTGGCTGCCCGTGTCTGTGGCACATCTTTTCCCCGACTTTTAACCCTGGCAATCCACGTGCTTCTTTGATGTCCCGTGCACGGTAGCTGGGGTATCTCCTGGAGTGCGTTTTAGACACACTGTCTGTGATGCTCTGGTAGCTGCTGCGTAGCTTCCCCCATCCACACACAACGATGCTGAGGCTTCACCTTAACATCTGGAAAAAGAGGCTTAGATAGTACAGGGGCCTGCCGGACACACAGCCTGAGGCGGACAGAAGTCAAGGCTGCCTCTGTGTGATCCCAGGATCCAAGTATTTTTCCCAATTAAAATAAAGTCAATAAAGTAAATCTCTCTCTCACTTTTCTTTTTCTTTTTTCTTTTTTTTTATGATATATTTTTATTAGATATTTTCTTTATTTACATGTCATGTGATTTCACTTTTCTTTTTTTTTTAAAAAAAAAAAAAAGACTTATTTATTTACTATTATATGTAAGTACACTGTAGCTGTCTTCAGACACACCAGAAGAGGGCATCGGATCTCATTACAGATGGTTGTGAGCCACCATGTGGTTGCTGGGATTTGAACTCAGGACCTTCGGAGGAGCAGTCAGTGCTCTTAACTGCTGAGCCATCTCTCCAGCCCGTGATTTCACTTTTCTATTGCTGTGATAAAAACCTGTGAGCAAGGCAACTCACGGAAGACAGCATTTAACTGGGCTGTGGTTTCAGAGGGTTAGGGCCCATGATGGCGGAGCAAAGGCAGTAACAAAATGTGAGAGGTCAAATTTTAAACCATGGAGAGAAATCGGGAATGGCTTGAAACCGAAGAGCCTGCCCCCAAGTGACACATTCCTCCAACAAGGCCATACACCCCAGTCCTTCTCAAACAGTTCCACTAACTGGAGACCAAGGATTCAAACCTATGAGCCCATGGGGGTCATTCTTATTCAAACCATCACACAGTTTCTTTCTCCCTTTTAATACTTTCAACTTCCACACAAACCTTTCACACACACTTAGAATCAACTATGGGGTGTCAGGGTTGGGGAGGTGGTGGGGGTCCAGGTGAGGGGGTAGATAAACAATTTGTCTATACTCTCCATTTAAAATACTCAGTCTACTTTTTTCTCTCTTGGCACTGGAAACTGAACCTGGAAACTCACTGTCAATCACTTTTGAGATTTCTTTTTCAGGGCTGGAATCTAAATCTGCCTTGCATCCGACAAGCAAGTGTTCTTGCACGGAGCCCCACACCCCAGCTCAACTATTTTAGGCCCTTAATATTCAGAAAGAGAATTCCAGCTTCAGGCTCAAGGGTAAGAACCTGTGGCTGATGTGTTTATAAAATGATAAAAAGAGGAGGAATACGTTTTGGTGGATGTGTGGTAAGGTGTGGGGGAAGGAGGTGTCTCTGCAGGCCGGTGCTGAGGCATCTCCTCCCCCTGAGGGACCAGCCACTTGATGGTAGAGTAGAGTTTATTCAGGGCATGGGGAGGGGAGTTAAGAGGGTAGCAGAGGTACAGAAAGACAGAGAGAGAGAGAAAGCAAGGGGGGAGGGAGAGGGGCAGAAGCAGAGGGGGAGGAAGAGGGAATAGAGAAGTAGAGGCCAGCCATGGAGGTGGGGGGAGGGGACAAGAGGACAGAGCAGAAAGGCAGGAGCAGGAGAGAGCAGAGGGGGCAAATAACCCCTTTATAGTGAGTCCCACACACCTGGCTGCTGCCAGGTGACTGTGGGGCAGAGCTTAGACAAAATGCTAACAGTGGCTGTGAATGTAGCTCAGTGGGGGGCTGGGGGGAGAGGACTTACTGGCATGCAGGAGGCTCTAGGTCAAAGCCCTAGTACTACAAAAAAGAAATTAATTTTTGTATATAACTTGAAATAGGTTTTTGCGTTTTTCTTTATTTTTGAGAACTACTGTGGATTGCTGTCTATATGCAGGTGAGAGCAGGTGAAATATAAGGCAAGAGTCTGTGATTGGGCGATAAAAAAGGAAGGCAGGGCTAAGGGTTTCAGAGAGAGAGACTGAGACAGACAGACAGAGAGGAGACAGGGACAAGAGAAGATGGAAGAAGAGGACCATCCGGGTCCACGTGGATTGAAATAGCCACAGGTAGCTATGAATATCATAGGAGGGCAATAGAATAATATAGGGCAATTTGTACGATCTAGGAATACAGCTTGTGCTTCTATCAATTGAGTTTTGAGCTCTTTGAGTGGGCGTTTTGTGAGTTGAGAATTTACTGTTATAAATCTGACTGATAATTTACAAGCCTCTGGAGTTTTGATTTTACTGGGTTGTGGGGATTTGTGACAGCTAGCCACAGGGGGAAGATGGCTGGGAAGATACAAGTGGTTTGGAGGCAAGCTGAACCACAAGTTGGGCAGACCACCACAAGAGATAACCATGGAAGTGGGGAGACCCCCACAGCAGGAGAGCAGCCAGCAATAGCATGGATTGTTTGGTTTTTTTTTAATTATTTACATGCAACAAACTGCATACATCTATAAAATGAAATGTGATTAGATATACCTCTTCTGATTCCCCCCATCTCTCCTCGAACTGCCCTTTCCCAACCTCATGCATTTTTTTTTTAATGACCCACCAAATTTAGTTAGTGTGAGCCATGTGTGCATGGTGCGTAGCTGTCCACTGAAGCACGGGAAAACAGTGATGGGGCACACTTCCTCCGGAAAGAGTGTCTCTCCCCAGCCGCTTCCTGCCAGTGCTGTGGCGCGGGGAGTCATCTACTGTATCGATGCTGGAGTTTTGCCTCCTGTGATCTTGTGTTGGTCCTATGCAGGTAGCCAGCGCTAAGCGCTGTGAGCTCATGAGTTCACCAGCCCTGTAATTTCTACCCTCTCTTCCATGGTGTCCCTGAGCCTTGCTGCTGGCAGGGTCAACCTAGAAGGTTTCCTTTAGGGCTGAGCACTCACTTCCTTAATCTCTAAACATTGAAGCCTTGCTCATCTCTCCATGACTGCTGCCCACTGCAAACACAAGCTGCTCTGGCTAAGGCGAAGACATCCAAGGTCTGTGGGCATAAACATAAACATCAGAGGCAATTTGACAGCATGACGGTCTTAGTCACTGTTGCATGGTGGTGAAGAGACGCAGTGGCCAAGGCAACTCTTAAAAAAGAAAGCATTTCAGTGCGGGGCTCGCTTGCCTGCCTTTTCAGAGGTTTAGTTCATTATCATCAGCATGGCAACGTGCAGGCGGACATGGTGCTGGGAGTAGCTGAGAGTTGTGCCCTTGGTCTGCAGATAGCAGGAAGAGAGAAACACTGGGCCTGGTGTGGGCTTTTTGAAACCCCAAAGCCAAGCTGGTGAGATGGCTCAGCCAGTAAGAGCACCAACTGCTCTTCCAAAGGTCCTGAGTTCAAATCCCAGCAACCACATGGTGGCTCACAACCACCTGTAATGAGATCTGACGCCCTCTTCTGGTGCATCTGAAGACGGCTACAGTGTACTTACTTATAATAATAAATAAATCTTTGGGCTGGAGCGAACAAGGACTGAACAAGCGGGGCTGACCGGAGCGAGCAGAGGTCCTAAAAGTCAATTCCCAACAACCAAATGAAAGCTCACGCCGGGCAGTGGTGCAACTATCTGTACAGCTACAGTATGTACTCATAAACATAAAATAAGTAAATAAATCTTAAAAGAAAGAAACAAACAGCCGGGCGGTGGTGGCGCACGCCTTTAATCCCAGCACCTGGGAGGCAGAGGCAGGCGGATTTCTGAGTTCGAAGCCAGCCTGGTCTACAAAGTGAGCTCCAGGACAGCCAGGGCTATACAGAGAAACCTTGTCTCGAAAAAAACAACAACAACAACAACAAAAAAAAAAGAAGAAGAAGAAGAAGAAAAGAAAAGAAAAAGAAACAAAGAAACAAGGAAACAAAGAAATCCCAAAGCCCATCCCCAGTGACACACTTCCTCAAAGCCACACCTCCTTATGTTTCTAGTCCTTCTCAAATAGTGGCACTCCCTGGTGACTAAGTACTCAAATATATCAACCTATGCGCCTCATTCTTATTCAAATGACCACAATGTCCATGTAGCAAAATAACCTAGCTGATCACTGGATCCATGATCTTCTCAACCGAAGGTTTTATATTAGGATGTAGTAACAGATTTGAAATCCTCTTCTATGGAGCAGACTCTAAATCCAGTCAGAAGTCAGTCAGATAGCCCCCATAACAGTCGTACCACAATTGGACTCATGGGCACATCTTCCTTGACAAGTTGATATTTGAGCACACATTGTATTTTTATCGCCCAATAAGATAAGGTTCTAGATGTTTATAAACAAGTGAATTAAAGTCCATGTGTTAATATAGTCCTTGCAGTGGTAAAGAAAAGTGAAGCTCAGAACTTGGAGAGAACTGATCAGGATCTGGAAGTCTGTCTTAGGAACCTTCCTGGGAAATTAATATTTGAGAAATCAGTAATAGAGAATGGTGTTATCAGTACTAATAGATCATAGATAAATCTTGATTTCTAGAAAAGTTCATGGTCAGTTTTCTCCCCAAACTACCATCAGGTAGAGAACCATATGCAGTGAATAGGGGCCGGAGAGATGGCCCAGTGGTTAAGAGCACTTGCTGGTCTTGCAGAGGACTCAAATTCTGCCCCCAGCACCCACACCAAAAGGCTGACAATCAACTGTAACCTCAACTCCAGGACTCCAGAGGCTTCTGCATTCATGTGCATGCAGCCACACAGACACATACACATAAACAAAAATAAATCTTTTATTAAGTGGTGGGAATATTTATGAGCTTCCCTCCATGAGATTCCTCTAGACTTAGAAGCCAGGAATAGTTTGTTCCTATAAATGACGTAGAGAATTATGTTTCTGAAGCTCAAGTATAAAGACTGAACAAACAGATTTTCCTTCCTCTGTAGCTATTGGCACGCACGTTGTACATTTTTATTTAATTCTGATAAAATAAACCCCACCTCTGATGACAACAGAGATAGGGCACAATCAACACTCTATGTCCTTCAATCCAACATCATCGTACTTCCTGTATCTACAGAGTAAACATACAGTTGTGGAAATTCTGTTTATATAGTGTCGAGATCCTCTTTAAATCTCCTCCCTAGGAGTGTGACTACTACTGGTGTGGGGAATTTGAGCTCCTCTGCAAAGCACAGTGGAAGAACTTAAGCCCTGATTTAGACAGTGCTGCCCCAGGAAATGAAAGTAAACACAGTGTGAAGCCATTGGGCCGTTGAAACTGTAAAAAGCCCTTGAACTTTGATCGTGAGGAAGCCCTCAAACTGCCTGGTGCACACCATCTGAGAGCTGTTTATTAGAAAAGCCTGTCACCTACAGGTGCCACGGGCCCCCTGCTTTCTAGAAAGCTTGACAATGAACTCTGGGTTTTGTTTGATATTGGAACAATGAGATTTTGTGCAGGTCTCAAAGGCTGTATTTAGTGGGTTCAAATCCAATAAAATAAATCCTTGGAGTGTTTTCATGGAGAACCCTAGTCATGGTAAGGATCACTTTTGCTGACACCACACCCCACACACCAAGCCTTGATACAGAGCAGACAAACCAACTGCTAAGAAGCAACACTGGTTCTACCACTGAAAAAATAGTCCCCTGTTTTAATTCCCAGAGTTGTGGCTTTGTTTGAACTGAAGCACTTAGCTCTGGTCTCCAGTCTGTTCTCCTTTTCCACCCCCCATAAAAGAAGGTCAAAGAACATTTGCTTTCTTGTCATTTTTTTGTTTGTTTGAACGTTGTGTGTATGGGTATGAACATGTTCATGTGGGTTCATACACATATGTGTGCCCACGCACATGTGCATGCATATAAGTACTCCAAGGTCAGAGGTCATCAGGAACTACCCACCTTGGATTGTTTTTTAAAAGATTTATAGCTGGGTGCGGTGGTGCACTCACTCCTTTTAGACTCAGCACTCGAGTGGCAGAAGCAGGTGGATCTACATGAGTTCGGGACCAGCCTGGCCTACAGAGCAAGTTCCAGGATGGCCTCGGCTACATACACAGAGGAACCCTATCTCGAAAAGCTTTAAAAACAAAAACAAAAAAGGTTTTTATTATTTTCTTAATTACAAATGTGTGTTTATAAGTGGATATGTTCGCACATATGCAGGCACTTAAAAAAGCAGAAGAAGTCAGAGCTCTGGGAGCTGGAGTAACATGTGTTTACCTCACGTTAGTGCTGGGAACCACACTCCGGGCCCTACAAGAGCAGTAAAGGCTTTTAATGACTGAGCCACACACCTTGTTATAGTTTGGGGGAAGGGGTGATTGATTATTGGTTAGTTGTTTTTTTTTTTTTTTTTTTTTTTAGACAGAGTCTTTCAATGCAGCCCTGGCTGTCCTAGATGTTGTGATCATAAAACATTAAGAATATGTTCTGGCGAGGTGTGGGGGAAGGAGGTGCCTCGGAGGGCCCATGGCGAGACGTCCCTTCCCCCTGAGGGACCAGACACATGCTGGTATAGTATAGAATAGAGTTTATTTAGGGCATGCGGAGGGGAGTTAAGAGGGTAGCAGAAGCAGGGAAAGGCAGAGAGAAGGAGAGAGTAGAGAAGTAGGGGCCGGCCATGACCATGTGGAGAGAGGGGGGAAGGGAATGGGGAGAGGGGGGAACAAAGGGGCAAGAGGTCGTTGCCAGGTAACCATGGGGAGGAGCATACCTGGCTGTTGCCAGGTAACCATGGGGAGGAGCACACCTGGCTGTTGCCAGGTAACCATGGGGAGGAGCATACCTGGCTGTTGCCAGGTAACCATGGGGAGGAGCACACCTGGCTGCTGCCAGGTATCTGTGGGGGTGGAGTTTATACAGAATGCTAACACTAGAAATCACTACATAGACCAGGCTGGCCAACATCTCACCGAGATCCCCCTGCCTCTGCCTCCTGAGTACTGGAACTAAAGGTGTGAGCCAGCACTGCCCAGCCCAAAGCTCATAAGTAGGCAAGGCGGCCTGCACAGCAAGCGCTTGGACCCTCCTTGCCTCTGCCTCCTCAGCTCTGGCATCATAGATGCAGGTCACCATGCCTGGCATTTTACAAGAGTTCTCGGAGCTCAAACTCAAGGCTTCATATTTGTGCATCGAGCAGTTTGCCAACTGAACTGTCTCCCCAGCCCCTGCTGCATTTTCTAAACGTGTTTCCTGCTTTTCTTAGTGACTCAAAAATAAAAGAGTAGCCATTGGCTTCCTGGTCAGTCTGTGAGCAGTGACTCACTTAGATGAAGTATTTTGGGAGACATTATCTACGGGAAATAGGAGAAATCTGTTCTAGCCACTTGTATGATACACTTTAAAAGTGGGGCATGGTCAGAGTTCTCGGGTAACTTTGAAGAACTATTCAGGTTCCTTGGCCGGTGCTCGTGAAGGTCAAAGCTTGGAATAACCAATCCTGCTCCCTATGTGTGGTCCATCTATGTGATTTGAAAACACGTTGGGAGAAGAGATGACTGTGGTTCCACCCACAGGGTCCACGCCAGTCCACACGCTCCAATCTCCCCTCTTAAATGTTCTCATGACACATATGTCTACGAAAGTCTCCAGATGTAAGATCTGCTCTTTACTAATACAAAACCAATAAGGAAAACCCCAAAGGATTCAGCAACCAATTTGCAGCCTCCAAAGCTACGCCAATATTTTGACCAGAAGGAAGGAAGTCCTTGGAGCCCAACAGAAAGAGATGGGAGATTCTTCTCAGGCAGGTCAGCAGGCAGAAGGTTGATCTCCACTGCTGGCTTGTGTTATTTCCAACTGTAGAAACCAGCAGTCGGGGCAGATCTCCTGGGTCCTATTAAGTAAAACGAGAGGGTTATTTCCACTCCAAAGCCAGGGCTGTCTCTTCATGAGTGGGTGGACCCAGGAATGTTGGCCCTCCCTAACAATAGAAAGGCTGCTGCTAGGATCCCGTTCCCAGACTGTAAACATGGAGACTTCTCTCCAAACACATAATAAAAATCAACCCCCCCTTCTTTTTTTTTCCTGTTCTATGTATGATTCAAATTTAAATCCTGATAAATATCAGTGTGGAGCCTCCAACTTCATAAACACTGGAATTTTCCAGAATGTACACAAAAGCTTCTGATGAGAATGTAGAGTCCTGAGAGATATTTTACAGCTTCTACAATGTATGTGTTCCCTGTGGCAATTTTTTTGTTTTGTTTTGAGACAGGGTCTCCTGTAGCCCTGGCTGGCCTTGGACTTACTGCAAAACTGAGGACCGACTTGAACTTCTGATCCTCCCGCTTCTGCCTCCCAAATGCCCACAGTGGGACAGTGGAGCCCACTACTCCTACGAGGTTCTGGCGACTGAGCTCAGGGCCCCCGCCTGCTAGGTAAGCATCCTGACAGCTGATTCCCAGCCCCTGCAGCAAGGCTCAGAACTAAAACAGACAAGAAAAACCTCCCAAGGGGCAATGACAATAACTAATGTCACACACACACACACCCAAGCCTGTCTCTACAACTAGAAAGAATAAACAAACTTGGAATCTGCAACTGGAAAGAGCAGTGAGAAGCTTAGTATATCACAAATCTAATCAGAAGCAAAGCGTGTTTACTCCTAGAGGCGAAAACAGAAATTTTCCCTCAACTGCCTTAGATCAAAAGGCCAATTTTCTCCTGCTCGCTTAGGAAGGACCTGTCCTGGGAGTCTCTTTTCAGACAGCAGTCATTAAGCCTCTGCCTCTGACACGGGATTAGGTCATTTGTTTCTGGACGGTTTCCCACCCTTTGCTTACAACTGGGCTCCACAATTTGTTCAGATGTTTTCTGGCTTTTCCTATGTGTTCAGACAAAGACCAGGAGCTTAAATCTCACTGATTTAACTGGTTAGGGTGTTAGCAAGAGGGAAGAGAGCCATAGAATATATTCGCTGCGTGTCGTTGGGACATAATTTCTGACTCCATGAGGGAAGAGTTCTGTTGGTTCTAGGAACCACTGAACTGTAAATAAGCCCTACCTTACCCCTCTGTTTTTTCAACACCGAGAACACAAGAGATTGGCAATAAACCGTGTGAGCAAAACTTACCTCTCAGAACTATCTAAAAAATGAAAAAGAATCCCTTTTACCATAACATCACTATCTCTTCGTTAACCAACAAATGAAAAGGAAGGGGGGAGGGGGGAGGAGGGAAGAAGTAAGGCTTTGATTCTAAAAAGAAATCACTCAAGTGTGCCTCTTAGTCAAATAATTGAAGAGCGAGTTTAAATAACACCCGACTCTCTGGCATTTTGGAGTCTCACATACATCATTAATTGGCTGACATCATTAATCGTCTTTAAGATTGGAGACAACCAGGACGGAAGAGATCAAATGACAGAAGAAAGATCAGGCATCTAGCGCAGGGTGGAGCCAAACCTGACCTGGCATCCCTTTCTGTTTACAGTTCACCTCAGGAAGTGGGCTTCTCAGTTCCTCTGGGTCTGGGACTGTATCCACGGACAACTCACAGGCTCACAAAATGTCTGTTTTTTTTTTTTCAAGATTTATTTATTTTTATTTTTCGCGTATGAGTGTTTGCCTAAATGTCTGTACATCATGTGCATGCAGTGCCTAGGGAAGCCAGAAGAGGGTGTCAGATCCTGTGAAACTGGAATTAAATGGGTAATCGTGAGGGGCCTTGTGGGTAGGGTACTGGAATCAGAACTTGGGTCCTCTCCAAGAGCAGCCAGTGCTCTTAACCACTGAGTCATCTCTCTAGCCCCATTAAAAAAAAGATTTATTTATTTACTTTATGTATGTGAGTACACTGCTGCTCTCTTCAGACACACCAGAAGAGGGCATTGGATCCTATTATAGACGGTTGTGAGCCACCATGTGGTTGCTGGGAATTGAACTCAGGACCTCTGGAAGAGCAGTCAGTGCTCTTAACCTCTGAGCCATCTCTCCAGCCCTCTACCCCTAATTACTACCCATTTTTATGGACCTTCTTCTAGAATTATTTTGAAGGACATGTAAAGGACTTCAATGACTGCCAGCCACTGCTGAGTTTTACAGTAAGGCCTTCCCTATAAGACTCTGCACACGTGTCAGGGCTCAGAGCAGCAACAGCAGAGCCATGGCTTGCCCAGTCTCCACTCCCATGGGAAACCACTTCCTAAATTTGGGAGCTAGATGACCCCCAACGGTCCATATGTTGATGGATTGGTTGGCTGAAGCTCCTGGAAGGTGATGGGACTTTAAAGAGGTGGTCACGGTAAGAGGTCTTCAGGTTACTGGGGGCATGTCCGAGGCTGGCAACAGAGCCAGCCAACCACAGACTGGAGTCTCTGAAACTGGGAGCCAAAGCAGGCCTTTCTGCCTTATAATAAAAGCCATCGTCTCCGAGATTTGTTATAGTAACAGAAAGCTGACTAGTGACTTTTGTCTTGTGTGATGCTGGGGATAGACCCAGGTCTCACACACACTAGTTGAGTGACCTAGAACTGAGCTACAACTCAAGTGTAGAGCACACGGGTCTTACTCCATCTGTGGCTCTCAGGGGGTCACTTTTACTCCACAGGGGTCATTTGGAAACATTGGGAGACATTTTTGGTCATGAGGAGAGGAGACAGCGCTACAGGGAGGTTGTTCTACCTTCTCTCCTTCACAGGGCAGCACCCGACTTTACCAAAGAATTCTGTATCCCACCCATGCCTAGGGTGATCCTGTGAATTCAGTAGGAGGAAGTTAGGTGATCCTGTGGGGATGACCCTCCTTTGACCTTTGAACCAAGATGATACATGGGGACCAGCCTGGCCAGCAAGAGTCTCTTCCCCAGGACTCTACTGGAGATACTTAGGAAAGATGTCAGTTTCTCTGAGATCAATGGCTGACCTGATTTGGTTCTGTGAGAAGCAAGGGAAATTGAAAAGCATGGGGTCAGGAAAGCACAGGACTCTTTTTGTTTTGTTTTGTTTTGTTTTTCGAGACAGGGTTTCTCTGTGTAGCCCTGGCTGTCCCGGAACTCACTCTGTAGACCAGGCTGGCCTCGAACTCAGAAATCCACCTGCCTCTGCCTCTCAAGTGTTGGGATTAAAGGCATGTGCCACCACTGCCCCGCAGCATGGGACTCTTTGTTGGTGTTTTTATTGCATTTGTGATTGACACATACGTGCACATACTTATGAGCCATGATGTGTTGTTCCCACGAGGATGACAAGTCTTTGCATCAGGCTCCAGATCCTAGGCTTTTGAGATAAGTTTGCCTATAAATCCCATCTCTGTAGGAAGATTTGCTTTATGAGTTTTACATAAGCTGGTCTGAACCAGCCTTCTGCGGTTTTTCAAGTGATGGTCTTGGCTAGTACAAAAGCTAATCAGTGAATATTGTTCTTATAAGAATGCTAAGGCTGGTGAGACAGCTTGGAGAGTGAAAACACTCGCTGCTAAGCTGGGGAACCTGAGTTCAGTTCCCAGCGGTAGAAGAGAACCAAGCAAGTCGCTCTCTGAGTTCCACACTCATACCAAAGCATACAGACAGATACACACACACACACACACACACACACACAGACACACACACAGAGAAACACACACAAACATATACCACACATCAGGCACACACATCTACATACCACAAACACACACATACATATAAACACACACTACATATCATACACATATACATCCTACAAAACACACACACACACACACACATGTACACACCCACACAAATGAATAAATGAATGTAATGAATTGTAGTGTAGCTCATTGATAAAATAGAAAACACTGGGGCTGGATGTGATGTAGCTGGTTCAGCAGTTAAGTGCACTGGCTGCTCTTCCAGTAGACAAGAGATTCCATTCCCAGTGCCCACAGAGCAACTCACAACCATCTATAATTCCAATCCCAGGGGCTCCCATGTCCTCTTCTGACCTCTAGGACATAAAGAACATATCTGGCACACAAACATACATGAAGACAAAACTGGCATACATTAAAAAAATATTGAAACTAAAAACAGCAGAAGGAAGAGAGAAAAAAAGAACAAAAGAAAGGGAGGGAGGAAGGGAAGGAGGGAGGGAGGGAGGGAGAGAAGGAGGGAGGGAGGGAAGGAGAAATTATATAGCTTTCTCAGTGTTTTCCACAGGAGTAAGAGGCTGCAGCCATTACCTACAGGTAGCTACTATGACCTACATAAAAAGCCAGGCCAGTGCCACTCTTCTGTAATCCCAGCACTTGAGAGATGAAGAGAGGAGGATCCTGGGAGCTAGTGGCAGCCAGCCTGGCTGAGTTGGTGACCCGCAGTATCATGGATCCCATTTTACTGATGGAGAGCTCACGGCCCAGGAAAGGGCTCAGCGGTACAGCTGCTGTCCTAAGTGCCCTTCCTCCCATGTGTTCTTCTGGGCTGCAGTGTGCATGGGGTGTGTGGAGGGGTGCGGAGGCCAGAGAAAGATGTCAAGTGTTTTTAACTTGATCTGTCCTCGGGGCTGGATTCCCTTCTGCAGGGCCTCTCCTGAGCCTGGAGTGTGTGTTTGTCTGCTGGGCTTGTGACGACAAGCCCAGTGAGCCCAGTGAGCCTGTCTCCATCTCCTACTCCAGTGCCAGGGTTTAGGTCCACACTACCACACCTGGCTTTTTCATGTGGATGCAGAGGTTCAAATCTCAGGTCCATTTGCATACACAGTCAGTGAGAAATCTGAGCCTTGTCTCCAGTCCTGTATCATGAATTCTTTTTAAATTTTTATGTATTTACTTACTTAAGACAAATTCTTTCCAGGTATCTCTTGCTAACCTGAAACTCCAAGTAGACCAGCCTGGCCTTGAACTCACAGCTCTCCTCCCATTGCTTCCTGAGTACTGGGGTTAGAGGTGCATACCACCAAATCCTAACTCTTGACCACAGCGTTCTCAACCTTCACATTCACTTTGGTGGTGGGCTTCTTGGCCATGATTTGTTTCCATGGCAACTTCTTGTTGCCAACTACTTCCAAGTGTATTTGTGTCAACAGATGCATGCCTGTACCGGCCCTGGGGTTGTGGCCTGTGGGCTCCTTTAGCATCTACACTTCCATTTAAACTGAAAGGAATCCGGGAGGGGTTGCTAGGCTAATGGAACCCGCTTTGAATCCTCAGATCTGCTGTGTGAACTTGGATCATTATGGAGTACCTGAGTCTATTTCTCTGGCTGTAAAATGTGTGTGAAGAACAGACCTTAAGGCCTTTCCAGGAGGACCACAGGCATCAGGTGCAAAAACCCTAGCATAGAGTTACCTCACAAATACCATCTATTGCTTTTATTTTCCATAAAAACAAAATTCTCCAAGAAAGGTCTGGTAAGAGGCTCTTTAAAATTGTAAGTGTTCATAGCCATGAACTTCCGGGGGGTGGAAACGGGTGGATACCCCGAAGCAGGGCCAGTGTCTCACTAGAATGACTAGACTGGCGTGGGGGAGATGTCCACACGCGTTGGCTAACAGCTACTTCCCTAAGCCCACCAAACCTTCTCAGGCCACCCAGGCTGCCTTGGCCCCTCTGTGGAACCATCCGGAGCCTACCGGGAACAGGAATGAGCAGGGTTAACCCGAGGCTCTGCCAAGGACCCTGCTGGTTTCTGACCCCACCTTCTGCCCCTGCTCAGCTCTCCTCATCAACCAGAAGGAGCTGCCTTCATCTGCCTGCATGTTTTTTTTAAAATCTGGAAGCCCCCTCCCTGTATGCTGCACGATAGGAGACTAGTTGAACAACTTACGGATGTTCTTTCTGTGGAATAGCACAGAGCCTTAGAAAGACCGAAGTGAACCCAAGATGGCAGCTTGAAAGGCAGCCAGAGTGCATCATTCCACAGCCAAGAGTCACCAGATCATACATGTGCTAATAATCACATCTGTGTACACGTTAATTGAACAGACGCTTACGGGTGAACAGACCTACATAAAACAAGATCACATACACAGCTTTCAACCTACGTCATGTATTGTTTAGAAAAACTATCTAAATGAACTGTAGATGGGTTTCTGTCTATATTTGAAGTCATTAGCCATTGTGACTTCCTGTACTAGAAGTCTGGTCCTCAAGGAGTAGCTGAAGGAAGCCGTTTGGTGTTGGACCCCAGGAACAAGGGACTAAGGTACATATATTGCATACCAAAGCAGACTGGTCCCCACCTGGCATACCCCGCCCCCAACTTTGAACTTCCCAGCCTAGGGGCTGGGCTGCCCTTCCCCCAGGGGCTCCTCCCTATATAATGGAAACATTTTGGTCCCCCTTCTCGCTTCTCTTTCCCTACCCTATTCCCACCTAGCTCCCTTTCCCCAAGGTGACTTCCCTGGCCTTGGTCCTTGGGGCCAGTGAACTCGCCTACTCAAGAGCAGCTTTTCTTTTCTTTTCTTTTTTTTTTTCCGGTTTTTCGAGACAGGGTTTCTCTGTGTAGCCCCGGCTGTCCTGGAACTCACTCTGTAGACCAGGCTGGCCTCGAACTCAGAAATCCACCTGCCTCTGCCTCCCAAGTGCTAGAATTAAAGGTGTGAACCACCACCGCCCGGCCCAAGAGCAGCTTTTCAATAAACCTGCCTTTAGTATATCGTATAATCTGGTCTGAACTGGTTCATTTCATCAGTGGTGGAGAAATAACCTATCAAAAGTGAGGCTGTAAAAGGCAGACAGACAGAGCCCATCAGTGTGCCCTCCTCAGAAGGGGTTGTGAGACACCAGCCTCTCTGTGGCTTCCACTGGGCAACGGGACCTCTTCCCCATACTGCGCTTGCACCACAAAATGACCCCCCTGGAGCCTATCTGGTGTTGCTTCCATGCTCTTGAAATTTCAAAACCATGAGCCAGACAAACTTCTCTATAGCAGTAGCCACCTGCTGTGGGTGTTTGAATAGCTATGGCCCCCATAATCTACTGTGCTTGAGTGCTTGGCTCAGGGGGTGGCCCTGTTAGGAGGTGTGGCCTTGTTGGAGTGGGTGTGGCCTTGTTGGAGGAAGTGCATCACTGTGGGAGCAGGCTTTAAGGTCTTCTGCTGCCTTTGGATCAGGATGTAGAACTCTCAGCTCCTTCTCCAGCATCATGCCTGGCTGCACGCTGCCATGCTCCCCGCCATGACAGTAATGGACTAAACCTCTGAAACTGCAAGCCAGCCCCCAAATTAAATGTTCTCCTTTCTAAGCGTTGCCTCGGTCATGGTGTCTGTTCACAGCAATAAAACCCTAACCGAGACAATATTTCATAACAATAGAAAAAAAAAAACAATAAACCACACCCCCTAGGAAATCCACTCATATCTAAATCCTCACAAGAAATGAAAGCAGAGAAGGGTTTGTGGGTTGGTGGAACAGCAGTATTACTGAAAACTGTCAGGAGGTGGAAACCACCCAGGGCCTGTGACGGGTGAACGGTGAGGCAGAATGAAAAGCTGTGTGTGCACAGAAGAAATAACAAGGTTAAAATCTGACAACACTGCATCAACTGGACAAAGCCAGGCCAAAGACCCAGATATTGACTTATTACATTTGTGTAGAATTCCAGAATTGGCCAAAGAACAGAGGGAAGAAGGGTGGATAATGGAACTGGGGGTGAGTAGGGAGGAGTGTTTCTTATAGACCTGGGACCGCCTACCTAGGTTTCCCAGGGGTGGCACTGCCCACAGTAGGCTGGACCATCCCACATCAACCATTCATCAAGAAAATGCCCCACAGGTTTGTCCATCAGCCAAGCTGATGGAGGTAGTCCTTCTTCTTTCCAGATGACTCTAGCTCATGTCAAGTTGACAAAGAAAACAGCCAGGCTAGAGCAAAGGTCATCCTTGGCTGCACAGAGAGTTTGAGGCCAGCCGAGAACACACAACAGTCTGTCTGAACAAGCCAAGCAGTCAGTCAGTGGGATGAATAATCAATACACTCCAAAACAAGGTTAAAACTTGAAAACACTACCTCAGTTGGACAAAGCCAGGGGCCGAAGGCCCAGTTCCTGTATCATGACATTTATGTAGAATGTCCTAGATTGACCGATGTACAAAAGGAGAAGTTAGGTAAGTACCCACTGAAGGCTAGGAGACAGGGACACGAGGGGAAAGATGTAACCTCTGAAGGATTGGGGTTTCTCTTTAAGGTGATACATGATCTAAGATTGACTGTGGTCTTAGTTTATGCAATTGTGAGTAAGCTGGAAACCAGAATGGTTTACTGTGTAGGCATGGGTTGGCATGGTGTACGTTACATCTCTGTAAAGCATTTAAAGACACAAGCAGCAGAGGCTGAAACTTCAAAGAGAAAATACATCATGAGCAGATGGAGTGGGTAAGGAGAAGAGAGAGGGAGAGAGAGAGAGGAAAAGAGAAAGAGGGAGAGAGAAGGAGAGAGAGGGAGGGAGAGGGAGAGAGGAAGAGAGATGGAGGGAGAGAGAGAGGGAGAGAGAGGGGGACAGAAAGAGAGGGAGAGAGGGAGAGGGAGGGAGAGGGAAGAGAGGGAGGGAGAGAGGAAGAGAGAAAAGGAGAGAAAGAGAGGGAGGAGAGGGATGGAGGGAGAGAGGGAGAGGGAGAGAGGGAGAGAGAGAAGGAAGAGAAGGAGAGAGAGAGAGGAAAAGAGAAAGAGGGGAAGAGAGGGAGAGAGAGGGAGGGCGAGGGAGGGAGAGGGAGAGAGATAGAGGGAGAGAGAGGGGGACAGAAAGAGAGGGAGAGGGAGGGAGAGGGAGGAGAGGGAGGGAGAGAGAGGAGAGGGAGGGAGAGAGGGAGAAAGAAAAGGAGAGAGAGGGAGAGAGGGAGAGAAAGAGGGAGAGAGAGGGAGGGAGGGAGAGAGGGAGAGGGAAAGGGAGAGGGAGAGATAGAGGAATCTGCTTTTTCAGTCCTAAGGGTCCAGAAAGAGCTGTGTAAAGTCAAAGCCTCTCAGTCAGGACCTGAGGAAGTGAGAAAATGGTTTGTGGACAGTTCGAAGAACACAGTGAAAACCAAAGTGTGTGCCAGGAATGTGTGGGGCTCAGAGAACCGGCAGGAACTTGTGGCACCAGGGCAGGAGCCAGAGGGAAATGACCGGAGAGGCTGGTGTGAAGTCCTTGACCTCACAGTCTGGTGACCATGATACACTGAGGCTCAGAGCACTTTGCCTGTTCATGATAAGACACACAACAGCCTAGTGGACAATACACAGTGTGGGGTGGACCCTCGGCATCAAAGTACTGAAGAAGCAGAGACAGGGGGATGACAAGGTTGAGACCTAATTTGTTTATTGCCCACCCCAGCTCACACTTGGAGAGATGCTCAGTAGTTAGGAACACCGGCTGCTTTGCTGGATGACCTAAGTTCATCCTGTTCCCCAAATCTACACGGCAGCTCACAGCTGCCGGTAACTCCAGTCCCAAGGGATCTAATTCTCCTTCTTAAGAAAGAAACCAGGCGAGGCCTGGTGGCACAGGCCTTTAATCTCAGGACTCAGGAGGCAGAGGCAGGTGAATCTCTGAGTTTGAAGCCAGCCTGGTCTACACAGAGAGTTCCAGGACAATCAGGGCTGCATAAAGAAACCCTGTCTTGAAAAAAACATTTTATAAAAAAAAAATTAAAAAGGACATAAGTCTCAGAAATACTACAATATTGAAAGAAGCCAGACCCCAAAGTGAGCTTTTTGATTAATTCCATTTCTAATACCTTTTAGAACAGTCAAAACTGAACCGTGGTGAAAGGCTCAGAAGGGAGTTGCTAATGTTAGAGGCGGGGATTTACTACTGCACTGAAATGTCCTTTGACAATGGGGCAGTGGTTATACAAATTTAGACTTTTGTTGAAACTCGTAAAACTTATTATGACCTTTGCAATTTATTATATGCAAATTGAACCCCAATTAATTATAATAATAGCATATTAAAGCTGGGCTCCCAGGCGCCTTCACGGTCTCTCTGCACGCTTTCGGCTTGAGTCACTCTGTGGAAGGGACTCCTGGGACTGGGGCCGGGGGCCCTCAGAGAGCTTGGAAGCTTTAGATATGTCCCCACCCGACCCTGTTACTACAGAAAGCAGAGGACTCCAATGCCACACACACACACACACACACACACACACACACACACACACACACACACACACACACACACGGGAACCACAGCGAACATCCCCAGCTGGTCCACATACGAGCATCTCACGCAGCCGAGCTGCAGGACTTGGCTTCGCTGAATCCAGCTTTCCTCTCCCGGGATGCTGGGGGTGGAGGGGGCAAGCATATCACCTCCCTGAGTCAGCAGGAAGCAGAGGAGGTCCGTGGGGGCCTTCTGGGGAAGTCAGACCCCACGCAGGAAGTGGTGAATCAGGATGCTGGCATCTGGCCACTCAGAGCCAGTGAATCCCTCACGAAGAAAATCATTCAGAGCTCAGTCGTGACCCGGAAGCAGGAAAAACCCTGAGGTGAAAACCTTAAATTAATCCCTTGGCTCCGGGAGCAGATGGGGTCCATGGAGCATGGGTCTTCTGTGCTAGGTATGTGTGGGGTCATTTCGACACAGAAATATATTTGATTATATACAATACAAACATCATGTATGTGCATTTCTTGCCTTGGTTTAGAATACAGTGTTTTCTCTAAAATCACTCAGTCTGACTTTTCTCCCAGAAATCAGATGAGGAGGAGAAAACAGGGTTTGAATGGGACTGTCCCCCACAGGCTCATGCTTGAATGCTTGGTCGCTTGGTCCCCAGTTGGTGGAACTATTTTGGGAGGATGAGGAGGTGTGGCCTTGTTGGAGGAGGCGGGTCCCTGGGAGCAGGTTTGAGGTTTTGAAGGACTGACACCATTCCTAGCGTGTTCTCTGGACTCTCAGCTGTCCCTACCACCCTACCTTTGCTCTGCCCTGTGCTCTCCGAAACTCTCAGCCCAATTAAATTCTCTTAGAAGTTTCCTTGGTCATGGTGTGTTGGCATTAGTTTGGTTTAGCTATTTTATTTGGGTTCCTTTATCTTTCCCTCCCTTCCAATCCTTTTCCCTCCTAACACCCCAGTATCAGGTAGGAGGGAAAGAAGGTTCGAGGGGAAGGGTGCATGGGCCTCTTTAAACTACTTTCTGCTGATTAGGGGCATTGAGCTCCTTAGGGCAAGCCCGATCTTCATCTCTGCCGGATACCTCCAACTTCTTGTCTCTTGACCACCTGGCAACAGCAAGATCAAAAGCAGGAACCTGCAAGAGGAACGGCCACGCCTTCTTCTTCAAAACACCTCCCACCCCCGGCCTTCCCCGGCTGTGGCATTTGTACTCTCTTCAGAGCTGGCAGAATCACGCCCCTGCCAGAGCACACAGGAGGCTAACCGGAAGCTCCCATATCCACACCTGGGATTAAAACAAAAGCATTCACATAACGTAACTGGGTTTTTAAAGAAACCCAAACTCTCGCTGCAATGGTGTTCTTTCACAGAAATAGAAAGACAATCGAGTCTGTATGAGGCTAAGGAAAAAAAAACGTTTCAATGGATAAAGCGCTTGTGTAGGAACCTGCGGGGAGCCTAGGGGAGCCGAGCCGGCCTTGTGACTGCATAAGGAACGAATGAAGTCTTCAGCGAACGTGTGTGATTTTCAGCGGGGACCCAGTGCCCCAGATTCGTGGGAATTGGCAAAGCCTTCCTCTGGCCCCTGTTCAAACGTTGATAGTGTATGAAAACACGGCCTAAGCCCCCCCCCCCAGACACTTACAGCCTGAAACTGCTTCCCTACAGAGAGCTCCCCAGCTAATCCCTTCTCCTCCTGGTGTGCATAATGAAGGTCCTGAGCAGGTGTGAGGGTTCCGTTGCTGCTTAGTTGGAGCTGTCCCATCAGAGCCAGCTTGGCGACCCAGGCCCAGCATTTCTGGATGAGTGTGTCTCTCTCTGTGTGTATGTGTGCGTCTGTGTGTCTGTCTATGTGTTATGTCTGTCCCCTTCTTCATCCACTCACCGGCCAAGTCATCTTTCCAGGACCAGGTGTTGCTGGGCATGTCAAGGATCTGAGTTCAGAGCCTAGGCGCGGACAGAAAACCAGGAGGGCACAGTAGGGCCTTTCTATGGGGAAAGGCTGAGACAGGGTTTCCCCCAGAGGAAGCTGGTGAACAGGGAGGAAGAGCCATGTAGAATGACCAATCAGCCTCTCCACAAGCACATGCATCCTCAGGCATGCACACTCACACCTCATGTGTGTTCACAAACGTACAGACACTCATGTGCACACACATGTATGACACATGCATGACACATGCATGACACACACCCATGCATGACATGCACAGATAGGAAAGAAAAGAAAAAGCAAAAAAGAAGTTTGGGCATTTTGATTTTCCTCCCCAAACTCCAGTCTGTGAGGCTGCCTTTGATTACTTTGTCATATAGATGAGACGCTCCTGAGTCCTGCCTGCTCTTCTCTTCAATCTGGGACTATTCTTTCAAAGTTCAAAGTTTAAGAGAACACTGAGTTCCAGAAACTACTTTCTTTCTTTAGAGACAAATTCCCACAGAACTGCAGGCAGACCTCGAACTCCTATGTAGCCACAGATGCCCTGGAACCTGCCTGCACCTCGCTAGTGCTGGGAACGCAGGGATAGACCAGCACGCTTGGTTTCTGCGGTTCTGGGATGAATCCCGGGGCTTCCCACCTGTCTTCATCTACATTTATGAGTAATTTCAGATAATTTTGTATTATTTGTTTGTTTAGCCAGGATCTCACTATGTAGTCCCGGCTGGCCCCGAAACTCACAGCCTCTGGGTCTTCCCCTTGAGTGCTGAGATTAAAAGCATGAGCCACCACACCCAGCCAAAGTTGAACCGTATTAAAGTAAAAACTTTAGACAGTGGGGTCATCTCCGTGATCACCAGAAAAGGCAGTTCTTGCCAAACTTGACACCCCAAGTTTGATCCACAGAACCCACAGAGAGAACGGATTACTGCAAATTGTCCTCTCTCTCTCCCCTCTCTCCCTCCCTCTTTATTCCTCTCCCCACTCCCCACACACACACATACACACACACTTTAAACGAAGAACAATTCAGTTAAATACCACACACACACACAAACTTTAAATAACCAAGGAATTGGGGATTGGTTACCTGGTTGGTTAGCTGGTTGGTTAGTTGGGTTTTCCTTGAGACAGTCTTTGATGATAACAGACTAAGGAGGGTCTTGAATTCCTCATCCTCCTGCCTCTACTTCCCAAGTGCTGGGATTACAGTCATGACCCACTATGTCCACCATCATTTTTAAAATTACATTAATTGTAAATAAATTCTACTTTGTTAACCTAAAACATAGAAATATTTTCTTTCCGATTATATTACCTTAGAATTCTTTCTCAAGAAAGAAAGAAAGACCATATATAGCTGAATAGATGATAGATAGATAGATAGATAGATAGATAGATAGATAGATGGCACAAAACATTATCCTTTCCTTAAGGATTTTCAGATTTTCAGTACTGGCCAGGCATAGTGGCTCACACCTTTCTTTAATCCCAGCACTCAGAGGCAGAGGCAGACAGATCTCTGTGAGATAGAAGCTAGCCTGATCTACATAGTGAGTTCCAGGACACCCAGAGCTACATAGTGAGATTCTTAAAAACTTTTCATTTGTTTTGTTTTGTTTTTGTTTGTTTTTTGTTTTTCTGAGACAGGGTTTCTCTGTGTAGCCCTGGCTGTCCTGGAACTCACTCTGTAGACCAGGCTAGTCTCAAACTTAGAAATCTGTTACATCCCCTCTTCACTTCAGTCATCCATCTGACTCCTGGCAGCCTCTGTTTGGGGGCTAACACCTGGGAGCTAAGACAGATGCTCTCTGTTGACTGTTTGTCTTTGAAGAAGCCGCCTGACCATGCCCACCACCTGAGTATGCCAGCCAGCCAGCCAGCCACCTGAAGATCTTCTGAACCTGGGGACTTTGGCACCTGAACTTTCTTTGTAGTGTAATCTAGAGACTTGTTTTCAGTTTCCCCTGTGACTATAAAAATCCTGGTTTATTCTCAGTAAAGTGGTGCCTTGATTGGGGCGCAACTTGGCTTTGTGTTTTCTCTTTGCATTTCAAACCCTCTATTTCAGGTCCTTTATTCCCCCCTGGCTGAGTAGAACCCCATTCTTGAAACTGCCAGCAGTTTCAGAAATCTGTCTGCCTCTGCCTCCCAAGTGCTGGGATTATAGGTGTGTGCCACCACTGCCTGGCTCTTAAAAACTTTTCAAACACTGGTTTAGAGCACTGACTGCTCTTCCAGAGGACCCAGGCTCCATTCCCAGCACCCACACAGCAGCTCACAGAGGATTTGATGCCCTCTTCTGGCTTCCCCTGGCACTCCATTCATATGGCTCACACAAACTGCAGGCAAAACGTCAAACAGAAAAGGTAAATATTAAATTCAATTAAAAGATTTTCAAAGATTATAGGAACAAAACTCTACGAAAACAATAAGAGCCTCGCCATCTTACCTTTGCTACACTGTTGGGTGACAAGGATGGAGATAAAAGCAAATGCACCCCATGATTTCTTTGCTCAGCATAACATTACACTGAGAAACAGAGCAATTGTGTGTGCAAGCTCCTAACAGCACAGAGTGTGGAGTTAGGACTTTGCCGCTGAGGATGCACAGGTAACCAGTGCTCTGGAGCATGATGGGGAACGGGAGGCATAGAACATAAACAGACTTGGACTATGAAGGTGCTAGAGGCCGGGTCTCGGCTTACAGAGCACTGGTCTAGCATGCTCTTGACCCTGAGATCCATTCCTAACACCACATAAAGCAGACATGGCAGTGCATGCCTGAAATCCCAGCACGTAGGAGGTGGAGGCAGGAGGATCAGAAGTTTAAAGGCATTGCCCCTGAATACTTATAAACTTTAGAGCCGGGTGGTGGTAGTGCACGCCTATAATCCCAGCACTTGGGAGACAGAGGCAGGTGGATTTCTGAGTTTGAGGCCAGCCTGGTCTACAGAGTGAGTTCCAGGACAGCCAGGGCTACACAGAGAAACCCTGTCTCAAAAAACCAAACCAAAACAAAACAAAACAAACTTATAAACTTTAGGACCATCTTGGGCTACATAAGACTTTATCTAAACAACAACAATGTCATGTTAGTTGGGTTTGGTAGCACACGCCCATCAAGGCAGCACTCAGGGAGGCAAAATCAACAGAATTCCAGGACTGCTTCAACTATACAGAGTTTTGTCGCCAATGTCTTTGTAAGTGTGTGTGTGTGAAGGGGGGGGGAGAGAAAGAGGAGTCATTCTCTGTAGATGCACACTAAGACTAGAAGCATTGGATCCACCAGAGCTAGAATTACAAGTGGCTGTGAGCCACCTAACCTGGTGCTGGGACCCAAACTCAAGTCCTCAGCAAGAGCAGTGCATGCTCTTACCTGCTGAGACACCTCTCTAGCACTCTTACAGAGAGAACTGAAACCATCCTGGACCACATGAGATTCTGTCTCAATAAACAAACAAATACGGGTTTGATGGCCCACATTTACAGACTAGAGTTTGTGATGTCCACGTGACACCACCCCTTGTCACTGACCCAGCCCGGGGTGGGGGCTGCTGGCCGGGATCTCTCGGACCCGTGCTCACTCAGTGATCTCTTCCAGAAAAAATAAATAAATAAGTAAATAAATAAAATAAACAAACAAATATAAAACCCACAAGAAGCACACCCTTTTTTGAGCTGAATTTCTAGATTCAAACACAGCAGCACGAAGATTACTGCCGCAAGCGCCGCTTCGCCTTTCAATGCAGATCCTCCTCATGGTCTGGTAAAGTCTTGCCCTTTCTTGTTCCTGTTGTAGGCTGTGGGCAATTCAAACTCTACAAGCTGTGAGTCCAGCCTTTTCCTAGTGATTCCAAGCTTTGTTATCATGGTGGCTGCATAACTTCCTTTATCTGATACACCCCTCAAATTCACACTCAGATGAAACCCTTCTTTCCTTCAAATGCAATGTACAAAGGCAGCATGTTCCCTGAGTGACTTTTTAACATACACTGTGATGGCAGGTGCTCCCCCAAGAACGATCTAATGGTTAATAATAGCAGGACTTTATGAGCTTTTAATTTTGCTAGGTATACGCCCAAAAGAATGAAAAGCTGAGACTCAAACAGATACTTCTAGCTGGGACTGGTGGGGCATTCCCTTAATCCCAGTACCTGGGAGGCAGAGGCAGGCAGATCTCCAAGTTTGAGGCCACCCTGTACAAAGCGAGTTCCAAGACAGCCAGGACTAGACAGAGAAACCCTGTCTCAAAAAAAAAAACCAAAAACCACAGTCCTTTGTACTCTGATGTATATTGCAACATCGTGTATAAGATCCCGAACGTGGAGAAATGGGCTATGTATTCATCTTAGATGGACAGGTAAACCACGTGTGACATATACCCACAATGGACAGGAATCCTGATCCCTGCTACTGAATGTATGGACCTAAGGTTGTCACACCAAATAAAATAATACAGGAATTTATTACTGGTATTTTAAGATGGGGATTACAACATTAAAAAAGAAAAAAATTTAAAACAGATAATTGGCGACCCCAGCCTGTCTTAGTAAGCATTGCTATTGCGATGAAACACCGTGACATGACCAAAGCAACTTGGGGAGGAAAGGGTTAATTTGGCTTATACTTGCACATCGCTGTCGACCATGAATCTGATGTCAGTTAGCAGCTAGGCCTACGTAGAAAGAGTCAGTCTCTCCTCCCCGCTCAAGACATAAAACAAAACAAAAACAACAAAAAACAATAATAGTATCAAAATATGAATATTGTAAACCAGTTTCAATTATATATTTGTCTCTTGTTCAGATGTATCCAGAAAGAGGCTAGGAAAATTCTGTTAGCAAGGAGCTGAACTGTCTCTGTTAGCCCATTCATTGAAATAACCAGATAAGCCAGAGATGAGATGACAGCAGGTCCCATGTCATTCCAGGATGGGGCTGGGGAATCCGCAGTGGTTAAAAGCGCTTGTTGCGCCGGGCGGTGGTGGCGCATGCCTTTGATCCCAGCACTTGGGAGGCAGAGGCAGGTGGATTTCTGAGTTCGAGGGCAGCCTGGTCTACAGAGTGAGTTCCAGGACAGCCCGGGCTACACAGAGAAACCCTGTCTCGAAAAACCAAAAAAAAAAAAAAGCGCTTGTTGCTCCTGCAGGAGTTCCAGGTTCTGTTCCCAACACCGACTCCAGGCCGCTCATAACTGCCTACAGCTGCCTCTCTAACTCTTCTGTACTTCAGGGACAATGCACATATGCAAGTACACCCACAGAGACTCACACCTATAAACTTTTAAAAGAAAAAAAAGGAAAACACCCGTCTAAGGCAGAGCCCAGCTGTTCCCTGGCCACCACACCCATCTTTACTCTAGGATGCAGGAATCTCTTCCTTAAGGCTGGCTCCAGCCCCGTCCACACAGGCACTAGTTTTTTGTTTTTGTTTTTGTTTTCTTAAAGACTTATTTATTTATTTTATGTGTATGAGTACACTGTAGGTGTACAGATGGCCATGAGCCATCATGTGGCTGCTGGGAATTGAACTCAAGACCTCTGCTTGCTCCAGCACTGCTCGCTCCGGTGTAATTCACTGTAGTTGTCTTCAGACGCACCAGAAGAGGGTGTCAGATCTCATCACGGATGGTTGTGAGCCACCATGTAGTTGCTGGGATCTGAACTCAGGACCTTTGGAAGAGCAGTCAGTGCTTTTACATGTTTAAGCCATATTTCCAGCCCTTGTTTTTCTTTTTTGAAGATTTATTTTTTTTTTATGTATATGAGTATACTGTAGCTGTACAGATAGTTGTGAGCCATCATGTGGTTGCTGGGAATTGAACTCAGGACCTCTGCTCACTCTGGTCAACTCGGCTCCCTCAGGCCCAAAGATTATTATATAGACACACCAGAAGAGGGAGTTAGATCTCATTACGGGTGATTGTGAGCCATCATGTGGTTGCTGGGATTTGAACTCAGGACCTTTGGAAGAGCAGTCAGTACTCTTACCCGCTGAGCCATCTCACCAGCCCCCAGGGACTAGTTTTAACTCTGATCTCAATCTTCTGTTCCTAACAGAAGCCTGTCTCTGTGTGCACTCCAGTTTGTTGATCTCTCTGGTAAGTTATGAATCACCACATTGTCATATTGTCACAGGAACCCTATCAGAAGGTCATAAACGAGTTGGGTGAGCTGGCACATGCCATAATCCTAGCACTTGGGAGGTGTGTGTGTGTGTGTATGTGTGTGTGTGTGTGTGTGTGTGTGTGACAGAGAGAGAGAGAGAGAGAGAGAGAGAGAGAGAGAGAGAGAGAGAGAGAGAGAGAGAGAGAGAGAGAGAGAAAGAGAGAAAGAGAGAGAGAAAAAGAGAGGGAGGGAGAGGGAAGAAGAGAGGGAGGGAGAGGGAGAGGAAGAAGGAGAGGGAGAAAGAATTTTAATCAGGGACTCACTATGTACCCTTGCTTAGCCTCAAACTCACAATGTAGACCAGGCTAGCCTGGAACTCAGAGACCCACCTGCCACAGCCTCCCTAGTGCTAGGTTTAAAGGCATGTACCACCACACCCAGCCTAATTTTTTTTTTTTTAAGTGAGCTTCATCTTGCTTTTTGCTGTCTTGGATTCCTACTGGTCTTCTCTCCTCCACCATGGGATGAGAAAGCAAGAAGACCCTCATCGGGCACCATTCCATGCCCTTGGACCTCCCAGCCCCAGATCCATGAGCCAAATACATTTGTTTCTGTTCTTTATAAGTCACCTCATCTCTTACAGGATCATAACACCCCAAGTGGGCCTGGCATAATCACAGGCTCCCAGTGAATGCCTCCACACCTCCAGGGGAAACAGAGTCAGAGATCTGTGGCCTTGGATACAGAGATTAAGATGGGAAAAGGGCCAGATATGAGGTCTAGAGCTGGCAATGGAATTGAGGCAGCTTCCCCCCTAACATCCAATAGACATCAGCCTTGAACAAAGCCCAGTGAGGCCCACTCTGGCCTCTAGAAAACTAAGTTTCGTTCAATTCCTTTTCTTCTTTCTCATCCTTCCTTCCTTTGTTCTACTACAGACCAGAGTCTGGAGGACACAGGCAAAAATATCTAGGTTCTCAGGTTCCAGGACAAAGAACTTTACCAGAGACATGCGGTTAGTGACAGAAAAAGAAATGGTTTCTCAAGAAAGGGGAAGTGCTCCGGACAAAGGCAGGCAGACCCTCAAAAGCACTGGAGCCTGAGTCACATGACCTTCGGAAGCTCATTCGTGCAGCAGCTGCCTTCCCCCATGGGTAGGTAGAGCAGACATGCTCTGTTGCAAGTAGCCCAAGTGGAGAAGGGTTCTAGTCTCCTCCATCAAATGGCTCACTTATCCTATATGTTAATCTTGAAGCCTCTCTTTCCGTAGTTTACAGCCACGCGCTCCCCCCCCACACACACACTTTTCTTCCCTCCCCTTAACTCCACCTCACAACTGTTCTTTCACTTTGGGAACAGCTCTAGAGCACTGAACGTGTAAATGCATACTCTACAGTACTCTATGACTGAACTGTCCACCCACCCAGAGCAATCTAACAGTGTAGACAGCAAATGCAGCTGCTGATTTTTGACCCCGCAGATCTGTAGTCTATTTATCCCCCACTTTGTATGAGAAATGGGCTGAGTTGCAGTTGAGAACTCTCTCACAAGAGCCCGGTATTAGAAAATGGCCAAAGTCTTTCCTATGCCTTTGGTTCCTCGCTGATGTTCTACGTGGCCCCCCACTCCTTTACCCACTGTCCTTCTGCTTGGTACCCCACTTTAAGAAGCAATGCTTGGTAGTGCACACCATTTACCATCATGCCTTTGTGAACTGAGAGATTCTCTCTTCTTCTCTGATATATCCAAGAATTCATTTTTAAATGTGTGTTGTGTGTGTCTCTCCCTGTCTATGTGCACATGTGTGCTGGAACCCTAAGAGTCCACAGGAGGGCACCAGATGCCCTGGAGCTGAGATTACAGGCTGTTGTGATAGGAACTCATGAAGATATCTGCACAGATTAAGACTGATAAGGTTCCCACATATGTATCCAATGAGATGAAGCAATTCTTTGCATATTACAATATAAAACATCTTAATGGTATACCACACAGTCCCACAGGACAAGCAGTTGTAGAAAGAGCCAATCATTAAACAAAAAGGAAGAGTAAAAATCCCCAGGGACAGACTAAATAATGCTTTGTTAACTCTAAATTTTCTTAATATTGGTTTAAAAAAAAAAAAAAGGAATGACAGCAGCCAAGAGACACTGTGTTATGTGAGGATCTAGGCCAAGCCATGAACTACAAGGATGTGTTGCTATTAGAATGGAAGAACGCAATAGTTTTAAGATGGGGGTGTGGTTATGCTTATGTATCTACAGGAAATGAAAAACTATGGCTACCAATAAAACTTATAACGATTAGATCTGACCAGGGAAAGCCTTTTCCCCGCTGAGACCTGAGTGTCGTCCCAAAGCAAGCAGTCCAGGTGATTCCTCTCGCAGACTGCCTCAGTCACTGATCGCTCCAGCATACGCGTGCACGTCGGCTTCAGAAGGGCAGTCCAAATGGTCGATCACACAGAGACCAGACAAGACATAGACTTACCAGTCAACACAGGTGTCTTAGGGTTTCTATTCTGGCACAAACATCATGACCAAGAAGCAAGTTGGGGAGGAAAGGGTTTATTCAGCTTACACTTCCACATTACTGTTCATCACCAAAGGAAGTCAGGACTGGAATTCAAGCAGGTCAGGAAGCAGGAGCTGATGCAGAGGCCATGGAGAGATGTTTCTTACTGGCTTGCTTCCCCTGGCTTGTTCAGCCTGCTCTCTTATAGACTCAAGACTACCAGCCCAGGGATGGTACCACCCACAAGGGGCCCTACCCCCTTGATCACTAATTGAGAAAATGCCCCACAGCTGGACCTCATGGAGGCACTTCCCCAACTGAAACTCCCTTCTCTGTGATAACTCCAGCCTGGGTCAAGTTGGCACACAAAACCAGCCAGTACAACAGGGACTGGGCAGGAAAAGATACAGCTGGCTTTCCTGGGATTTGGCCAGGGTCCCGATTTTCATAGGACATCCAGAAGCTTTGTCTCCAGTAAGTTTAAGACATGACCTCCCTGTTCCCAAAAAGCAGGATGGATGGTTTTGGTCATTTGATGGGTTGTTATCTAGAGTGGTTGGTTTTTATTAGTTATGGTCAGGGAGGAAACAAAATAAAGTTTAAATCAGGGATCTCTCTCTTCTATCTAATAATGGGGGGAGAGAGGGAAGGGGAATAATAATGACAAATAAATAAATATAATGCATAAAAATACTAGTCTTAAATATTTTACTTTAGCATAGATTAATATATCTTGATAGAGATTTATGTTGTTTTGTCTATTTGATAAAATGTTGCACATAAGCAGCTTATTTAAAATGTGATATAAAGTTCTAGTTTCATGGTTCTCATAATTATGCCTATTATAATTAATGTCTATTATCTGTAGATTGTTTTTTAAAGGTTTATTTATTTACTATATGTAAGTACACCGTAGTTGTCTTCAGACACTTCAGAAGAGGGTGTCAGATCTCGTTACGGATGGTTGTGAGCCACCATGTGGTTGCTGGGATTTGAACTCAGGATCTTCAGTAGAGCAGTCGGTGCTCTTAACCATTGAGCCATCTCACCAGCTCTGTTTTTTTTTTTTTAAATATTCTTTTATTTTATATGAGTACACTGTCACTGTCTTCAGGTCCACCAGAAGAGGACATCAGATCCCATTACAGATAGTTGTGAGCCACCATGTGGTTGCTGGGAATTGAACTCAGGACCTCTGGAAGAGCAGTCGGTGCTCTTAACCGCTGAGCCATTTCTCCAGCCCTATCTGTAGATTGTTAATGTTAGAGAAAAAGTTGTTTGTTTGTTTTTTTAAAGCAAAAAGGGGGCTATGAAGTAGAAATTTCTGGTTTCTTTAACAACTCGGTTGTGTCATTTGATGTGCTTCTGGAAGCTGTCTTGTGAGAGGGCATGTGATGCTTTGCTGAAAACAGACCCTCAAGAGGTCACATGGTGCTTAGAATATAAATGGACCCCATAGTCAGTGAGAGGACGCTCACGCATTGCTATGCTGTGCAGCGTTTTGCTAATCTTTCCCCATCTTCGTTGGTCTTCACTTCAAAGACAGAAATACACCAAGAACTTCTCATGGTATTTCTGCTGGTTCTGACTGCTTCCACTCACACCAATTCCACAGAGCCTTGCTGTTTCTGCTGGATCCTGAATCGTGCCATCACTACTGATTTGTATTTAGTGTACAGTATTGAACTGGACTGTACGTATTCTAACAACAAAGAGTGGAGTCAACAGGTCCACAAACCTCCTTTCCTATTAACCTTTTTCCTTACCTCTGGTTGGTGGGTTAAAAGGGAGGTTGAAGCATTTAAAAACTCTAGGGTTTGAAAGCAATCCAAACCTACAGGAACCGAACTCTGGTCCTCTGCAAGAGCAACGAGTGCTCCTAACCACTGAGCCATCTCTGCAGCCCCTGAGATGGCGAAGATCCTCTGGGTTGCACACAATGACACCCAGTGAAGTGAGCAGATGCAAGAATTACATAACTCATAAAGCTCAGTGTCAGGAATACAGTGAGACCTGAGGAAGAACCAAAGCAAGGAAAGAGAAGGATTGAAAAGATCCACTCAGCAGGTCCCTGCTTCTCTGCCTCTCCTCGTCCCTGCCCTGTCCTTCCTGCACGATGGACTGACTCTCTACTACAGCGTTGTCTGGGTGACAAGCATCTGCCCTGCTGCCCAGATTTACACACTACAGCCTCAGCCATACAAAGACAGAGACTGCAAACCTTTAGGCAGATTCCTTCTCCCCAGAAAGAGAATCCAGTGCGCTAGCTCCCAGCATCCATCAGCCATCAACAGAAAGGCAGAGCCATGGAGAACAAACTCTAAGAATGGCCTCTTTTGAGACAGTAGACCTGGACCACGCAGGGGACGGTGGGAGAAACTTGGGAGTAGGGTTGATCATCTGATGGTGAATCTCTTAAAGGTATTTCCTTCCTTGTAAGAGGGGCAGTGAGATTGGGACTGGAGATGTAACTCAGGAGCTTGCAAAATATTCATGAGGTCCGAGATCCTAACCCATCACCATAAATAATAATGATGACGTTGATGGTAGTGGTAGTGGAGGAAGAGGCAGAAGAGGAGGAGGAGGAGGAGGAGGAGGAGGAAGAGGAAATAATAGAAAGTCCAGGCAGTTCCTTCCATGGAGAAGGCCTGTCAGTGAGCTTGCTTCTCTGTGTCATCTCTTTTCCTGGGAAACATTCCTGGATCCCCCAGAATTCCTCAGAAGACAAGGTTCCCAAGGCATTCAGCAACCCGACCTTCCCTGCACTTCCTCCTTGGCCCCTGTCTCAGTCAGGGTTTCAATTCCTGCACAAACATCATGACCAAGAAGCAAGTTGGGGAGGAAAGGGTTTATTCAGCTTACTTCCACATTGCTCTTGATCACCAGAGGAAGTCAGGACTGGAACTCAAGCAGGTCAGGAAGCAGGAGCTGATGCAGAGGCCATGGAGAGATGTTTCTTACTGGCTTGCTTCCCCTGGCTTGCTCAGCTTGCTCTCTTATAGACTCAAGACTACCAGCCCAGGGATGGTACCACCCACAAGGGGCCCTACCCCCTTGATCACTAGTTGAGAAAATGCCCCACAGCTGGATCTCATGGAGGCACTTCCCCAACTCAAACTCCCTTCTCTGTGATAACTCCAGCCTGTGTCAAGTTGACACACAACACCAGCCAGTACAGCCCCTGAAACACTGGCAATATCCCCACTAAAAATTGTCTCTACAACAGACATTCATTTTCCAAATGTGGGCTGCCTACGTATTTAAATTGCTTTCTGTTCCACTTTCCTCGGAGCCCACAGGTATCTCTTGCAGACCAGGATCTTGTACTCCTTGACAGCCCTGTATGTCTGGCTCGACTTAAACTTGTGACCACCTGGAGGCCTCACGGAACTTCCCAGGAATTGCCATCTGGCCAACACCCGCTGCAGACAGCAATAACGATGTCAGAGTCCACCAGTTCCTGGTAAACTTTCTCTTACGCCTCCCAGCCCTTCCCATGAGGCTGCAGGGACCACTTGGATCTTGAGTCTCTCATACAAATATTTGATGTCCCAGACATTTCATCTGCGGGCCTTCCACTGTCAGCGCTGAGTCAGCAGAGTGTCCGGAATAGATCAAAGGCAGCCCCACAGCCTGCCACGGAAGACCTCCTGAGTTTCAGTGACTCAGCTAATTGACATGCTCTGTTTGGCATGGACGCACCCACGACAGGGACACCATGAATCTCTGTTCCTAGCACAGAAAAGGTGGTTACCCAGGTTCTTCTGTGTTTAATTCTTTATAAGAACAGAAAAGATCTTCTAGGATCACAATCTAAGACATGAGCATAGGGGAACCCTCGGGAGCACTTCAAAACAATTAGCGATGTGTGGTCATGTTTTTCCGCATCAGCTGGGAGGGATTCGGAGTCCGAGCTCATGGATGAGTAACCAGGGTGACAGAGCAGTAAGAGCTACGGCTGGGATTCAAATGTAGGCTGGTGACTCACAGCCTAAAGGTTTCATCTCTATACTGGGCCAGGAAGCTGTTGGTTTTTTGCTTGCTTTGCTGCTCTCTTCTTCCTCCTCCTCCTCCTCCTCCTCCTCTTCCTCCTCCTC
>NW_022196897.1:156415179-156421363 GCF_008632895.1 Mastomys coucha | reverse complement strand
CTTTGTCATTGTCCTCTTCGTCTTCTCCTCTCCCTCTCCCTCTTCTTCTTCCTCTTCCTCCTCCTCTTGCTTCTCCTCTTCTTGCTCCTCTACCTCCTCTTGCTCCTCTGCCTCTTGCTCCTCCTCCACCACCACTACCACCACCACCACTGCCACCATCATCATCATCCAAAAGGCCAAGCAGTGAATATCTCAGTCAGAGGGACCACACAGCCACACAGTGTGGGCCATGGTAAATACTATATATCAATGGGTGGGGCTCTGTTCAAATATAATTTTGATAACAAAACAGGCAATAGAAGATATCTAGTCCTAATCGCAGCATTCAGGAGATAGAGGCAGGAGGATCTCTATGAGTTCCAGACCAGCATGATATATGTAGCAAGTTCCAGACCAGCCAGGGCTATATAGTGAAGCCCTGGAGGGGGTTAGGGGGGTAGAGGACAGACAGACAGGTGACAGACAGACAGACAGACAGGAACCGATCCTGTTCAGTACCACAAAGCTATAAAAGCAGGGACCGGTGCTACACAAACAGAAGAACCAGGCACCAGGGCTGGGGCTGTGTGTCAGGTTCTCAGAGAGATGACAGCTTGCTGAATGCTGCTGCTAGGGATGTGGGGAGACAGCTTCTGTGAGAAGAGCAGGGAGATCCCAGAGAGGCTTGAAGAGGAGAGAGAGAACGGGGCTGGGGATGGAGAGTCAGTGTGAGAAGAGCAGGGAGATTCCAGAGAGGCTCAAAGAGGAGAGAGAGAATGGGGCTGGGGATGGAGAGTCAGTGGTATATTGGTAAATTCCAGGACAGCCAGAGGATGCTAATAGGGGCTTGAGCTACACAGCCTGCTTAGCCAACAAGCTATGAAGATGGAAATGAAAACGGTCCTCTCCTCCCCAAGTTACTTCTTCTGGTCAAGGTGTCTATTGCAGCAACAGGAAGGCAAGCCAGGACGCCCTTCTCATAGCTTCTTGTTCCCTAAAAGAGAAAAGGGGTTTGTAACCAAAACAAAAACCACAGAACTGCTCCGGAACGGTGTCATAGTTCACTTTTGGTCACTGTCTTGTTACTAGGTGATCCTGGGGTGACGGATAATGGTGCTTCATTTGCCTAAAGCTGAGAGGATGGAAAAGAAATCCTACAAGACATCCCCAACTTCCATGTTCTCACGGCTTCTTTGTTTTACGATGCTACCCTCACCCGCCAAATGACCAGGTATTCAGAGATGTGACTCCTGACGTCAGCCCCCACCCATGCTGGCAAGTCAGAAGACAAATTCAGTTAAGCTTCAGGCTTTAGTGACCAGCAGCTATTTTTCTTGAGACACCGAGTCCAAACATTTCAGTCATGGGGACAAATGTGCCAGGCATTGCTGGGCCAAATCAGGGCAAGGCTTGAAGTATAAGTCTCAGGACAAGCACAGAGCTCCTTGATAAATCTTTTATCTGGGTACAGGCCCAGGGGCATCATTGATTAATTTTTTATTTGTGCACAGGCATTGTTTTCAAAGGGTAATTACAGATAATCCATATGCAGGCAGGCCTAAAGAGCTCCTAAGGACAAGATGAAAAGTTTAGACCAAATTCTGGATCCCAAAGAGATCCTCCCATTGATATGATAATCATCTCCTGTGTGCTGGCAATCCTGAAGAGAGAATTACTGGAAACAAAGGAGAGGCTGTGCTGGAGTGAAGTGGGCTATGGGGTCCCAGAAGGTAACCCCTAACTTGACTGGAGCTGCAGGATTCTGGCCCATCCATGGGTTTAAAGGGATGATCAAGCAGGACATGGTGGCTCATGCTTGATAATGGTAATCCAGCCATTGAGGGGACCTGAGGTAAGAGGAGTGCCAAAAGGTCCGGGCCAGCTTGAGTATTTAGCACTAAGACCCTACCTCAGGAGGAAAAAAGACGAGGCTGGAGAGATGGCTTAGCTGAAAAGAGCGTGTACTTAATGTTCTTGCAGAGGGCCTGAGTTCCACCCCCAGCACCCACAGCCCTGCCTGTAACTCCAGCTCTAGGTGACCTATTTAGGCGCATGCACATACACAGAAACACAAATACTTACAAATAACAAGAAGGAGGAGGAAGAGGAGGGAGGGGGAAGAAGGAAGAGGAGCAGCAGCGGAGGAGGAGGAGGAGGAAGAGGAGAAAGAGGAAGAAGAAGAAGAAGAAGAAGAAGAAGAAGAAGAAGAAGAAGAAGAAGAAGAAGAAGAAGAAGAAGAAAAAGAAGAAGAAGAAGAAGAAGAAGAAGAAGAAAAAGAAGAAGAGGAAGAAGAGGAAGAGGAAGAAGAGGGAGAAGAGGGAGAAGGGAGAAAGAAGAAGAAAGAAGAAGGAGGAGGGGGAAATAATAAAGGTCCATTATGAATGACTCTATCTGGTATCAACTGGCACATCAGCTTCATGCTTTTAGCACATACAGCGCAAACATTTGGGCATTATCATCCCATAGAAAGGCAACCCTTGCACAGGAAACAAGTAAAAGCCACCTGCCTATAAATCAAACTGACTACAATCAAATACTGGTCATCTGCCTATGACTACATTCCCGGGTTTAATAACGAATTTACAGTTTGTTCGTGTGTGTGTGTGTGTGTGTGTGTGTGTGTAATTATGGTGCCAGGGATTGAACCCAGGGCCTTTTGCAAACACTCTGCCACTAAGCTATGTATCCCAGCCCTCGATAATTAACTCAGAGAGTTCATAGATAACTTTAACATATACCAGGCATCATATTAGGAACAGAGAATAAATACTAAAGTGAGTGTGTTTGGCAAAGAGTTTATATTTCTAGGGGTAGAGAATCAATAAATCATTTTTTAAATAATGATACATTGGATTTTGTGGAATACCACAAAAAAATATAAAATTAGGTCCTAAAAAAGAGGAGAGGCAACTCAGGCATAGTGACACACACCTTTGATTCTAGCACTTTGGAGGCAGAGCCAGGTGGATCTCTTTGAGTTTGAGGCCAGCCTGGTCTACATAATGAGACCTTGTTTCTAAGAAGGGAGAGCCAAGAGCCACATGGGCTCCGGAAAGGTCTTTCTAAGGAAGTTAGATATACACAGAAAGGAGCTCAGGCTAGCACTGGGCAGCCTACAGGGCAGCTTCCCCTGTAGGACTGGAGGCACGTCATGCCTGAACTCAGGTTTCCTAGTGTAAGTTGGACATGGTAATTCATTCCTATGATTTCAGCCTTCAGAAGGCAGAGACAGGAAGATTACTGAAAGCACAAGGCCAGTCTGGTCTACAGTGTGAGTCTCGGGCCAGCCAGGAAACATAGCAAGATCCTGTCTCAAAAGGAAAACCAAGAATTGAAAAAACAACTAGGCTGGAGATGTAGTTCAGTTGGCAGAATATTTCCTAGCATTCGTGAGTCTAGGTCTAAGTGTCAGTGAAAAAACAAAACAAACAGACAGACAGACAGACAGCCCAAACCAGACATAATGGAAATGCACACAATCTCCTGGAGAAGCAGAGGCACGTGGCAGAAACCCAAGCTGCATTTTAGCTGAATAGCAACTTAGAGGCTAGCCTGGGATACATGAGAGCATACAGCAGTGGTTCTCAACTTTCCAAATGCAGTTCCTCACGTTGTTGGGAGCCCCCAACCATAAAATTCCATCATTGCTACTCCATAACTGTAACTTTGCCCACTGATATGAATCACAATGTAAATATCTGACATGCGACCTCCATGGGAGTTGAGACCCACAGGTTGAGAACTGTTCCCCTACGGAAAGGGAAGGGTAGAAGAAGGCTGGGGGAGGGGAGGCCAGAAGGGACAGAATGGTGTTGTCCAGCATCTAGACTGTGCTGGGTGAAATCATGTCCCACCAACACCAAGATCCAGGCCATACAGGTTCATGTAGTCAATGATGTTTCATGAAAAGTTGGTGAGAGGGCTGGAGAGATGTCTCGGTGGTTAAGAGCACTGACTGCTCTTCTGAAAGTCCTGAGTTCAATTCCCAGCAACCACATGGTGGCTTACAACCATCCATAATGAGATCTGACGCCCTCTTCTGGTGTGTCTAAAGACAGGTACAGTGTACTTACATATAATAATAAATAAAATTAATCTTTGTGCCGGGGGCTAGAGCGAGCGGGGCCAGAGTGAGCAGAGATCCTGAGTTTAATTCCCAGCAATGATGGCTCACAACCATCTGTAAAGCTACAGTGTACTCATATACATAAAAAATGAATAAATAAATCTGAAAGAAAGAAAGAAAAGTTAATGAGGGGCTGATGAGCCCAGTGATCTGAGTTTGAGACCTAGAACCCACAGGGTAGAAGGAGAGAAAAACTTCCAAACTTCCAAAGGTTATCCTCTGACTTCCACAGGTGTACCATAGCATGTATACAACACACACACACACATGCACACACATGCACACTCACACACATGCACATACATGCACACACATGCACACTCACACTCACACACATGCACATGCACACACACGCACACACTCACACACGTGCACGCACACACACGTACACACACACTCATACATGCACACATACACACGTGCACACACGTGCACACGTTCACACTCACACACACGCACACACACATACACACACGCTATGTGAATGCATAACTTAAAGGAAATCTTGAGTCACAGAAAACTGCTTACATTAGGCTCCTAATCTTTATTATTTTTTCTTGTCTTGTCTTGTTTGTTTGTTTTTTTAAGATATATTTATTATTATAAATGAGTACACTGCAGCTGTCTTCAAACCACCAGAAGAGGGCGTCAGATCTCATTACAGGTGGTTGGAAGCCACCATGTGGTTGCTGGGATCCAAACTCACGACCTTTGGAAGAGCAGTCAGTGTTCTTACCTGCTGAGCCATCTCGCCAGCCCCTTGTCTTGTTTTTTTTTTTTTTTTTTTTTTTTTTTTTTTTTTTTTTTTTTTTTTTTTAAGTTTTGGTTCCTGCACCATTTTTAGAAATCATATAAATCACAAGAAGATAGAGTTCAGAATGGTTATTTTATTGCTGTTGTATTTGATTTTTTTTTTTTTTGAGACAGATATTTATTATGTAGACCAAGCTCTCCTCAAACTCACGGAGGTCTACTTGCCTCTGCCTCCCAAATACTGAGATTAAAATTATAGGCTACCGTGCTGGCTTAGAGTATCATTTTAAAATCACAACCAAGGAAGCATGTTTTGGAGACTGCGAGGCTGGCCCAAGTGCAGCTCCGTTGCTGCAGGATCATTGTCAGGACAGGCCACTGCACCCAGGGCTATCTCCAGGTCACCTGCTTAGAGGAGAAGGGGGGATCCTGAATTCACAAGGAACCACATACAAGACGCAGGTCCTTTGGCTCACTGATGGCCCTGCTCTGCCAGGCTTGGCCATACTTGTACATTATATTTAATCCTTGGGTTTATTAGTCTCCTGATTATTATCAGTATATAACAAGTATTACCCAAGAGTTGCCCTGCTGGTATAAATACAGTTAATTACTGTTTGTGGGCAGCATCATTTAATGGGCTGGAGTCCCAGACTGAGTAAAAAAAAGGGGGGGGCTGTATGAACATAGTACCTGTGTCTTTCTGCTCCTGGCTGTAAATGCAATGTGACCTGCTATCCCAAACTCCTGCCACATGCCTTCCCTGCCATGACGAACTGTCCCCTCCAACTGTGAGCCAGAACAAGCATGTATTTAAGTTGCTTTTGCCAGATATTTTATCATAGCAATGTCAGAAATAACTAATACAACAGATATTCTATTTGGTATTCATTTATAAATTGCTATAGTCTTTTTCTTTTTTTTTCTTTTTTTTATTAATTTTTTTAATGAAAATTAATACACCTTTGTCATCCTCAGACACACCAGAAGAAAGCATCAGATCCCATTACAGATGGTTGTGAGCCACCAGGTGGTTGCTGGGAATTGAACTCAGGATCTCTGGAAGAGCAGTCAGTGCTCTTAACGTCTATGCCAGCTCTCCAGCCCCTATTTTTCATATTTAGATAGATGGATGGATGGATGGGTGGATAGGTGGAGGATGAATTGATGGGTATGTGGGTTGGGCAGGTGGATAGATGGATGGAAGGGTTGGGGTTGGGGGTGAGTGGATGGATGGATGGACGGGATAGATGGGTGTGTGAGTGGGTGGAATAGGTGGGTGGGTGAGTGGATAGATGGGTGGGATAGATGGATGAGATGGATGGG
>NW_022196897.1:156413856-156414369 GCF_008632895.1 Mastomys coucha | reverse complement strand
GATGGGTGGGTGAGTGGGTGGATGGGTGGGATAGATGGATGAGATGGATGGGTGGGTGAGTGGGTGGACAGAGCTTCCTTTCATCTCCAAGTATGGCAATGATAATAGCCTAGACAGGAAAACCAAGCAGAAAAGTTTTATGGAATCTACATAAAAAGCTTTGAAAGATTCTATTTAGTGAATTATTTTGAAGGGCAGGGAAACGCTGGTGATTCATTGTGGTGGTTTGAATGAGAATTGCCCCATAGGCTCATATCCCTGCATACTTGGTCCTCAGCTGAGGAACTGTTTGGGAAGGCTTAGGAGGTGTGACTTTGGTGAAGAAGGTGTCACTGGGTGTTGGCCGCCGACCAGCATCTACTCAAAATGGCGCCAAACTTCACTTCCGTACCACGGACAGCTGCTTGGCGCAGGCGCGCTGTAACAGTGACATGTCTCTCCCTCCGCTCTCCCCCTCCCGATGGGGATATGCTAATAAGGTGCTTGCACTAAACTAATCAGACAGTAACACGT
>NW_022196897.1:156407393-156413374 GCF_008632895.1 Mastomys coucha | reverse complement strand
CCCTCCTCCTCCCCACCCCCCAGCTCCTGCTCCAGGGCCATGTATGGAATTTATCAGTACTTAGGAGGCAGATGCAGACAGATCTGTGTGAGGTCAAGGCCAGCCTGGTCTATATTTCGAGTTCCAGACCAGTTGGAGGTACTTGGTAATATCCTGTTTCACAAAACCAAAAGTCTTTCCATAGATGAAGAACTGAGTCACCAGGAAGCTCAGTAGCTCAACAAAGTATACACAGATCAGACCCGGAGTTCAAAGTCAAGGGTGTCCAGATCCAAGTCCTGTGCCCTGTCTCACTGCAGTGTAGGCTCCTAACAAGCACTGTCCAACTGTGGGTTACATCTGCTGGAGAGAAAGCAGCTGGCAAGCTAGAAGTAAGCATGAGCCCTCCTGTGGCTCCCAATGCTGAGAAGTAAAGTAGGCTGAAGGAGATGGGCAGAGGGTAGGTGCTTCTGAAACGCTGGTTACAGAGCGCTGCCGCGGTTTACGCAGGAGGAAATGTTCAACGGAGAAAAAGTAAAGTGATAGATGAAGCTAAATGGATCTTTGGTTGAAAAGTATTCCAGGAGCCAGAGAAAAATGAATACCGTGGGCTTGAGACCACAGTGTTTCTGGTTTAGAAGGGGTAACTAGGAGCATCCAGGATGGCCAGGTCTGTGGGCTAGGGGTCTGAGAGATGCTTCCTGCGCATGCGTGGAACTCCAGGATGGCCAGGGCTGTGGGCTAGGGGTCTGAGAGATGCTTCCTGCGCATGCGTGGAACCCTGGGCCCAGTGCTCAGAACCACATAACCCAGGGATGTGACATCATATCATACTTATTCCCCCAACCCCAGCAGAATTTCTTTCTTTTTTCTTTTTCTTTTTTTAAAGATTTCTTTATTTACTTTATGTATCTGAGTACACACTGTAGCTGTACAGATGGTTGTGAGCCTTCATCTGGTTGTTGGGAATTGACTTTCGAGGACGTCTGCTTGCTTTCAGCTCCACTCACTCCGGCTCAAAGATTTATTTATTATTATAAATAAGTACACTGTAGCTGTCTTCAGATGCACCAGAAGAGGGCATCAGATCTCATTACAGATGGTTGTGAGCCACTATGTGGTTGCTAGGATTTGAACTCAGGACCTTTGGAAGAGTAGTCGGTGCTCTTACCAACTGAGCCATCTCTCCAGCCCTCTTTCTTCTCTCTCTCTCTCTCTCTCTCTCTCTCTCTCTCTCTCTTTCTCTCTCTCCCTCTCTTCTTTTCCTCCCTCCCTCCCTTCCTTCCTTCTTTCTTTCCTTTCTCCTTTTTCATTTTTGGTTTTTCGAGACAGGGTTTCTCTGTGTAGCCCTGGCTGTCCTGCAATTCACTCTGTAGACCAGGCTGGCCTCAAACTCAGAGTTCCTCTTGCCTCTGCTTCCTGTGTGTGGGATTAGAGGCGTGCACCACCGTTGCCCAGCTCTTCTGACTTTTTATAAGAAGATCAGTAGGATGTGGAAAAGTGATGTGACATCTACCATCCACGACTGCCTCCAGAGTGCTGGGATTGAAGTCACGCACCAATGCCACCCACCCTTGAAGAGCTTCTTCTTCCCTTTGTTAAGAGGAAACTTGTGAGCTCCACTCACCAGTGTCCTTTTTATATGGAGAGCTTTGTGGAGCAGCTACCATGGAAAACAAAATGTCAGATGAACAAGAAAAGACAAGGTGTTGAGTCTTAAATGCCCCCAGCATTTCTGCAATCCAAGACCAGTGTAATGCTCCTGGTGGCTCTTACTTCTCGCTACAACACTGATAAACGGCAGCCACCCCAAGAAAGAACCAGTGTCCCTCACTGCCACAGCCATCTAAGTGGACCGCACAATGCCAGTGCTGGATCTACATCCCCCACACACTCAGCTGGAGAGCAGGAGGCCCTAATTTAACTCACCCGGGTCAACCTTCCAGGTTTAAACTAGACCTTGACCTCTCATGACTCAGGAAGAGAAGGTTTGGGCAAAAACCAAAACAACAACAAACCCCCAAACCCTCAGAGAGATCAAAGGCTCTAAGGTTTCCCAGCAATTCAAGCAGTTAAAGGCTCTTCCTAAGGCCGTTCCTCCCTCCAGCCGCTTCCGGGCACACGGATAGACTGAAACTAAAGTTTGCCTTCATCTGGAAGATGGAAAACAAACAGAATCAACCACTTCCTCACAGAGAGCGGGAGAGATGGACGGCACAGGCAAAACCTTTAACTTGTTGGTCCTTGGGCTTGAGCTTGGGAGACAGGTCTCAGGCTGATCTCGAATTCACTGTGTAGCTGAGGGTGACTTTGAACTCCTGATCCTCCTGCCTCTCCCTCCCAGATGTTACAGGTAAGTCGAAAGCACACCCAGTTCCTAATTCCATTCTACCACTAATTCAAACACCAGAATTGTTCGTGACAAGTGAAACCAGGAGATGTTGACTCTAACCCAGATCCCCTCTGTGATCTGCGGGCTGCAGCTTTAGATGTGTCTCCAAAGGGCTACTCTGTCTCCAAGGAGACCATGGCCCAGCCAGAGGAAGGATGCCCAAATTCAGCTCTTCCATCTCTAATTTGGTTTTACTTCCTGAGTAACAATGTCATTTGAAAGTAATTCCAGTTGTGTAATTCTCTCCACAGGCCTGGGCAACATCTTGCCCAAAGCCTCACAATTGTGTGTGCGTGTGTGTGTGTGTGTGTGTGTGTGTGTGTGTGTAGCCCCAGCATAAGTATATGTAGGTCAAGTCCACTGACATCCAGCCCACCCTCACCCTCCATCTCACAAAGGCCACTTGACAAAGATGATCTTATCTTCTTCTTCTCCTCCTTCTCCTTCTCCTTCTTCTTCTTCTCCTTCCCGAACCCCTCCCCATCTCTCCTTGGTGCTGTTTTGTTTTTGAGAGCATCTCATGTAGCTCAGGCTAACCCTTCCTGGCTTAGTTTCAATATCAAATGAGAGTGGGAGCCTTCAGGGTGGTACAGTGGTACAACCAGAGACTAGACTCAAATTCTCTTCATGACCGAGGAGAACTCTGAACTTCTGATGCTCCTACCTCCACCTCCAGAGTGCCAGCATCACAAGTATGTGTCTCTATGTCTGTCTGATTCAGTTCTGGAAAACTGAGCATGCTGGGCCCTGTGTATACTAAATAAGTACTCCATCAACTAAATTATGCCTAGCCCCGCCTCTTTCTAGGAGTTATTGATGAGAGGATGTTTTTAATTACTTACTGACTTATTTTCATTTGTTTTCTTTGGGATGGTATTGATTGATTGATTGATTGGTTGATTGGTTGATTGATGGATTGATTGATTGTAGTACTAGGAATTAAATGGTGGGCCACGCCCAGGCTAAGCACTGTACCATTGCATGCAGCCCTCTTCTTTTAATGTAGTTTTTATTTGTGTGTACCTGCCTGCATCTATGTATGTGTAATTTGTGAACACATGTTTGCATCTATGTATGTGTATGTCACATATGTGTGGACACCTGTAAAGGGCAGGAAAGAGCATCAGATCCCTGGAGCTGGTGTTAGTAGCCATAGAGAGCTAACCAACTCAGACACTGGGAGACAACTTGGGGTCTCTTTAGGAGCAACGAATGTTCTTAACTCATGAGCCATCACTCTAGACTACCCCACCCCCATTTTTTCTCAATTTATTATTTCTTTTTCTTTTTAGTTTTTCTTTTTTTTTATATATATTTATTTATTATTATATGTAAGTACACTGTAACTGTCCTCAGACACATCAGGAGGAGGTATCAGATCTCGTTAAGGATGGTTGTGAGCCACCATGTGGTTGCTGGGATTTGAACTCATGACCTCTGGAAGAACAGTCGGTGCTCTTAACCACTGAGCCATCTCACCAGCCCCCTTTTTAGTTTTTCAAGACAGGGTTTCTCTGTGTCGCCTTGGCTGTCTCGGAACTCACTGTGTAGACCAGGCTGGCCTTGAACTCACAGAGATCTACCTGCCTCTGTCTCCCAAGGATTAAAAGGTGTGTACCATCAACACCTGGCTTTTTCAAAAATATTTTTTTTAAAATAGAGTCTCAATTCTTCTTACTTTAAAAAAAATATTTTTTAAGAACCATTTCTTAAAAATGTTCTGTGTGTGTGCGTGTGTGTGTGTGTGTGTGTGTGTACAAGAACTTTGTGAGTCCAGAACAGGGTGTGTGGGGTTCCCTGGAGCTGGGCTGGAGTCACCGGTCATTGTGAGATTAAACCTTCATCTAATATACTTGAAGAAGGATGGTTCTGTAGTTAAGAGAAATGGCTGTTCTTCCTGAGGACCCGGGTTTGATTCTCAGAATCCACGTGGCAGCTTCAGGAGATCCACCACCCTCTTGGAGAGCGGAGTGGGGGAGGGTCAGGATCAGGTGTTGGGGGAGACAGGAGAGGGGGCCAGAGGGCTAGGAGAAGAAATGGAATCACAGTTGGGAGGGGCCTCGGGGTGGGGGGCTTCTTAAGAATGTGCCAGAGACCTGGGATGGGGGAGGCTCCCAGGAGTCCATGGGGGTGACCTTGACTCACAGCTGTGGGAGTATGACACCTGAAGAGGCCACTTCCTGTATCCAGGCAGGAACCCTAGTGAAGGGTAAGGACATCAACCCACCCACAAAACTTTCCACCCAAAATTTATCCTGTCTACAAGAAATGCAGGGACAGAGATAGAGGAAGAGGGTGGGGGGTGGGAGGGGAGAAGGAGGGGGAGGAAGAAAGGAAGGAGGAGAGGGGAGGAGAGAGAATTGAGTATTTTCTTTTTGTTCGCTGGGGTGAGTTTCTCAAGTTATTTTATATTATCTACCTTCTTTGGTTAGCGCAGAAGTCTGAACCAACTTGCAAATGTGGTTTATTCAAGAGTAGCCCAAACCAGGAAGGTCTTTGTTCCATTCTTAAAAATTTAACAGTTTTCTGTGGATTAAAGAGTGGCTTTGAGGTCTCTTCTGGCAGTTAATTTTCTTTGCCTTTTTTTAAAATGGCACAAGGAAAAGAAAACACTCCCATGTAGATGACCAAAAAGAGAGAGCCACCCTTTTCCTGACACACCCCTCCTCACCGTCCTGTTCCTCATTCACGTCCTGTTAATGGTCTCTCACGCCACACGCACTCACCCCCACCTGCAGCTACGCACTGCTTTTCAGACGGATGACGTCATCAGACACCATTTGCCCTCTCTGTCCCTGCTTCCCAGGGCTGGTCACACCTATTCCCTGAGCCACCTGTGAAGGCTTGCTCATTTAAATCACCTTGGCTTTTCACTTTAAAGGCGACTCCAGCTCTTCTCACAAGAGAACTTCTCTTTGAACTCACAAGAGAAGTCTGGCTTCTGTCCCGAGTGGAGGAAATGATGCCAGCCAGTACTGTAGCCATCTTTCTTCCTATCCGTGTGCCCAAAGGACAAACGATACCGACTTCCCGTTAGCTGTGGCTTTGGCTTCTCAGGACCAACGGAACTCCTGAAATCAGGGCTCAGAATGAGTAACAAGTTCTCTACAAGCAGTGCTGCTAATGGGGGCAGAGGCTTAGCCACAGTGACAAACTGCTCAGCTCAGCCCTGCCCTCCTGGAGGAGCACCTCTGTTCTCAGCCCCGTGACTAGGGATCCTTGTCACCTGTTCATAACGACAAGATTGAAGAAACAACAGGTAGCAAATAGCTCTGGGAAATCAGGAAGCAACAGGGGCTGGGGGAGGGGAGGCTGTGTGTGCATTTGTGTATGTGTATGTGTGTCTGTCTGTCTGTCTGTCTGTCAGTCTGTGTCTATGTGCACGTGTTCACTTGTAGAGGTTGAGTGTCAGCCTGTGGGAAGATCTGACAGAGAAGAGACGAGCACTCCTATCCCCTAGCAGCAGGCACACCAGCCCCGACAGAGAACTCAGCCCCAGACAGCTTTGTTTACTCCTGAGCGCCCCACCTCTCCATGCACCCAGTAAAACAAGCCTACTGGATTTGTGTTAGTGCCTTCTCCTCCCCCTCCTCCCCCTCCTCCCCCTTCC
>NW_022196897.1:156401077-156407147 GCF_008632895.1 Mastomys coucha | reverse complement strand
TCTGTAGACCAGGCTGGCCTAGAACTCAGAAATCCACCTGCCTCTGCCTCCCAAGGGCTGGGATTAAAAGTGTGCACCACCACCACCCCGCCCGGCGTGTTGGTACTTTTAAGCATTCAAACACATTAAAGGGTGTTCCGTGTTGAAATCAGAACAGGGAAGAGCCCATATGTTTATATTGATATAATACTTTTATTCATTTTTGAGAGTATCAGAGGTGCATACAATGTGTTTTTTATCGTATTCCTCTCCTGGCTCCTCCCAAATCTGCCCCCAGGACCCTCCCAACTTTGTATCCCTCTCTTTTTTCCTAGTAATTCATCAAGACAGTTTGTGCTCCCGTACTTCTGTGTGAGACTCTCCACCAGAGTGTGGTCAACTTACCCAACACCATATACTTAAAACAAACTGCCCCTGCCTCTGCCTCAGTCATAAGCCACCAACTGTCACTAGGGGTAGGGGCTCCTGAGTTCCTGGGAGTTGGGTGGTCAATTTTACATACAGCATAGGGTCACCTGGGAAGAAAGAAGAATCGCCTCAGTCAGCTTGGCCTAGAGTCGTGTCTGTAAGGCATTGATTGTCTCCATTGCAATTGCTGAAGACCACAGCCCGCCGTGGGCAGCACTGCTCCCTGACTCGGTAGGTGTTCCTGTGCTCCGCGTGGGCATGCTTGAGGCAGTGAACACAGTTCCTCTGTGACGTCCGCCTCTGCTCCTGCCCTGACCTCCCTCAGTGAGGGACTGGGACCTGGACGGGTAAGCCCCATAAGCCCTTTCCTCCCTCGAGTTGCTTCACCTGGTCCCACCGAGCCTCTGCTTCTTTCAGTCTTCCTGCCTGCTCTCCCAACCAAGTGACACGGTTGTCCCAAGTGTGGTTCAGCACTCCACAGACACATGTCCTTTGCACATTTGCCAGTCGTGAGTTTCTGTGTTAACCACCATCTACTGCACAAAGAAACTTCGCTGCTGAAGAGAGCTAATCTTTGGATATAGAAATGCACATTTAAAAAGCAATACTATATTCAGCAAAAACAATAGTATTGAGTTCACCCTCTGAGCCTGAGTTGCCCAACCATGGATTTACAATCCCCAGCATATGTTCTCTTCTTTGGAGTGGATCTTAAATCCAATCAGAATGTGGATTGGTTACACTCGTTGTTGTGTTTTATAAAAAGATAAGGAGAGAAGAAATATGTTTGGTGGAGGTGTGGTAAGATATGAGGGAAGGGAGTGCCTCTGCGGGATGCCCATGCTGAGGCATCCCTTCCCCCTGAGGGTCCAGCCACACGGTATAGTATAAAATAGAATTGATTCAGGACATAGGGAGGGGAGTTGAGAGGGTAGTAGAGACAGGGAGAGAGACAGAGACAGGGAGAGAGAGAGAGAGAGAGAGAGAGAGGAGGAGGAGGAGGAGGAAGAGTAGAGGAATGGAGTAGAGGCCGGCCATGAGCGCATGGAGGGGGGAGGGGAATGGAGGGAGAGAGAGGGTAAAGAGCAAGAGAGAGAGGAGAGGGCAAGCGGCGCCTTTTATAGTGAGTTACGCACACCTGGCTGTCTAGGTAACTGTGGGGCAGAGACTAAGTGCCAACACTCATAACATCCATGCAACTGTTGGCCTAGGCACACATCAGGTCAGCAATTATTGTAGCTCACGAATAAAGCATATTCTTTTTTTTTTTTTTTTAAGATTTATTTTTTGCCGGGCAGTGGTGGCGCATGCCTTTAATCCTAGCACTTGGGAGGCAGAGGCAGGAGGACTTCTGAGTTCGAGGCCAGCCTGGTCTACAGAGTGAGTTCCAGGACAGCCAGGGCTATACAGAGAAACCCTGTCTCGAAATAAAAAAGATTTTATTTTTTGCATGTGAGTACTTTGTGGTTCTCCTGGGACACACCAGAGGAGGGCATCGGATCCCATTACAGATGGTTGTAAGCCACCATGTAGTTGCTGGGAATTGAACTCAAGACCTCTGGAAGAAGAGCCAGTGCTTTTAACCGCTGAGCCAACTCTGCAGCCCAAGCATATTCTTAAAGACTAGCAATAATATAGATAAGGTCCTTGGATGTCAAAAAAAATTTCAGGTTGGGAATATAGTTCAATTGGTAGAATATTTGCCTAGCACGCAGGAGGCCCTGGCGTTGACCCGCAGTACCGGATAAACCCAGGCATGGTACAAACACTATAATCTCAGCACTCACTAGAAGGGAGAGGCAGGAAGATCAGCTACACAGTGAGTTCATGGCCAGCCTCAGCCATTTGGGACCCTGTTTCAGAACGTCAACCACAAATCTGAAAGGCGGTTACGTATGCTTTGATGGTTAGGAAACGTATGAATAATTATAGAAATAATCACCTGCATTCATTCACCTCAGGCTTTGGGAGTTTGTAAAGTGCCTTTACCTTCATTAGATCCCCAAATCGTCACAGCTACCCAGGAGGACAAACAGTGGTTAGAGGGTGGGAACTCAGCTTTTTTGAGTGAGGGAACCTATGCACAGAGAAGCCAGGTAATTCACTGATGCTTCAGGAAAAAGCCAAATGGAACCAAGGTCCTTCCCTATTATCCCACGAGGTCACTATAGCATGAGGCTGTCACTCACCCATGTATACGAAGACCTGGCCTCCTGGCTTTTGGAAGCAGCTGGAGCCCAGCCAGGAAGACAGACAACTGGGCAGCTGAGGTGCAGGGAGGGAAAGGAAACCGGGAGCCAGCCAGTTCCTAACCCTGCTCTGCCAATCACGAGCCGTGTGCTTGGGAGCAGGCTGCTCAGCTCTCGGGGCTCTATTTCCCTGCCTGTTAAATGGGTATTAATAGGACCCGCCTCATAACAAAACTGAAGGTTCAAAGAGTTAATAATATAGAAAGTACTTTTCAAAAGTGCAGTGGATGGATACAGTAGAGATGGCACACAGGCTAGTCAGGGGCATCAATAAAATTAAATAACGGCATAGTGAATGTTCCAAGGGAGCATGGTGTGTGAGCCACCTTGTTGGGACACCTGAGAGTCAATAGTCAGGGAATCTTGGGAGAAGCAGCTCCGGAGCAGGAATGGAGAGGTTCCAACAGTCAGGCCTGAGGCCAGGGCCAGCCAGAAGTGACAGATCTCAGCAGGAAATGTGAGCACATTCCCCATCAGCACCTGGAAGCTCCTGGAGTGGACCTTGGGTGTGGGTGGATTTGCTTTTATAGAGAAGTCCTTGGCCAGTTTTCAAAAGCTCCATGTCCCAGGAAGGACTAGAAGGTTTCTCCAAGGGTTCTCCTCTCCTGTCTCAAGGCCTCACCCGACTCCCCAAGCCCAAATAGCTCAGCCAGTGCCTGACAGGAGAGTGGGTGGATGGATACACGGATGGACAAATGACAGATGGACAAGGTCCCTAGGGGCCAAGGCTCAGTGTGGGGTCATCAAAGGTTAGACACTCCGTTCTTCTCTGTTGAAAGTGACCATGGGGAAAGCCAACACGACAACCCGAGTGAACTGAGAACAGTGAACTACCACACAAGAGGAGAGCAGCTGGCGTCGGGATGACTCGCTGCATGTGGAAGCTTGAGTCTCAAGGGTGATCTGGAGGCCACAGCTTCTGTATGTGACGGGATCAGGGGTCCCGGGAGCATGTCAGAAAACACACATTCTCAGAACCTGTCAACCCTCTTTAAAAAAATATTCCTTTACGTGTCCGTGTGTGTCTCTGTGTGTGCCTGCCTGTCTATATGTGTGCCTGTGTGTGTGTGAGTGTCTGTGTGTATGTGTGTGTGAGTGTCTGTGTGTATGTGTGTGTGCCTGTGTGTGTGTGTCTGTGTGTGTGTCTGTGTCTGTATGTCTGTGTTGTTGCTTTTTTGTGGTTTGTTTGGGTGTTTTTGTTTTTGTTTTTTGAGACAGGGTTTGTCTGTGTAGCCCTGGCTGTCCTGGAACTCACTCTGTAGACCAGGCTGGCTTCGAACTCAGAAATCCACCTGCCTCTGCCTCCCAAGTGCTGGGATTAAAGGTGTGTGCAACCACTGCCCGCCCTGTATCTGTGTCTTGTCTGTGTCTATGTGTACCAGTGTCTGTGTGTGTGTCTGTGTCTTTCTGTCTGTGTCTGGATGCCCAAGAAGGCCAGAAGTGAGCGACAGATCTCCCTGGAACTGGAGTAACAGGCACTTTCAAGCTACCTGTTGTGGGTGCTGGGACCTGAACTCCAACCCTCTGGAAGTGCCTTTAACTGCTGAGCCATTTCTCTGGTCCCAAGACACCATGAAAAGTGAGCTTTCTGAGTTTAAAGCCACATTAACAGCATCCCCAGGACAGACACCCGTGGTCTGGGCGGCACCCCTCTTGAGACCATTCCCGTCTGCACAGAACAAGGCGGAGGTTCACGCCTATATAGCCCCTTCACAGCTCCTCTAAAACGTTGAATCTTATTGTCCCCAGTTCCCAGGCTCCCAAACACACTAGCAGGCCAAAGAAGACCTCGAACTTCTAGATTTATTTTAAATTTTTGCTGCATTTATTTATTTGAGGGCCCACACATGCCACGGTGCTCACATGAAGTTCAGAGGACTGCTCACAGGGGTCCATTTTCTCCTGCCACCTCAGGATCTAGGTCTTCCTGCGAGTGGCTTTGCCCACTGAGTCATGCAGCCAGCCCATCCTTGGACTCCTGATGCTGCCTCTGCCTCCTGAGGGCTGAGATCACAGGTGTATACCACCACGCTTGGTTTATGTAGCACTGGGGAATGAGTTCAGCGCTTCTTTTTTTTTCTTTTTTGCTTTTTTTTTCAAGACAGGGTTTCTCTGTATAGCCCTGGCTGTCCTGGAACTCACTCTGTAGACCAGGCTGGCCTCGAACTCAGAAATCCGCCTGCCTCTGCCTCCCAAGTGCTGGGATTAAAGGCGTGCGCCACCACTGCTCGACTTAATATTATTTATTTATTTATTATATGTAAGTACACTGTAGCTGTCTTCAGACGCACCAGAAGAGGGCGTGAGGCTTCATTACGGATGGTTGTGAGCCACCATGTGATTGCTGGGATTTGAACTCAGGTCCTTTGCAAGAGCAGTCAGTGCCCTTAACCACTGAGCCATCTCTCCAGCGAGTTCAGTTCTTCTTGAACGACGGTGTAGGGCGTACGACGTACTCTACCAGCTGAGCCACACCCCGACGGTGTACTCTACCAGCTGAGCCACACCCCAGGTTGTGGCCTGCACCCTTAACCACAAATCTGTCCTTCATTTACAGGAAGTCATTTTTTTTTTTAAGTTTTATGTAAATGCTGTCTTTAGACACACCAGAAGAGGGCATTAGATCCCATTACAGATGGTTGTGAGCACCAGGTGGTTGCTGGGAATTGAACCCAGGACCTTTGGAAGAGCAGTCAGTACTCTTAACTGCTGAGCCCTCTGAAATCATCCTTTTTCCTGCCACATCTCCAGGAAAGAGGCAGGACATTTTCCCTGGCACAATCATTCTCCAGTCTCTTGGTATAAGAACATGTGTGTACCCGACAGAGCAATCACAGGCTCTAAAGAGCTTTTACTTGCAAAGTTTTATGTGACTGTAGTTAGCTTAACAAAAAGGAAAAGGAGACACTTGTGAAGTGTTTACCAAGATGCAATAGGATATGCAGGGTGTGTAGCTCAGTAGGGGTTCCACACACACCCACAATGTGATATATACATATGGGTGTACATGCTTGTATATGACAGCAAAAAAGACAACAATATAGCCTGTGACACACTGACATGAATATAGCATCCTTATGAGAAACCATTTCTGGGGTTGGGGAGATGGCGCAGTGGGTAAGAATTCTTGTTTTGCAAGCATGAGGGCCTGAGTTCCAATCCCCAACACTGTATAAAAAGCTGAATGTGGTCATTTGTACCTGTAACCCCACTACTGGAGTAGGGGCTAGGGAGATGGTAGGAGGCAAGCCTGAGCTTCCTGACTGCAGGCGTGGTTTCCAGCTGAGAGAGAGAGGGACAGAGAGAGAGGGACAGGGAGAGAGGGAGAGAGAGAGGGAGGGGAGGAGGGAGAAAGAGAAGGAGAGAGAGAGGGACAGAGAGAGAGGGAGGGAGGGGGAGGAGGGAGAGAGAGA
>NW_022196897.1:156397777-156401050 GCF_008632895.1 Mastomys coucha | reverse complement strand
GGGAAGAGGGAGAGAGGGAGGAAGGAGAGAGAGAGGGAGAGAGAGGGGGAGGGAGAAGAAGAGAGAGAGAGAGGGAGGGAAAGGGAGAAGTGGGAGGGAGGGCAAGAGGGAGGGGGGAGAGGGGGAAGGACGGAGAAAGAGAGGGAGGGGGAAGAGAGAGAGGGAGAGAGAGGGAGGGAGGGGGAAGAAGGAGAGAGAGAGGGAGAGGAAGAGAGGGGGGGAGAGAGATCCTGTCTCAAGAGACTAGGAAAGGTCTTTAGAGAAAGAAGGAAGACACTTGGCATCCTCTTCCAGCCTTAGCTGGATATGAATATGCATAATGAATATGCATGCATGGGGACACACACACACACACACACACACACACACCTTTTTCTAGCCCCAAAACTTGGTGAATATATTCATTTTCACATTTTTCTAAGTGTTTTGACATCAAGCAACCTAGAAGGCCAATACAGCCACCTGTCTGCTGTTCGGTTGGCCAGTCAGCGTGTCACACTTCATGAAGACTCTGGAAAACTGACTGTAATTCTGAAAGGATGAGTGAAAAGCATGTCCTACCATATAATACTACTGTTGAGCCAACACTGCAAGCATCCCATCCTAACTAGGCCTCGTCTATCAAGACCCCTTTCTTTATACATAAGGTTCCATTCACAAGTTCCAGGATGGGACTCCATTCATAACCTTCTCCAGGCTAGGAATTCCATTCATAGGTTCCAGGCTGGGGATGGGGCTGGGAGCATCCCACCTCCATTCACAAGTTCCTGGCCAGGGACTCCATTCATAACCTCCATGCTGGGGACAGCATCATATTTTTGAAGGGTATATCCAGGCCATAATCTTAACTTTGAAACAATTTGGTTTGCTGAAAACAAAGCTGTATGCCATTCATTCTTGATTTTGATAGGCTGGAGAAGGATGTCTCCTGACCTTGGTGCTGATCGCAGCCCTGCCTCTGGAATAGGTAACCTTGGACCCGTCTCTGAGCCCTCATCCAAGTAGAGGATAAACAGAAACCTCCCCAATGAGAAACTAACAAATGATGTCTTAAAGCACACAGTGCAGTATGGGAGAGATAAATGGCTCTGTAATTAAGAGCATTGGCTGCTCTTCCAGAGGACCTGGATTCGATTCCCAGCACCAACACTATAGCTCACAACCATCTATAGCCCAGTTCCAAGGAATGACACACTCTTCTGACCAGTGGGTACCAGGCATGCACAGAGTATATACATCTAGACAAACATGCAAGCAAAACACCCAAACACAAAATAAAAACAGTTTTAAAGATGTGTGTGTGTGTGTGTGTGTGTGTGTGTGTGTGTGTGTGTGTGTGTGTGTGTATGTGCACGCGCGTGCCTCAGGTCCCCTGGAGCTAAAGTTACAGACAGCTGTGAGCCACCTGCTATGGGTGCTGGGAACTGAAGTTGGATCCTTCTAGGGAAGCAGCCAGCACTCTTAATCACTGAATCATCTCTACAACACCTAACATTTCATTTTCTATAAATTCCAAATCTGAAAGAATTTTTTCAACATGTCTAAATCGATGTGAATTACAGAAATAAGGTTTTCTATTTGACAACAGTGACACACAAATCACCAAGTTGCCATACAATGCAAACTATCATCAGGGACCTTGGAGCTGGAACCTCCAAAGAAGCCACACTTGTAAAAGAAGTGCTCTTATATACTGGTGTTATTAAAATGTCAGAACAGGGGCTGGAGAGATGGCTCAGCTGTTAAGAGCACTGACTGCTCTCCCAGGGGCCCTGAGTTCAATTCCCAGCAACCACATGGTGGCTCACAACCATCTGCGATGAGATCCGAAGCCCTCTTCTGGTGTGTCTGAAGACAGCGACAGTGTACTCGTATATATTACATGAATAAATAAATCTTTTTAAAGAAATGTCAGAAGAGGCTGGGCATTCAATTCCAGTGCCTCCTGAGTGCACAGATCAAAGGCTGTGCCACCATGCCTGGCCCCGTGTTCTCACACACATATAGGGCTGGAACAGCTGGCCAGTGTTAGCAGGCCAGAGAAGCCCTAGATTATCCAAACCATGGCTGTTTTCTTTCCAAGTGTGCCATACATACTATTGCATAGCTGGCCTTCACAAGGGTTCTGCCTCTGTCTCGGGGCAACTTAAGCTCCCCAAGTCTGAATCTCACCGTTGAAATCAAGCTAAGATAACAGCAAATAACAGTTGCCTGTGCGGGTGTAAGACTGGGTTGTGCAAGCCTGTCCTACCCACTCGTCTCCCTCATTAGCCACAAGCCTGTCTTACCCACTCGTCTCCCTCATTAGCCACAAGCCTGTCTTACCCACTCGTCTCCCTCATTAGCCACACTTTTCCCCAAGGTTTGCCTGTGCGGGTGTAAGACTGGGTTGCGCAAGCCTGTCTTACCCACTCGTCTCCCCCATTAGCCACACTTTTCCCCAAGGTCCCATCATGACAAGCCAGAGGGCAGAACCCAAGTCACCTGCCATATTCCACCAGAGCAGCGACTTGAGTGTGCGATGCCCCAGGCTAGCAAAAGCCACTTCTACAGCTCTGGAGCAATAGACTGGGTTCAAAGCCAGCTCTATCCCTGTACTGCCTCCCATCTTGGTCCAGACCTCTGTGTGGAGTAAGAATATGGAGGAAGGGGGCTGGAGAGATGGCTCAACAATTAAGAGCACTGACTGTTCTTCCAGAGGTCCTGAGTTCAAATCCCAGAAACCACATGGTGGGTCACAACCATCTGTAATGAGATCTGATGCCCTATTCTAGTGTGTCTGAAGACAGCGACAGTGTACTTCCATATAATAATAAATAAAGGATATGACAGAAGCATGGGAAACCACAAGGCTGACAGCTCACAGAATAAAAGCTGTTGTTAGCCGGGCGGTGGTGGCGCACGCCTTTCATCCCAGCACTTAGGAGGCAGAGAGGCAGGTGGATCTCTGAGTTCCAGGCCAGCCTGGTCTACAGAGTGAGTGCCAGGCCAGCCTGGTCTACAGAGTTACAGAGTGAGTTCTAGGGCAGCCAGGGATACACAGAGAAACGCTGTCTCGAAAAACCAAAAAAAAAAAAGCTGTTGTTACTTCATGTTTATGTCTGGAAAATTCTCTGAAGAGTGATGGCAGCTACATGGACACAGGCGCTAGCCCTTCCGGGATTGTGGAGAGTGAGTCCAGGAGTGGGTGGGCTCAGAAGTGTGTTCGTGTGTGTGTGTGTGTGTGTGTGTGTGTGTGTGTGTGTGCGCGCGCGCGCGCGCGCGCGCGCGCGC
>NW_022196897.1:156390636-156397747 GCF_008632895.1 Mastomys coucha | reverse complement strand
GCGCGCGCGCGCGCGCGCGCGCGCCTGCGCGATGCTTGTTATGGTGGTTGCTCTCCTACCACTCAGGGATCATTTTAATTAGAAAATCTAGGGATGAGCTGATGACTCTGGTGACATTAGAAATGAGTCTTTGGGGCTGGAGAGATGGCTCACAGGGTAAAGGGCTGGCCACACTAACACAAGGATTGGAGGCCAGGTCATCAGCACCCATAGAAATGCTTAACCCCTGTGCTTGGGATGCAGAGATGGGAACCCCTGGGGCAACCTAGCTGCATAAAGTTCTAGGTTCAAACGAGAAACTCTGACTGGAATAAGGTGGAAAGCAACGAAGACAAACGCCTGAAGTCAACCTCTGACCTCCATGCACACACAAGTGCACGCACGCACATACGTGCAAACACACATACACACATGCACACACACCACACAAACATAACGATGCAAAAAAAGAAATGCCCTCTTTCTAAGTGCATGGGAGATCTGGAGACATTTGGCTTCACGCAGGTGTGTGAGGGAATTTAGAAAGCAGGTGCGTGAGGGAATTTAGAAATCCACCCTTCACCCTTCGCCTTCCTGCCTCATTCCCTGAGTCTGCAGCCAGCTGCCGGTTGATAGTTTTTGATTTCGTCATTCAGATCAGAACGCTCTCAGTCCAGCTTTGGAATGCTGTCCTGCCTACCTCAGGCACTCCTGTCTCTTGCGGTATGAGCCAAGCTCTGGACAGAGTGGAGCAGAGAGACGCTAAGGAGCTTCCAGAACAGTCATGGGAACTCTTTGTTGTTTTACTATGAGTATTTGTCTATAAAAGCTGCACGTTACACAAAGACTAAGATTTTATTCTTTTTATTTTTTAATTTTTTAATTTTGTGTGCTCATGGGTGTGTCTATGTGGATATGTGCACATGAATGCAGTTGCCTGTGGTGACCAGAAGAGGGCGACAGATTCCCGTGGAGCTGGAGTCATAGGCAGTTGTGAGTACTTGCTCTTAACCACTGAGTCATATCTCCAACCCCTGGATAATTAACTTTATGTTAACCTATAACTAGATCATGAGGAAGGGCTAGCATGCATCTCTCCCTCAAATAACCTACTCTGTGAAACTGACTTAAAACATACTATGATGTCATTTCTAAGATTCTTGATCCAGCCTTTAATCAGATTTGGGTTTTTGGTTTGCTGTTTTGTTTGCTGATTTGTTTGTTTGTTTGTTAAATTTGGGTTTGTTTTTTGTTTTGGAGTTTTTTTAAGGTTTTTTGTTGTTGTTGTTGTTGCTTGTTTTTTGTTTTTTTGGTTTTTCGAGACAGGGTTTCTCTGTGTAGCCCTGGCTGTCCTGGAACTCACTCTGTAGACCAGGCTGGTCTCAAACTCAGAAATCCTCCTGCCTCTGCCTCCCAAGTGCTGGGATTAATTGCGTGCGCCACCACCGCCCAGCTTTTTTTTTTTTTTTTAAGATTTATTTTACATATGTGATCACACTGTCGCTGTCTTCACACACACCAGAAGAGGGCATTGATCCCATCACAGATGGTTGTGATCCACCATGTGTTTGCTGAGAATTGAACTCAGGACCTCTGGAGAGCAGTCTCTTACCCACTGAGCCATCTCTCCAGCCCTATTTTTTCGTTTTTGGTTTTTTTTGTTTATGTTTTTGTTTTGTTTAGTTTTTGTTTGGGGATTTGGTTTGGGTTTGGGTTTTTCAAGACAGGGTTTCTCAGCGTAGACTTGGCTGTCCTAGAACAGGGTAGATATCAGAATTTAACCTGTAGACTAGGCTGACCTCAAACTCACAGAGATCTGCCTGCCTTTACCGCCCCCTTAGTGCCCGGCATAGTGCCTAGAGCTGAACAGGCTGGCCTCGTGCACTGCCATGGGCAGCTTCTGTTTTCTATCTGAACCTTGGGTTTCTTACACACCGATAGGGATAATAAGGCCTAGCGTGAGAGATCCCTATCTGAGAGAAGGAGTTCAGCTGCAGGAACTGGAAGGTGGCTTAAACCCAAATCTGGGGCTAGGGCACTACAACAGAGTCAAGGGCAGCAAGATCTCAGAGACTTAGATTCGTCTTAGATTCGTTTCTCAGGGCGCCCCATCCCATGCTGCCCTCTCCCTGAGGGATCTGAGGGCACTTGTGAGGATCCATCTCATCTTTAGTCAGTGGCAGGCAGGACGCAGCAGCCTCCTGCCCTCTTTATCCCCAGGTAGAACTCTGCTCACTCTTGAGTTGGTTCCTGATAAAGAGGTGGACAAGAGGCAATTTATCCAATCACCTGGAGATATCTGATGATTGCTATGACTGCCTGAGAGCAGGAGACTTCAAAAACATATATTTTTTTTCATGTAAAAAGCCTGATAGTTAATATTTTAGGCTTTAACAAAATTACAGACAGGCAAGGGTGGTATGTGCCTTTAATCCCAGCACTTGGGAGGCAGAGGCAGGCGGATTTCTGAGTTCAAGGCCAGCCTGGTCTACAGAGTGAGTTCCAGGACAGCCAGGGCTACACAGAGGAAAAAAAAAAGCGCTTTTATCTGCTGAGCTGTCTTCAGGTTATTTTCCTGTTTAGTATCTACAATAATTCTCTCTCGCGCTCGCTCTCCTCCATAAAAACATAAAAACATACTAAGTGATAATATATACTTGTAAACCTAGCATGCAGAAGGCTAATGCAGAATTGCTACAAGATTCAAGGCCAGCCATCACTACATAGCAAGACTACTTATTTATTTAAAAATTAAATAAAGTTGGGTGGTGGTGCACATCTTTAAACCCTGTCTTAAAACAAAACAAGCAAAGAAACAAATAAATATTTAAAAAAATGAGAAAATGAAGAGCCACAGACAATTGATAACTGAGAGATGGCAGTCAGTCTCCACCAGGGATGAATCCCCCAGCTGTTTATCCAGCACCAATTGGTCAGTCCTAAAAACATACATATATATGAGCCAGTAATGGTGGCACATGCCTTTAACCCCAGCACTCTGGAGGCAGAGGCAGGCAGATCTCTGTGAGCTCGAGGCCAGACTGGTCTACAGAGTTCCAGAATAACCCAGGGCTACACAGAGAAACCCTGTCTTAAAAAAAAAAACGAAACAAGAACAAAAAAATATATACATATGAATAACATTAAATTTACCCAACAGGATGTATTTATGTTTATTCACTATATATATGCATGTATATGTATATATATGTATATACACTATACATATATACGTGTGTATATATACACACATACATATACTATACATATATACATGTATATAGATATATATACATACACGTGCGCATGCACACACACACACACACACACACACACAAACACACACACACACACACACACACACACACACACACACACACACGGAGGAAAGGACCATGAATGGAAGAGGTAGTGGGGTGAGGGGACACAGGAGGCACTGAGGTGGGAATAATATAGACCCAGTCCACACCTGTGAAACTCTTTAACTTTGTGTGGGTGTGTGTCTGTAGCAGGGCATTGTGTGTGTGTGTGCAGGAGCCCTCAGAGGCCTGGGAGCTGGGGTTCCAGGTAGTTAGAAGACATGTAACAGGGATGGCGAGAACAGAACTCCAGCCTTCTTGAGGAACAGCCAGTGCTCCTAACTGCTGACAAGTATGGAAGTTTCAAAAACAATCAAAGAATTAAATAAAAACATATAAAATAAAGTAAAATCAAGGAAGGAAGACAGCAGCACAACCTCTCTCCAGACCCTGCTCTGGAAAATGGGATTTCTGCTCTTTTGACCTAGATTCCAAAGAGTCTTCCGGAGGAATCTGGATCCTACCTGCGCCCAGGCTCACTACTCATGTCTTTTGTAGTCTTCCACCCAAGACTGTCACCCCAACTTTGATCACTCTCCATCCCCTCTGCTCTGGCCCCTCCTAGCCCGTCCCCACATCCTATGGAAGTGCCCCTGCGCTGGCTCACAACTAAGTGGCTGTCTGTCTTGTTTGCAGCTTCCTTCCCAGAGTCCCATGCAGGCCCTGGCTCATGGTCGGGACCAGAGGGCATGGATTTGGCTGAGTGAAAAGCTGAGGAATGGAGGGTGGACCTTCTTTTAGAGAAGGTTTATGGGATTGGAGGTCAGGACATTCATCTTCTGAGGATCTGGAGCATCTGGCATCCCTGGCTTCATCTTTACTAGAAACCAAGAGCGCTAAGAAGTACCACGGTGCTTGCAGTCCTCTCAGCATCTGGAAGGAGGAGGCAGGAGGTTCAGGAGTTCCTCTGGGGTATCTTTGGCTACGGAATGAGTTCAAAGTGTGGTTTATAGGGACCCTGCCTCCCAAAGCAAAAACAAAGAAAGAAAGAGAGAGAGAGAGAGAAAGGAAAGAAAGAAAACACTGAGAGACAAGTGAAGTGATTCACCTGGGAAAGACTCTCCTTGCCAATACAAGATAAGTTACACACACACACACTCACTCACACACACACACACACACCCCACACATATACATACATACATACAAACACACACCACACACACACACACACCCCCCACACACACACACCCCACACACATACATACACACACACACCACACACACACATACACACACCACACTCACATCACACACACACACCACACACACACACACCACACTCACATACATACACACACATACACACCACACACACACACACCACACACATACATACACACACACACACACACACACACACACACCACTCACACTTAATTTTAGGGACATCTGCTCTATCATTTCATCAGGAACTGTTAGCATAGAAGATTCAGAATTCTCAGCTCAGGACCAGAAATTCAAAAAGTATAATTCTTTTTTTCGAGACAGGGTTTCTCTGTGTAGCCCTGGCTGTCCTGGAACTCACTCTGTAGACCAGGCTGGCCTCGAACTCAGAAATCTGCCTGCTTCTGCCTCCCAAGTGCTGGGATTAAAGGTGTATGCCACCACCACCACTGGGCAAAGTATAATTCTTGATTAAGATTAAAAAACAAAACCAAACAAACAACAAAAAGAAACTCCCAGGGAGTGGCTGAAGAGAGGGCTCAGAGGTTAAGAACACACACTGCGTATCCGAGAGCATCCGAGTTCCAACACTGCTATCAAGCAACTCACAACGGCTGGGAGCTCCAGGCCCAGGGGATCCAACACCCTCTTCTGACCTCCGCGGCCTCCTGGTCATATGTGATGCACATACACTGAGGGACAGCAAACACACACATGCACACATAAAACAAAGTAAATGTTCTAAAACTATTTTGACAGGTCTGTGAATAAAGCACAAAATCTATAAACAGCCCTTGCTATTATCCCCCTTGTTATTATTGCAGTGGGATATGAAGCAATCTGTCCAAAGGAAGTGGTTTCTATTGACCAATGGCTTTAACACACTCTCAGCCTACCTTCGGGCTTCCGATGTCTCTTCCCATCATCCTAAGCAATTGAGTTCAGAGCAGTGGCAGGAAAAGAGCCGTGTGTGTGTGTGTGTGTGTGTGTGTGTGTGTGTGTGCGTGTGTGTGAGTATGTGTGCGTGTGTGTGTATGTGTGCGTGTGTGTGTGTGTATGTGTGTGTATGTGTGCGTGTGTGTGTATGTGTGTGTGTATGTGTGCGTGTGTGTGTGTGTGTATGTGTGTGTGTATGTGTGTGTGTGTGCGTGTGTGTGCAGAAATATTTAAATGACCCAGACACACCCGAGTGGCTTTGGAGAAAGGTGCTCCTCCTGTGCCTGCCAAGAGCACTTGATGCTCCTGACAAGTATGCTCCTCCAGTTTCAACCTCAAAATCCAAACAGGAGGATGTTGGCCTGGAGGGAGCCTTTAAGATTATGCCATGAAGCATGGTCTCCAGCACAATGTTTACCTGAACCAACCTCACGGGCAGCACATATAAAGCCCTGGGTTCAGACATAAAGACAGACACATTTGCACACACATGCACACATGCACACATTCACACACACCTGAACCAACCTCACAGGCAGCACATATAAAGCCCTGGGTTCAGACATCAAGACAGACACATTTGCACACACATGCGTGCACATTCACACACACATGCATGCATACACACATGCACACATACATCCACATACATCCATGCGCGCACACGTGCACTTGTGTGCACATCTGTCTACTCCACTAAGCCATACATCACAGAAGAGGTGCAAGCTCCTAAGATTTTTTTTTTACTCCTTTCTTTCCTTGGACCCTTGGTTTATGCCCAGCCTTTCCACTCTAGTTCTTAAGATTTCTGACATCCAGCACTTGGCTCCCCACTGTCTCTGGGGTCTTTAAACATCCCCCGTTCTTAAGATTGGCTTCCTAGATCACTTTTTTCTCTTTTGAGAGGAGAGCTCCGGGAGTCCTGAAGATAAACAGCCAACAAGCCTGGGAAGCTTATCTTGCAGCCCACCCGACCAGTGGCTGGAGGGAGCAGCTGCTCTGCATTCTGGCAGCCCGATTACTCTTTCACTTTGTGCTCACTGCTTCCTGAAGAGAAGTTTTTCAATTAGCTCATTTGTTTCAAGGCATACCAAGTGGTCCTCCTCCTCCTCCCCCTCCTCCTCTTCCTTCTCCTCCTCTTCTTCCTCCTCCTCCTCCTGCTCCATCCAAATCCCCTCCTTCCCAGAACAATCCAGAGATTGTTGAAGACAAAGGACTCTACTCTTCATGCCAAGGATGGGGTGTGGACGAATGTTTTTGTAGTTGTAGTTGTTGTTGTTGTTTAATTTTTCAGTAGTTAGAGAAAATGAGACTGCTCCCCTGAGAAGATGTCCTCCCTCCTCCTCAGCATGAAATTCCACCCACTTCTTCACAAAGACACACTTTGGTTCTAAATCCTAATGGCTTTACTCTTGCACACAGAGAGTGCGGGAAGCTACGCCTAAATTGTTAGTGGCGGCTTCGATCTTTTTCTGAACCTGGGATGAAAGAATTATTCTACTCTGAAGCAGGCAGGAGGTATGGAGCAGGAGATTCAGGGAAGGCTGACCCCTGGGGGACTGCCACTTCCTTTGTTTTTCTGGAATCTGTCATGCCCACATTGGGGGAGACATTCAAAAACTGCAAGAAAATGGCTGAGGAAGAAGAGTGCACACTCGGGTGGGAGGGTG
>NW_022196897.1:156380208-156390626 GCF_008632895.1 Mastomys coucha | reverse complement strand
GGGCACTCAGGGCGGGGGCGGGGGCGGGTGGGTTTCTGAGCAATGCAGAAAACAAACAGACGGAGCCAAAGCCACCAGAGAGCCAATGGGGTGCTCATACCGTCACTTAACACAAAGTTATTTTGACTGGTTTCCCCTTTGGAGTCAGGCATCTTAGGGCCAGGTGTGGGGAAATAGAAACCCTTCATAAAAAGGACACTATATTTGAGCAGAAAATTTTCTAGGTACACAAGGTAATAGAGAATTTACCACAGCATGGTTTACGGCAGCAAAAACTGAAAGTCCATCATATTATCAGTGAAGGACAAAAAGGGATAGCGCTCAAAGAGACACACCTTGCCATTACTTAAAATGATCAAGGTTTTCAACCATGAAGACAAAAGATACTTGTGTAAAATCAAGGTGTCTGATATACATTAGTGTGATGTATAAGACCCTAAAAGGGGGCACAGAAAACTGCAACGACTATCTGTGGGGGAGGGGAAGTTCACACTTATGTACTCCCCCCCCAGTAAGAAATGCTCTGTCGTTCTCCCACCCACCCTGCTGCTCCAGCCCCCACCCCGCTTAAGCTGGAAGCTTAATCTTTAAAATATGTGCCCTGAAAATTGTTTACAATAGACATTTTCTTTTTTTTTAAGGTTAAAAAAAGAGTTCACAGCAGTGTGTTAAATGCAACCAGTGCAGTATTTAAGACTATGCATACTCATATACATAAAATAAATAATTCTTTTTTTAAAAAAAAGATTATGCATTTAGGGAAGATTTCTGAAGGAAGCATCATGCCGTCACGTGGTTACTAGCCATCTCCAGTTTGAACTTTCTAATGAGGTTGAACATATACTTCTTTTTAAAAGTGCTTAAACTAAAATGAACAAATGAAAATTAGAAAATAGCCAAACAACATCAGCAAATGCTATTCCACGATGGTCGTTCCCTGCCAGCTTCCGGCACATCATTCATTATCATCCACATTGGAATGTCTCTCTCTCTCTCTCTCTCTCTCTCTCTCTCTCTCTCTCTCTCTCTCTCTCTCTCTCTCTCTCTTTCTCCTTCTTCTTCTTCCTCCTCCTCCTCTTCTTCTTCTTCTTCTTCTTCTCTCTCCCCTCTTCTTCTTCTCTCTTGCTCTCTCTCCCTCCCTCCCTCTCTCCCTTCCTCCCTCCCTCCCTCTCTCTTCTCCTCTGTCTCTGTCTGTCTCTCTCTCTTCTCCTCTCTCTCTGTCTCTCTGTCTCTGTCTCTCTCTGTCTCTGTCTGTCTGTCTCTCTCTCTCTCCCCTTCTCCTTCTCCTTCTTCTTCTCTCTTGCTCTCTCTCTCCCTCCCTCTCTCTCCCTTCCTCGCTCCCTCTCTCCTCCTGTCTCTGTCTCTCTGTCTCTGTCTCTCTCTCTTCTCCTCTGTCTGTCTCTCTGTCTCTGTCTGTCTGTCTGTCTGTCTGTCTCTCTCTCTCTCTCTCTCTCTCTCTCTCTCTCTCTCTCTCTCTCTCTCTCTCGGGCCCCCTGTCTGTCGGTGCCTTTGTTCCCTGCTGGCTCCTGGAGAGGAGGGAGACCGGCGGCTTCCGGATTGTAACCCCGCAGCCTCCGGTTTGCGCTCCTGACTTGCATTTGAGCAGCACTTGAGTGGCTCCATTAAGCGGAGTGAAGTTGCTGAGAGATAAAATGCCATCTTGCCTGGGCCATTCCGTTGCGTCACCATCCTGCTTTAGGTCACGTCGGGTCGTGTGGCTCTCCAATGGGGGCTGGACCAACAAACAGCGTTTAGAAACAGGATCTCTGTAAACGCCTTCTCCCTCCCCAATTAGCTCTTGGAAGCCCTCTGTGCCATTTTCTTCTGCCTCAGGCATGCGTAAAAGCGATCAAAGGGGAGGAGGGAGGAAAAGACACTTGTGAGATTGTGTTAAAAAAAAAAAAGTCTCCATGTATTTGAGAGAGACTCACCTCACCACGCTTTTACTGCAATAAAAACACAATTTGCTAATGAACATGATTCGCGTGTTCTGGGATTGATAACAGATACAGGAGGGCAGAGCAGCCCTGATCGTTGCTGTGGGTATAGCTTTCAGGCGAGGAAATACGGAGAACCCAGTTTATAATTTATTGAAGCCGCGGCAGTTCCGGGCTGGGCTCGCTTCTGGTGTACCTTTCTGTGGCTTCCAGGAGGATGTTCAATGGGGAGCTCCTCCTTGCCCCCCAACTGTGCTTGGGGGAGAAGTTCAATTCTTAATTTATCTCCTGTTTTCTCCGGGAGACTGGGGTCAAGTTTGGAAACCAAATTTATGCAAAGAGGGATTGTGACATACTAGCTGGAGGATCTGAAACTCGAAAGGGGGGAGGCAGCTACACCCCAACTTCCCTGGAGAAGCAGGAATTCCCAGTTTTGATCACTTGAAATTGTCACAGCTTAGTTTACAGGTATTTCTGAGGGATCATTTTTGATGCCTTTAAATTTAGGCAAAATACTCAAATACAACCAGAATTGAGTTGTATCTCAAGATGGAAAAAGGGCCTACTGGCTATTGTCTGACCTCCCCTGGGCCTGATTGACTAGTAGAAATTGCATCTCCATGGGAACAGATAAATGTCTGCTTTTCATGTCACAAAATAACCAGCCCGGCCCTCAGAGCTTCACCAACCTAGCACTTTATTCGGGCGGCTGTGAGCAGAGTCTCCCTTTTCATGTTCAGCCAAATTATCTGCTAGAATCTCTTTTCAAGCCTAAGGAGGGGGGAAAACAGAGGAGAGGGGGAGGGAGGGAGGGAGGGAGGGAGGGAGAAAGAGAGAGAGAGAAAGAGAGAGAGGGGGGGGGTCCCCTCCCCCTTCTGCATGGAGTTAATTACTGTATTTTCCTTGGGGAGATCGAGGGAAAAGACACGCCACTGAAATAACACGCAAATGATGACTAGCATGTTGAATCTGCCTGTGGATAATTTTTAAAAAGGAGGCCGGCCAGCAGAGTACCTAGGCAACCTTGAGAGGCTGGTCCTAGGACCCACTAGGTTTTGTTGTTTATTTGTTGTTGCACTGGGACTTAGCTGTGGAGTCCTAGACGCGGGGACAGCAACTGTTTCCTGCCGGGGTGTGAGAAGTAGCGTGAATGGGAATCGTGGGAGAAATCGCTGGCGAGCCTTGGATCATCTGCCTCCCAACCCCAGCCCCAGCCCCAGCCCCAAGCCTCCAACATCTGCCATTTTGACTCCTGTCTCTGGCGCAGCGCTCTATGCCAGCAACCCTGGAGGATAGTCTGAAAAGAGAGTTGGGGCTTTCTCGATCCACGTTCTAGACATTTCGGCTTCCGTGCTTGGTTAAAAATACCACCAGAGGCAGCATTTTTTTTTTTCTGATGATACTGCAAGATTTCCAACCCACCTTTCTGCGTCAGAGGGAAAAGGAACTAAGAAGAAACATCAAAAGGAAGAGAGCAGAGGCAGGCTCTCTTCCGCACAAGGACAAACTCTTAGATATCCTAGACCGATGGTTCTAAAGCCAGGCGCCACGGCACGTGCGGGCGCTCTCTTTCTTGGGATCTATTTACCCTCTCCTGTTATTGTGTCTTCTGTCACTGAAACTGTTTGTGGTTTGTTTCTCTCTTCTTCCCCTGCACCTCCACCCAGACAGCCAGCAAGTCTGAGCAGGAAATGACTGAAGACTAGTGAGCTGCACCCCCCCTCCCCCCCTCCCCAATCCAGGTGAAAGATGCCTGCAGGAATTTGAAGATGGGGCGAGCTCGGCTCCGTGCTAGCACACTCACTCCTAAGTCTGGAAGCCCAGTGGTCTTTATCTGGCCCAGCTGCTGCTGATGCGAAGACGGAATGCGCCCATCCAGTGTGTGAACACTGCGCCCATTGTACCCTGCCGGGCTGATGGATGCCTGGGTAATTGGCATGGAACCTACTCTGTTAACAGTATGTGAGCTAGCTGAATCCCTCCAACATATGCCTGGCGTTAGCCAAAGGAGTTTACCATTCTGCCAACATCCCGGCCATTCGGTGCATAATTAGGCTTAAGGACCCCTACCACTCTGCCAGGGATCAATAAATAATGGGGAATTTTAGCACTTCCTCTGAATAAGAAGTGAGGAGGTTGTGGTAGTCGCAGTCCATCGCTGACAGAGGGCAGTGTTGACCATGTGGGGGCGGGGAGTGGTGGTGTGTGTGGATGGTTTGAGGCAGACAAGAGAGAGCAGGACTACACGTGCTCATTTCAGGAGATTTTAAAATTGGGGGTGTGTCTTTATTCGGCTCTTGTGTGTGTGAGTGATTGAGGGAGGATATTTGTCACGTCCTGCTGGATGTTAGTGTCTTAAAGGAGAACGTGCCAACATGGATTGACATACAGAGAAAGGACATTTAGAATGCATGCATCTGCATTCTTCATGCCTCCGGCCTCCACACACACATGTGCCACGGCAGGCACACGCCTGTGCTCACGAGAAAACACAGCCAGGCAGTGTAATTAAAAAGAAAGCGCTTAAGAAAGGTAAGGAGGGTAGGGAAAGAAACAAGGAGGGGGTAACTATAAATTAAAGGCATTACGTAGTACATGACTCTTTTCGCAACCATGTGTATGTATACTTAATACATACACATATATATGTGTATATATGTATATATACATATACACACACACACACATACAGACATATGTGTATTCCCCTGGTTTTATTTGCTGTTGTTATGACAAGTTACTGTGACAAATGTGACCAAGGGAGTGACTTAGACAAAGTTTCTGTTGCTGCAACAAAGCACCATGACCAAAAAAGTGAGCTGGGAAGGAAAGGGGTTATATGACTTACACTTCCATGTTGTTGTTCATCATCCAAAGAAATCAGGACAGGAACTCATGCAGGGCAGGAATCGGGAGGCAGGAGCTGATGCAGAGGCTATGGAGGGGCTCTGCTAACTGGATTGCTTTCCCTAGCTTGCTCAGGCTCCCTTCTTATAGAACCCGGGACCACAAGCCCAGGGATGGCCCCACCCACATGGGCTGGGCCCTCCCCCATCAATCGCTAAGTAAGAAAATGCCTTACAGCAGGATCTCACTGAGGCCTTTCCTCAATCAACATTCCCTCCTTGCAGATAAATCTAGTTTGTGCCTCAGGTTGACATAAGACCAGCAAACACAGAGAAAGGGGGGTTTATTTAGCTCACAGTTACAGAGCCGGGAAGCCTCTATAGCCTGGGGTTACTTCAAACTCACAACAATCCTCCTGCCTCGGTTTTTGGAAAGTTTTGTATTTGAAAGACATCCTGTGTGCCCCTGTTAATGTGCCTGTGTCCTTCTCGGTGATCCAAGATGTGTTACCATCAGCCTCGGTCTTCACCCCCAGTGACCTGGACCCAAGCTACTGCCAGCTCTTTGCTGAGTAACCCCATCAAGTCGTGACTAGGCTCCCTGCAGACCCCTGACTAGTCTCCTCACGCTCATTCTTGCTTCCCTCCTGCCCTAGTCAGGGTAACTATCACTGTGATGGAGCACCATGAGCAGAGCAAACTGGGGAAGAAAGGAGTTATGTGAATCACACTTCCACATCACGGTTCATCATCAAAGGAAGTCAGGACAAGAACTCATGCAGGGCAGGAACCTGAAGGCAGGAGCTCATGCAGAGGCCATGGAGGGTGCTGCTTATTGGCTTGCTTGCTCCCCATGACCTGCTCAGCCTGCTGTCTTGTAGAACCCAGGACTACCAGCCCAGGGATGGCCCCACCCACAATGGCTGGGCCCTCCCCCATGGATCACTGATTATTAAAATGTCACACAGGCTTGCATACAGCCTGATCTCATGGACGCATTTCCTCAACTGAGGTTCCTTCCTCTCAGAAGACTCTAGCTCGTGACAAGTTGACCTAAAACTAGCCAGCACACCTCCCACCTACACAATAACCATATCCCCCTCATTTCCAGCTTCCCCATTGCTCTTGAAATGTAAAATAAAAAACCCACTATTGTTTTATCTTAACTTCTCAAAAAATGCAACCTACAACCAATCAGGGAGCTTAAAACAACTGTAACTTGCTGCCTCATAGTTTCAGGGGACAGGAGTTCGGAAACGAGGCGGTGGAGTCATATTGTCCTAGAACCTTTAGGGAAGCGCTGTTCCTTGCCTCGTAGCGACTGGTGATCTAATTTCACATTCTGGAGCTTGCGGCTTTCTCACCTCGAGTCTGAGCCTTTGAGCCTCACTTACTTCTCTTTGCATGAAATATGGGTTGTCTTTACATGTTTAAATTATTGTCATTGGTGTGTGTATGTATGTGTGTGTGTGTGTGTGTGTGTGTGTGTGCCTACACACATGCATGCGTGCTCGTAGGATAGGGACAGAATACAAGTGTACTGCATGCACGTTGAGATCCAAGGTCAGCTTTGTATGATGTGAGACCTCTCTTTCCACCTTTGTGTGTGGTCCAGAATTAGGACTCAAGTCACCAATCTTGTGGCACAAGCACTTTTACCCACTGAGACGTCTCACAAGCCCTTTTTTATCGTTGTTATTTGAAGCGTCTCATGCACGCCAGGCTAACTTGGATGGATTTCACTATGTAGCTGAGGCTAATCTTGAACTCTTTTTTTTTTTAAGATTTATTTATTTTATTTTATATGAGTACACAGTAGCTGTCTTCAGACACAGCAAAAGAGGGCATCCGATCCCATTACAGATGGTTGTGAGCCACCATGTGGTTGCTGGGAATTGAACTCCAGACCTCTGAAAAACAGTCAGTGCTCTTAACCACTGAGCCATTCATCTCTCCAGCCCAACCTTGAACTCTTGATTCTGTTGCCTCTCTGTGCCTATGTGCTGGGATAACAGGTGGAAGCCACCATGTTTGGAACAAAACTTGGTGGTGTCTGTGAAAGGACATGGTTCACAGGCGTGCCAAGAGTCCTGTGTGCCTTCTGTCTGGACTGTCTCGGGGAGATTAACTCCTAACAAGCACATCATGGAACTCTTCGTTTCTGCCCTTCCTCCTTTTAAAAACTAAGGCATAACTCACCTGCAATAACATGTGCCCTTTTAAAATGTGTGTGGCAGTTGGGGCATTCAAAGGACAATATGTAGGAACTGGTTCTTTCTTCCCACTATGTGAGTTCTGAGAATCCAATTCAAGTCGCTTGCTTTGGCAACAGATACCCTCGCTCAATAGGGTCATCTTCAGAGCCCAACTTCACTCTTTTAATTAAAGTGACCAATGTCACCAGGCAGTGGTGGCGCACGCCTTTAGTCCCAGCACTTGGGAGGCAGAGGCAGGCGGATTTCTGAGTTCGAGGCCAGCCTGGAGTACCAGGACAGCCAGGGCTACACAGAAAAACCCTGTCTTGAAAAACAAACAAACAAAAAAAAACGACCAATGCCACACACATTGTAGAATGTTCTGTGAATTGAGATGGGCACCCTTTCCTGATTCAAGCCCCTTCCCCTGAATTGCAAGCCTTTCTCACCCCCTCCTTTCATGGTCCCAGGCCACCACTGATCCTCTTTGTTTCTTTATGTCTCTGCCCCCTTTCAACATTTCATCAAAGGAATTATGTAAAGGGAGAGTCTTTGTGGCTGACTTCATCCTGATGGTACGTTCTCAGCCCTGCACATGGCCTGTGTCACTTCTTCCCTCCTTTTTATTTCCAAGTAATATTCCATTAGATGAATAATCCACCTCTTTATCCAGCTAGTAGCTGGCAGATCAGACTCTTTCTGCCTTCCCGCTTCTTAGGAGAGACTCTTTGAACACTTGGGCACAGGCTTGTACAAGCGTGGAGGCATGCAGTCGTCTTGAATTCATGCTGAGCTGTACAGTGGCTGTGTCTTCTGGGAATTTGATATTTCATTCATTCATTCATTCGTTCATTCGTTCATTGTAAGCAACCCCAGGATGTTGAGCACAGTAGGCAAATGCCCCCCACTGAGCTGTGCCACCACTGAGCAGAGCTCCCCACTGAGCTGTACCCCACTGAGCTGTACCCCACTGAGCTGTGTTCCCTCTTCTATGTCAACTGCTTTTCAACATGGTGGTCACATTCCTGTCTTCCTAGCAGTGTGGGATTTTTAATTTCTCTACAAAAGTATTATTTTTATTTTTATTTCTGCCTTTTATTATAACCCTCATAGTAAGTTTGACTTATATTTTATTTATTTACTTCTTTGTGGGTTGGCTTTTATTGCATTTTGCTCTGTTGTGTTTTGAGACATCCAGGATAGCCTCATACTTCCTATGTAGCTGCGGATGACCTATTGCCTCTCCCACCTCAGTACCGAGGCTACCGTTGTGTACCACCGGGATATTTCTCATGCAGTGCTGAACCCAGGGCTTTATGCCCACGAGGCCAGCGCACCTCCAGCTACATCCTGATTTCAGACCAGGGCCTCCCATTGCCACCATCAGCTAAAGCTGCCCACACTGGGGTATCCTTCCCTGCAGGGAACACTGTATCCCCTCAGACTGTGAGCCAAGATAAATAGTTCCTTCTCTAACTGTGCTTGTTACAGCCCCTCTCCATCTTTTGGCTGCTAGCTCATCGTCTTGGGAGTGCTGGGGCTGCCGACAAGCCCCACCCAGTGTGTCAGGCATTGTAAATGTGCATTATCTTAGGTAAGTCTTTTTCATTTGTTTAGATTTTATTATTTTACATGCATAAGTGTGTTTGCTTGCAAATATGTGTGTGGATGCAACCACCTCCCTGTTTAATGCCCTCAGAGGTCAGAAGGGGGCTTTGGATCCTCTGGAACTGGAGTTACAAATGGTCATGAGCCACCCTGTGCGTGCTGGGGTTTGGACACTGGTCCTCTGTAAAAAAAACAAGCCGCAGGGCAGTGGTGTTGCACGCCTTTAATCCCAGCACTTGGGAGGCAGAGGCAGGTGGATTTCTGAGTTCGAGGCCAGCCTGGTCTACAGGGTGAGTTCCAGGACAGCCAGGGCTATACAGAGAAACCCTGTCTCAAAAGAACAGCAACGAAAAAGTCTCCAGTACCTATTCTCTCTCTCTCTCTCTCTCTCTCTCTCTCTCTCTCTCTCTCTCTCTCTCTCTCTCTCCCCCTCTCTCTCTCCCTCTCTCCCTCTTTATTTGAAACAAGTCTCACTATATATATCCCTGGTTGCTTTGTAACTGGATAAGTAGACAAGGCAGTTTTCTTTTTCTTTCTTTTCTTTTCTTTTTTTTTTTTTTTTAAGACAGGGTTTCTCTGTATAGCCTTGGCTGTCCTGGAACTCATTCTGTAGACCAGGCTGGCCTTGAACTTGGAAATCTGCTTGCCTCTGCCTCTCAACTGCTGGGATTAAAGGTGTGCGCCACCACCGCCCGGCTGACAAGGCACGGAAGTTCACCTACCTCTGCCGCCCCAGCGCTGAGACTAAAGGTCTCAGACCACTATGCTCAGCCTCTCTTTTCCTTTAAAACTCTATCTATCTATCTATCTATCTATCTATCTATCTATCTATCTATCTATAACTCTATCTCCCTTTCTCTATATCTATTTCTATCTATATTTATCAGCTATCTACTTATCTATCATCTATCTATCTCTCTGTCTGTCTATCTATCTATCTATCTATCTATCTATCTTTGGGGGGTATTGAGGGGAGGGATGTGTGTATATCTAGTGGATGGGTGTGCTGTGTGTGGAGGTCAGAGATCAGCTTGCAGAAGGCAGCTCTCTCCTCCCACCATGTGGGTCCTGAGCATTGAACTCTGGGTCATCAGGCTTGGCACCAAGCACCTTCTCTCACTGAGCCATCTCACTGGCCTTTAGTCTCTTAACAATAGCATAAGCATGTATGGTAATTATCTCCAGGAGGCCAAGGCATATAAATGAGAGTAATTCACCATGGTCAGGGTCGAAGCAGATCTGAACACCAGAACAATGAGGTTGAAGTTTTCCATCACAAATGGCTCTTTGAAGCTCCCAAAACCGCATCTTCTGTACTTCAGAGCCAGTCAGCTGAGCTGGGTCTGCCGTCCTTGTCACGTCTGAAGTTTGGGTTTGGAGACCTATAGCCATCCAACACAGACTGTGCCTCAAACCTCTGAGGACCGTTTGCTCCATATAAAACATATAAAGAAGTCAAGATGCCAGCTACTTCCGGCTGCAGTTCACCGACTCAGGAATGGAAACGTGGGGGTGGGGCCAGAGAGTCGGCTCCGTGGCTGCAAGCACTGGCTGTTCTTTCAGACAACCTTGGTTCATTTCTCAGCACCTACCTGGTGGTCACAAGTGCCCATAATACCAATCTCAGCGAATCCAATATCGCCTTCTGACCTCTGTGGACAGCAGGTACATACTTGGTGCACAGACATACATACATGAAGGCAAAAAACATCCATACACACCAAAAACAAACCAAAAAAAATAAAAATAAGAAAGTAAAAGTTCACCGGGCGGTGGTGGCGCACGCCTTTAATCCCAGCACTTGGGAGGCAGAGACAGGCGGATTTCTGAGT
>NW_022196897.1:156375990-156379965 GCF_008632895.1 Mastomys coucha | reverse complement strand
GGGAGTTGAGGGCTGGATCCCGGCAGTTAAGAGCACCTGCTGCTCTCCCAGGGGACTTAGGTTTGGTTGCCAGCATTGTCGACACAACCACCTGTAAGTCCAGTTCCAAGGGGACATAATGCTCTCTCGTGGCCACTACAGGCACCTACATAAATGTGTTTCACACACACACACCCACACACACAAGAACAACACAGGCACATCACACACATACATATACACTCACGGAGACACACACAGACACACATAGATACACATTGACACACAGGTACACACACAGACTCACTAACACCACATACATCACACAGACACACACAGACACACACAGAGACACATGCACACCGATACACACACACAAACACCCAAGAGAGAACTTTTGAGAGCATTAAGCCCGAGGATTCCGACATTTCTTGCCCTTGCCCTCTTCCTAAATTGCCACATCAGCTCTTGCAACCATTCCGTGTCTGCCAAGAAAGGAAGGCGACAGAACCAGATGATACCAGCCTGTCAGACCAAACCCTTTTCACAAAACGTCCCCAGATCTTCTGCTTTCACCTGGAAAAAAATGAGTCTTGGGTGTTAGCGACGTGGCTCAGCCATAGGATGCTGGGCTAGCAAGAGTGAGACCTGTGTAATTCATCACAGTGCGGAAGGAAGGAAGCAAGGAGGGAAGAAAGTGTAGGAAGGACAGAAGGACAGAAAGTGGGAAGAGCGTTCAGTGGTCGTCACTTGCCTAGTATGTAGGAAGCCCTATATTCGATGCCAGTACTGCAAAATAAAAAACCATCCCTGCAGAATCTTGCTATGTAGCCCAGGTTGGACTAGGACTCGCTGTGTAGCTGAGACTGACCTCATACTCAGGAACACCCTGCCTCAGCCTCTCAAGTGCTGGGATTATAGGTGTGCACTGCCACTGAGCCAGAGGGTGTGCCGCGCGGTGTGAGGACGGATTGTGTGTGCGTTCATGTGCCTGCCTGTGTGTTGGGGCTGGGAGGCACCTGCCACTTCACTACATCCCTGGCCACAGGAAGAGGCAAGATGGTGGTCAGCTGATATTCTCCCTCACAATTGGGTATCTGTCGATAACTGGTGATCCATACTGTTCTGTAAATAGTCATACTTTACTCCAGAGGCTGAAAAACTATACCTACTACTTCTTGTTGTTGTTCAAATAAAGTTCTGTTTAGAAACAGAATGCAAGCCAGCCTTTAATCCCACACACAGTAGGGATTTACAGGAGTGTTTCTGTAAATTCAAGGCCAGCCTGGTCTACAGTGTGAGTTCCAGAACACCTGGGGCTACAAAGTGAGACCCTGTCTCAAAAAAAAAAAAAAGGAAGAAAGAAAGAAAGAGAAAAAGAAAAGAAAAGAGAAAGAGAGAGAGAAAGAAAGAAAGAAAAAGAAAGGAAAGCCAGGCAGTGGTGGCGTACGCCTTTAATCCCAGCATTGGGAGGCAGAGGCAGCCGGATTTCTGAGTTCAAAGCCAGCCTGGTCTACAGAGTGAGTTCCAGAACACCCGGGGCTACAGAATGAGACCCTGTCTCAAAAAAAAAAAGAAAAAAGAAAAGAAAAAAGAAAGAAAGGAAGAAAGAAAGGAAAGGAAAGGAAAAGAAAGAAGAGATAAGAAAGAGGAATGTTCATTTATTTCCATACTGTCTATGACTGTATTCACACTAACAGGTAAAATTTATTTACAAAGACCTTCTGACCTAAAAAGTCTCAAATATCTGTGGGGTTTGTGAGGAACACTGCTGGATCCTACTCAGGACATCATCAGTTAAACAATGGCTGTATCACTGAGCTGGCTTTCAGCCCCTAAAATATCTGTGTTGATTAATTAAAAATAAATAAACAAGCCCCTCTTCTTCCATGGAAGGAAGATCAATAAATGTCTGTTTTTCTCCAAGGCTAGGGGCACACAGAAAGCAGTATGAAGCTAGTGCGGGCATCTCAGGGGTCCACGGGGCCAGTGTGGGCTGCTCTGGGGTCCACGGGGCTAGTTCGGGCTGCTCTGGGGTCCACAGGGCCAGTGCGGGCTGCTCTGGGGTCCACGGGGCCGGTGCGGGCTGCTCTGGGGTCCACAGTGGGATAAGTGTGTCGCCTCTGGGAAAAACAGTCATTAGCACATGGGCACGGGGCCGGTGCGGGCTGCTCTGGGGTCCACAGTGGGATAAGTGTGTCGCCTCTGGGAAAAACAGTCATTAGCACATAGGCTTCCTCCTCATTCACAAAGATTCCCATGGTCAGATCGGGGAATCACATGCAGTGCTGGGAACAGAATCAAAGGGCTTGAGCACCCTAAACAATGTGACCCCCATTGGGCTACACCCAGACGAGGGATGTATACTCCAGATGAGCTGTTTGAAGCCTTGATGAGCTATGAGCCAAAATAAGCCCCTCTCCACTGAGTGTTTCATGTCAGGTGTGGTCATGGCTGTGAACAGAAACAAACACAACGTTCTCCAGTGTCACCTCCCCCAGCTTCGGCACACTCCATACAAACGTCCCAGGGTATTTATTGCCCAAGGGTACCTAAAGTGATTTTAAATGTTCACTCGTGAGGCGGCAGCTCACAGATTCACTAATTAAAAGGAAGACACAAGACGGACGATGAGGCTACTACGAACTACTTGGGACGACGAACTACTTGGGACATCAGTGGGAGAGAAAAATGAACAAAAGGGACACAGTGCATGTCACAGTGGTTGCCCCAACAGTCCAGGAATAAACTGGAAATGCCTAGGAGAAGCTCCAAGCAGCCTTCTCCGGGGATAGATGCTGGCCACTTTGTGGGGAAGAAACCTATACTTTATATTGTTTGATAGCTTGAAAGCACAGCAAGTTTTACATTTTCATTTTTGGGTTTTTTTGTTTGTTTTGGTTTGTTTTTTGTTTTTTTGAGACTGGGTTTCTCTGTGTAGCCCTTGCTATCCTGGAACTCACTCTGTAGACCAGGCTGGCCTCGAACTCTGAAATCCACCTGCCTCTGCCTCCCAAGTGCTGGGATTAAAAGCGTGTGCCACCACTGCCTTGCTTTACATTTTCAAAAGACTTTTATTACATTTAACCACTGTACATGTGTCTGTAGGTGGGCAGGTGTCTGTCTCTCTGTGTATGTGTGTATGTGTGTGTGTGTGTGAGCATCTCTGTGTTTATGAGTGTGCACGTGTTTGTGTACGTGAGTAGGTGTGTCTGTGGTCTGCATGTCCATGAATGTATGCCTATGTCAGGGTCCTCATGTGGTAGTCAGGGGGCAGCTTTCTGTGGTGGATTCTCTCCTACCTTATGAGTTTCAACTTGGCTTCTTGATCAGCAGCACTGTGACCCAACAGCCTCACCCTCCTGCTGGCACAGCAGCACTGTGACCCAACAGCCTCACCCTCCTGCTGGCACAGCCATCAGCCATGTGGTGAATGCCATCCACTCACCTGTAATCTGGACTAAATCCTTCCTCCCTTAAGTTGCTTTTACCAAGTGTTCTGCCTCCGTGTGCAGGGTGCCTGCACAGCCAAGCTGAGCTTGTCGGACTCTGTATGGTGACACTCAGGACCCCTGGGCCCTGTCCCTGCAAACTCCTTGAACCCCTGGGTGTTGTTCCCGGGGTGTGTTGCTGTAGAGCTAGCTGCTTTTACCTAGAAATGAGACTAATGCCCCAGCCCCAGCAGAGCCCAACAAGGCATCCAAGCTCAACAGCCAGAACACGGTCGAGTGACTAATTCATGTCCCACTTGCCTAAATGAGAGTGCATGGACACAAGTTCCCCAGTTGGCACAGGTGAGCATCTCAGATGCTCTGACCTCAGAGGCCGTGGTTGAGGGAAGGACTCGGGAGTGCATCTTCCTGTTGCCTAGGGGCTCACGATTTGCTAAGTGCCCGACTGGACTATGTAAACAGTCTTGATTGGCAGTCATTGTCACACCCTTAGAGAAGGCAGGGAAGAAGGAGTCCAGGAGAAGGTAAGGGAGGGAAGAAAGAA
>NW_022196897.1:156365392-156375980 GCF_008632895.1 Mastomys coucha | reverse complement strand
AAAAAAAAAGCCGGAGTTTCCCAGGGAACATGAGCAACAAAGCCAGCAGGCAGCTGACCCAGCCGACAACACAAGGCAACATTTTCTCATTAAACCATGAAGCCATTGCCAGCGAGCCAGGAGGCTGGTTTGTTTGGAAACAAGATTGTACGGGTCACACAGTGTCCTCTGTGAGACCTTCCTGGACTTCCTTAATGCGGATGAGTCAGAGCTGGCTCTGAACCTCGGGGATTGGAGTTGTGTGTCAGGCAAAATCCTCGGAAAGGCCGAGCTGTGAGTTGGTGACTCACCACCTGCGTTGTTCCGCCATTCCAAACACCTGGAAAGTATGTGGCTCCCAGCACAGGGCTGGCATCCATCCAAAGGGCTCTGGGACAGGACTGCCTGCGACTTCCGGGGTTATGTCCCTACGCTGGGGATCTGGCAGAGTAAGGAAGACTAGGAAGGGAGGCATAACAAGGCCAATAGTTCAGCTGGTCAGCGCGGCTTTAGTGTGTCAGGCACTGTTCTAGGTACTGGGATACCAAAATGGCCAAGTGGCCACCCTCCTGAACCCTGACGGGAGACGGCAGACAAATCAACACTGCACATGTAAGATGCTAATAACTCTTAGAAACATAAAGCCAACTCCAAGGCAGGCATGGAGCCCAAGGGTAATCCTGTAAAAACTGTAAACTGTAAACCTATTGTGTAAACTCAGGAGGCTGAGGCAGGAGGATACCTGTAAATTCAAGAGCAGTCTGGACTACTAAGAGGGACTTTCTTTTGTTTGTTTGTTTTGTTTGTTTGCTTGTTTTCGAGACAGAGTTTCTCTGTATAGCCCTGGCTGTCCTGGAACTCACTCTGTAGACCAGGCTGGCCTGGAACTCGGAAATCCACCTGCCTCTACCTCCTGAGTGCTGGAATTAAAGGCATACGCCACCATCATCCAGCAAGAGGGACTTTCTATAAAGAAAAGTAATCAGCCGGGCAGTGGTGGTGTACGCCTTTAATGGTAGTGCCCTTGGGAGGCAGAGGCAGGCAGATTTCTGAGTTCAAGGCCAGCCTGGTCTACAGATTGAGTTCCAGGACAGCCAGGGCTACACAGAGAAACCCTGTCTTGAAAAACCAAAACCAAAACCAAAACCAAAACCAAAATGGAATCAATAAACAAGCTGAACGGGGGTGGGGGTGGGGGGGGCTGGAGAGTGGCAGCAGGTGCTGCGCTGTGGGGGGTGGAGGGGGGGAGGGGAGGGGAGACTGCTCTAAGAGAAGAGTCTTGAGAATGTTCTAGAAAATACACTGTCAGTGTTGAAGGTCAGAGTTCGTGCAGCAGCAATACATAACTTCATGCTTCTCAATGACCCGTAATCCTGATGATGTCATGATCAAACTCACAGCAGGCAGCAATGCACTCGTTACTGATGACCGACAGTGACTATACGACATAAAAATATACTACCCTGCGTTAAATCTCTCATCCGGGTGTGTCTTGCTTTTCTTTCTTTTTCAATTTGTCTTAATGACGTGTATATGCATGTCTGTGTGTATGGAGCCAGGGGAGGGCAGCACACAACTTTAATTCTAGCATTAGGAGGCAGAGGCAGGCAGATCTCTGAGTTTGAGGGCAGCCTGGTCTACAGAGTGAATTCCAGGACTACACAGAGAAACACCATCTCCAAAAACAGAAATAAATTGTGCGTATACAAGTGTTTGTGTACGTATAAGTGCAGTGCCCAGGGAGGCCAGAAGAGGGCGTCAGAACCCCTAGTGCAGTTTACCAGGGATATGTGAGCTGCCTGACATGGCACCTGGAAACTAAGCTCGAGGCCTCAGAAAAAGCAAGCCGTCCTTTTTAAGCACTGAGCCATCTCTCCAGCCCCTTTCTTCTATAACAGTCAGTTTTCCAGTCTACTGCGCCTTCCTCTCTTGATAATTAACAGCTTAGCGGTTAAGAGCAGCCAGTGCTCTTAACCGCTAAGGTGTCTCTCCCCTCCAGCCGTGACTTTTAAAGAGGCTCCACACATAGGGTGGAATCTGGGAAATGTTATTAATGATATTAATTCAGGATGTTGCTTCATTGTTTTTATTGACCTCAGACAATGTAGACCTGGGATCACCTTGAACTCCTAATTCTTCTACCTTCACCTGAGTTCTGGTGTGCCGTGCCCCACGTGTGCGGTGCCAGGGATGCGGGGCTCTGTGGATCGGAGGCAAGCGCCCTCCCACCGGAGTCCGACTCCAGCTCTTGTTTGAGGTTTGGCTAATGAGTCAGGGCACCCATTCCCGTCACACAGCCGGGTGCCAGGTACTTTTCTGCGCACTGTAGAGTGAGCGCTAAAGAGATAGGTCAGCACGCACTAGATGAAAAGGACCACCTGACAGAAAACTGATTTAAGAGAAGCAAGCCTCCTGCCTTAGCCCACAGAGAGAGCAAGCCGAAGCCACCATACCTGGCTCCAGAGACACAGAGAAACCCGATAAGGAGATCAAAACACGGACCCGGAATTATAAATATCAAGGAGGAGCTCCACAGACATCTGCTTGTGCTGCGGTGGAAGCAGTGTTCCAGACCGCCGGGCAGTGGTGGCGCACGCCTTTAATCCCAGCACTTGGGAGGCAGAGGCAGGCGGATTTCGGAGTTCGAGGCCAGCCTGGTCTACAGAGTGAGTTCCAGGACAGCCAGGGCTACACAGAGAAACCCTGTCTCGAAAAACAAAAGCAAAAACAAAACAAAACAAAAACAAAAACAAAACAAAACAAAACAAAAGTGTTCCAGACCAAAAATGCTGAGTGGGTAGCACGGAATCAGAAAGCTTCCCTCCCTGGAAAATCATCCAGGGACTTCAGCTAGATGTCCCGATGTGCTTTCAGGTGCCCTACCCATCATGCTCTGCACAGGTCCTGGGGACATGCCTCTTTGGAGGACAAACACACCCTTGACAGGTAGTCTTTAACATCAACCTGACAATGCTTTGTGGTAATCACTCCTAAAGAATGTTGGTTGCTTTCACAAGGGGTCATTTCCAAGCAGGGAGGCAGCAGCCAGAGGCTTAGAGTGTGTGTTCTACAATACACTGAAGACAAATCCCGGGTGAGATCTGAGCTCTTGCCGCTGCACAATGTCCCAAGTAGAGTATGAACTCCGAAACAGTGTAAGGGGCTACGCCATTTCTCAAAATGAGCAGAGCCTTTGATGGTGGAGTTGGATGGCGGAGATTAGAAGCCTAGCTATACTAAAATCCAACTCTCTCCACAGGAGACTGAGGAGCCAAGGGACTGGGGGCCTCCTGTCTTCAGTCAACGCAAGGAGCTGGAGTCCTTTGGACTGGTTTACGAGGTTCCAGTCACTTATCTTGTCCCTTTCCACCTCCACCTCCAAGGACTCCACTGTGGAAGAACAGAGGAGGGACTAGTGGGGCCCCGCCCTTCCCTGGGGGTTTAGACACAGTTGCCAGGAGAGGCTTATGCTGCAAATCTCCTGACGGTGGTTGCTGTGGGGGATGGGAGGGGGGATGGGGGATAATATAGAATGTCTTTGTGATAACTTTCACTCATTCATGTAAGCAACCCCCATGGAAGGCACTGAGTCACTAAAAAAACAAAACAAAACAAAAACCAAAAAAGCTAGGAAGGGGGTGATCGGGAGTGGGAGGGGACAGGAGAGGGTATTGGTGTGAATATGACCAAAATACATTATATACATGTATAAAATGCCATGATGAAACTCTTTTTTTTTTTTTCTGGTTTTTCGAGACAGGGTTTCTCTCTATAGCCCTGGCTGTAGACCAGGCTGGCCTCGAACTCAGAAATCCGCCTGCCTCTGCCTCCCAAGTGCTGGGATTAAAGGCATGCACCACCACTGCCCTGCTTGTTTTGTTTTGTTTTGTTTGTTGTTGTTTTATAAAACTCTTTTTTGTTTGTTTGTTTGTTTGTTTTTTGTTTTTTCGAGACAGAGTTTCTCTGTGTAGCCCTGGCTGTCCTGGTACTCATTCTGTAGACCAGGCTGGCCTCGAACTCAGAAATCCACCTGCCTCTGCCTCCCAAGTGCTGGGATTAAAGGCATACACCACCACGGCCCGGTTTGAAACTCATTCTTAGGCATAATATTATGCTAAAAAAGATTAAAATACAAAATATTTTCTACTTTTAAAAAGGTACCACAGGGCCAGGCAGTGGTGGCGCATGCCTTTAATCCCAGCACTTGGGAGGCAGAGGCAGGCGGATTACTGAGTTTGAGGCCACCTGGTCTACAGAGTGAGTTCCAGGACAGCTAGAACTACATAGAGAAACCCCATCTTGAAAAAAAAGAAAAAGAAAAAAAAAAGAAAAAGGAAAGAAAGAGAGGAAGAAAGAAAGAAGAACCACAGGGTAGGAGAGATGGCTCAGAGGTTAAGAGCACTGATTGCTCTTCCAAAGGTCCTGAGTTCAAATCCCGGCAACCACATGGTGACTCACAACCATCCGTAATGAAATCTGACACCCTCTTCTGGTGTGTCTGAAGACAGCCACAGTGTACTTACATATAATAAATAAGTAAATCTTAAAACAAAAAAAAAAAGGTACCACAAACAATGGGGACTCCCCCTCTGCTCCTCTGAATGGTTCTGCCAACTTCCCCTGAGCTGGAGCTTTATCAAAAATTCAAGCCCAGGCTGTCCCCAGCCTCCCTTCCCCCCTCCCCAGCCTCCCTTCCCCCCTCCCACTTTCTGTTCTTGGGAAAGGCACTTTTGTGGTCAGAAGTGACTTGGCAGTAATTTATGGTACTCAGTGGGAAAATGCACGTATAGGTCATTCCAAATGATGGTTGGCACCACCTCCTTAGGATGGGGAACTGTAAAAGAGAAAGTCTCTGTTCCCTACAAGAAACTCCATCTGGTCTCTCACCGGGAAAGTGATTCAGGATCAAGCAAGAACATGCCTGTAGCTGAATGGCTCACTCCGTGGAAGCGAATCTCCCACGACACAGAGGCAAAGAACAGACAGCTTCTCAGAACTCAAAGAAGGTAGCCTCCAGCTCAAGGACCCAGACCCCCGCCCCCGCCCCCCAATGCCCAGGCAGGGCGCAGTTCCTTCTTGTACAGGAAGTTGTACATTCTACAGCAGTAGGGTTTGGCTCCTTGGGTTGAAACTTGTGCTCTCCCATCTGGAAATAGAATATTTAAGATTCTTGAAATATTTTGAGTATCCTAAAGAATTTTATCCTCCATTGATTACACTTAAGAGGCTGAGGTGTGATCTTAGAAAAGTCACAAAGGGTGCCCTCAAACAAAAGGCTTGACTGTTTAATGCTGGACCCTACCTACTGATAATGCGAGAGAAACTGAGTCTTTAATTTCGATCTGGTCAGGAATTTGAAAACCCAAGTAAACACATCCTTGAGGAAAGAGATGTAGCAGCAGCGTTTGCCTGACTCGGGGGAGCATGAGACTGTGGGCAATTACTCTTGCATATCCTCGAGTCTCTAAATAGAACGACACCCGGAAAAGGAACTGGTTTTGGCTCAAGTATCAAGCGAGGTTTAAAAATGCAGTTTGAAGAGCTGAGACCTGGCAGTGCGTGCCTGTGGTCTCATGTGCTGAAGGTGGAGGTGAGAAGATCAGGAGTTCAAAGCCAAACTCAACTCCAAGGCAAGTTCAAGGCTAGGGGATCCATGAGAGACCTTGTCTCAGATAGATATATAGATAGATAGATAGATAGATAGATAGATAGATAGATAGATAGATGATAGATAGACAGATGATAGGATGAATGGAGATAGATGAGTGTGTAGGTGGATGGGTGAGTGGATGGGTGGGTGGGTAGATGGATGGATAGATAGATAGATGATAGAAAAGTGAATCAATAAGTGATGGTGCTGTCAAGATGGCTCACAGGTAAAAAAAGTGCTTGCTGTAAAACTTGATGAAGTGCATTCAACCCTTGGAGCCCATGCAAAAGTAAGAGAGAACTGACTCTCCCGAGTTGTTCTCTGACTTTCATGAATTCTCCATGGTATACCCTTCACAGACACAGACACACTTTTCATTGTCATCTGACCTGGAGGGCCACTTATCACACTTTTTTTTTTTTTTTTTTTTTTTTTTTTTTTTTTTTTTTTTTTTTTTTTTTTTTTTTTGGTTTTTCGAGACAGGGTTTCTCTGTATAGCCCTGGCTGTCCTGAAACTCACTCTGTAGACCAGGCTGGCCTTGAACTCAGAAATCTGCCTGCCTCTGCCTCCCAAGTGCTGGGATTAAAGGTGTGTGCCACCACCGCCCGGGTTCACACTCTGTCCTAACGCTCTGCAATCCCAGGCTATGGATGTAGCTCAGTTGATGCCATGTGTGTCTAGCATGCATGAAGCTCTGCTCCATCCCCACCCCAGAACCAGACACAGTCAGGCACAGTGAGGGGCAAGGAAATGGGCTCATCAGTGAAGAGCACTGACTATTCTTCCAGAAGACCTGAGTTGGGTTCCCAGAAGCCACATGGTGGCTCAGAACCATCTGTAACTCCAGGTCCAGAATAGATGATGACCTCCTCCTCTGATTTCCAAAGGTACTGGGCACACATGAGATACATATACATACATGAAGGCAAAACACTCATGTACATAAAATAAAAAATATATAATTAAGCTTAGGGGGAAAAATCAGTCATGGCGGTATAGAGCTACATCTTGGAAGGTGGGGGCAGAGGATCAAGAGTTCAGATTCATCCTGGTTATATCAACTTTTAGGCCAGCCTGGGCAACATGAGCCTCTGTATCAAAAATTAAGCTTAAAATCTTCTAGGATTCCCAGTTAATCACTCAGGGTGAGCTGGTGAGGTGACCAACCATCCCAGTTTGCTGAGAACTCGGGGTTTCTTAGGATGTGGGGATTTCAGTGCTAAAACCAGGGAAGTCCCAAGCTGACCAGAACCAGGTAGTCACTATGTCACTTCAGGAAGCACCTGGAAGCCTCAGTCCCCTACTACAGAGGCCTTGCTCACACCTCAGTCCCCTACTACAGAGGCCTTGCTCACACCTCAGTCCCCCTACTACAGAGGCCTTGCTCACACCTCAGTCCCCTACTACAGAGGCCTTGCTCATACCTCAGTCCCTACTACAGAGGCCTTGCTCACACCTCAGTCCCTACTACAGAGGCCTTGCTCATACCTCAGTCCCCTACTACAGAGGCCTTGCTCACACCTCAGTCCCCTACTACAGAGGCCTTGCTCATACCTCAGTCCCCTACTACAGAGGCCTTGCTCACACCCCAGTGTTCTCAGGTCATCCTCCTCACTAGGCTGGGCCAGAGTCACATGGTAGCATCCTGTCCTCTCAATACATATTAATTAGTCCATATTAATATAGCAACATGTTAGTTACTACATATTAACATATCATTTCTGTGGGCTTTGTTTTGTTGTGGTTTGGGGCTTTGTTTTGTGTTTTGTTTTAAGACAGGGTTTCTCTGTGTAGCCCTGTCTGTTCTGGAACTCATTCTGTAGACCAGGGTGGCCTCCAACTCACAGAGATCCCCCTGCCTCTTTCTCCCTAGTGCTGGAATTAAAGATGTTGCCTACCACCTCTCTGCTCTTTTTCTTTTTTTAATCTAACTTAATTTTATTAATTTAATTTATATCCAAGGTTTCATTGTGACTGCATGAAGGTGCAAAGGACCCTAATGGCTTAGTCTTGACAGGTGTCAGCACAGGATTGTCCTTCTGCCAGAATTTTCATCTTCAATTTGTCTTCTTACCTGTCAGTGTCGGTCGGACTCTTGGCAAATTCAGAGATGATGATGATGATGATGATGATGATGATGATGATGATGATGATGATGATGATGGTGGTGGTGGTGGTGGTGGTGGCGGCGGCGGCGGCGATGATGATGATGATGATGATGATGGTGGTGGTGATGAGGATGAATAATGATGATGGTGATGATGATGATGAGGAGGAGGATGGTGGTGGTGGCGATGATGATGATGATGGTGATGATGATGGTGGTGGTGATGAGGATGAATAATAATGATGGTGATAATGATGATGATTTTAGCAAGGTTGGGGGACATATCCCCTAGCACTCAGGAGGCATAGGCAACCAAATCTCTGTGATTCCAAGGCCAGCCTGGTCTACAGAGTGAGTTTCAGGATAGACAGTGCTATATAGAGACTCTGTGTTTAAAACAAAACAAAACAAAACAAAAGAACAACTTTTAAAGCATGTGTACGTGCAGGCACATCACGTGTGGAGGTCAGAGGACAGCATTCAGGAGTTGGTTCTTTCCTCCCACCATGAGAATCAGGCCTGTGTGGCAAGTGCTTTCGCCCAGTGAGCCACCCTGGGGGCTCTCTGTCAGAGTTGTCATGGCCTTCATCTTTCTGAGAAATCTTTACTGGCTGTTAAAAACCTCCTCTGACAAGCTGGTCTGAGGCTGTTCAACAGGGTGACCTTTTCCTCCCTCTACATCCCCTTTTCTTGTATACTGGCTTCTCTTCCCGGACCCCGTGCTTTCTCTTCTTGGTCTAGTTCTTCTTTTTAGCCATATACTTAGAGTGCACTTGAGAGGATCCTGTCTATGGCTGCTTAACCCAGGAAACTGGAACAAACGTCAGGGTCGACGGCACACGGCAAAGAAGACTCTTCACCTTGTGCCGACAGAGGTGGAGCGGAGCTACTCCATTCAGATAGACAGAAGGCAGGGAAACCAACCACCCACCACGGGAGGGGAGCGGAGCAGTGCCACCTGAACATTCCCATCTCAGCCATACAGAAGTGCGATCCAATGCCCCCAAACCACCACCACATGTGCAGGAACATATAAATAAATGTCTTGTTTTGGTTTTAATGATTAAAAAAGACAAATAAACAAACAAACAAACCATGGTGGTACATGCTTTTAATCCCAGCAGAGGCAGGGGGATCTCTGTGACTAGGCTAGAGGAGTCAATGATACAAATTTTGAAAATAAAACAACAGAAAGCAAAAAACAAAGAAGGAAGGAAAAAAGAAAGGAAGGAAGAGAGAGAGAAAAGGGGAGGAGGGAGAAAGAGAGAAGAGGGAAAAGAGGAAGGAGGGGGAGGGAGGAAGGGGAGGGAGGACAGAGGGAGCAAGAGCTAACTGTTACACTCTCACCATGAAAAGACACACTTGAGAAGAGGTGCAGCTCCTCCATAGAGCACACCATGGAGCATCCTGTCCCTCTCAAGGCCATGGATCCAGCGTGGGTTGAGGAAGAAGAGAGAAGAATAAGTTGACTGTCTCTGTTCTTAAGGGAGACCTGAGAACTGGGTGAAGAGCTACAGCCATCTTAGCATCAAGCTGGGTCAGATGATAAACCCAGCCTGTTGCCCTCCTCCCCCTCTGAGCTCCCCTCTCCCACTCTACGAACAGTGAAGCACCAAGCTGTCCCTCAGGTCTCCATTCATTTCACAACAGGCTTTGCCTGGAACCTCCCTAACCAGCCCTCTTGGCATTCCATACTGCAGAATCAGAAATATAGACTCTGTAATACAAATGAACAAACAAACAAACAACCCTGAGCTGAGCCCAGATAGCCACCATGGACAAACATGAAATGAGATGATTTGGCAACAAGGATGAAGTGCGGATAGTTGATATGAATGGAATAAACCTTCTGGTGTGTGTGTGATTTTTCACTTAAAACAAAAGTCCCAACGTCTCTGAGAAATGCTCCGAAATACAGTAAACATTAGCTGAGTGTTAGCTATGTACCTCGCTGGCAGGTAGTGGTTCCTTCAGTAACAGCAAAGGCTCTCTAGAAGGTTCTACACACACACACACACTTTTGTTAGCAGCCCTTACTAAAAGGACTACACTAGGACACAGAGGTAAGGGGACTGGTGTGAGGTTGAGCTGAGAACCTCTTTCGAATTACATGTGTTCACTGTGCATGTTGGGAGGGTGGGTGTCACTGTTTGCATGTAGAGGTCAGGAGAGAGCTTGGAGGAGTAGGGTCTCTCCTTCCACCATTATATGGGAACCGAGGATGGGACTCGGGTCAGCGGGCTCATTTGAAAGGGTGTTTTATCCACTGAGCCATTTTCCATGGCACAGAAGGAATAAACCTTTGAGACATTACGCTAAGTGAATAAAGCCACACATGAGATATCATGAGTGGCGTGGCTTCAGTGGTGTGAAATGTGCAGATAAAGTGAGGCAGTGGAACGGTGGCTGCCTAGGGCTGGAGTGAGATGGGAGGGGAGTGAGCTCCCATGATGAGCTAGCTGATGGCTGTGTGACTGTGTGACTGTGGATCTGCTCAAATCCACACACTGCGCACTGTGCACCAACGAGAACACAGCATGAGGGCAGATTCCTATAAAGCCGTAGTAAAGAATTAGCTCATGCAAAGCTGGTGCGGTGCTTCACCCCTTTAATCCCAGCACTCTGGAGACAGAGACAGATAGATCTCTGAGTTCAAGGCCAGCCTGGTCTACAGAGTGAGTTTCAGGACAGACAGAGCTACACAAAAACTAGTCAATAAGGGCCAGCTACCTGCCTAGCCTCAAACTCATTGGAACCTGATCTCAGGTTCCTGAACTCCTGGGATTATCACACTCAACTCCTTCTTCTTCTCCTCCTCCCCCTCCTCCTTCTCCTCCCCCTCCTCCTCCTC
>NW_022196897.1:156344947-156365054 GCF_008632895.1 Mastomys coucha | reverse complement strand
CTTCTTCTTCTTCTTCTTCTTCTTCTTCTTCTTCGTCTGGGCGTACATATATGAATGGGAATATACTGCCCATGGAAGCCAGAGGCAGGCTTCAGAACCCCTGCAACTGGAGTTACATACAGCATGTCAGCCATCCTATGTGGGTGCTTGGAACCACTAATTCTTTGAAAGGAGATACTAGCCCCTCTCTCTCTCTCTCTCTCTCTCTCTCTCTCTCTCTCTCTCTCTGTGTGTGTGTGTGTGTGTGTGTGTGTGTGTGTGTGAGTGTGTGTGTGTTTTAAAGACAGGATTTCTTTGTATAGCCCTCACTCTGTAGACCTGCCTCTGCCTCCCCAGTGCTGGGATTAAAGGCATGTGCCACCACTGCCCACACAGGAATACTTGTTCTTAACTGCTGAGCCGTCTCTCCAGCCTCCCTTTTCCTCTTAACTGCAGTGATCAAAAACTTAAGGTCATCATACACTACAGAGTAAGTTCAAGGCTAGCCATAGGAGGAGCTGGGTGAGCAGCGATGTGCCTTGATAGAATAACTAGTGCTCCCCAAGTCCACAGTTCCTCACACCAAGCAGCTCTGTCCAGAGGAGCCCCGGCCTGCATCTTCTAAGCTTTGACCGGAAAGGTCTTCACAGTCAACCCAAATATCAGCCTTAAAGTTCTTGCCTCAAATCTGTAAACTGAGGCTGAAGAATGGCTCAGCAATTAAGAGCGCTTGTTCTTTCGAGGGACCGGGGTTCAATTCCCAGCACCCACATGGCAACTTATGCTCACAGGTAACTCCAGTTCAAGGGGATATGAGACTCTCTCTGACTACTGCAGGCATGATGAGTACACATGGTGCCCAGATAGACATTCAAGCCAGACACCTGTACACATAAAATAATAGTAATGGAATCATATAAATAACGTTTAAACTAAGTAGCCTGGGGCTGGGGAGGTGACTGGATTCATAAAAGCTTCCCGAGCAAGCATAAAGATCTGAGTTCAATTCCCCAGCACTTACAAAAAAGCTGGGTTTGATAATGAGCACCTGTAAACTGGAACAGGACAAAGTCAACAGGCTCTCCGGAGTGCACTGAGCAGCCTGTCCAGCCCCACGGGTAAGCTCCAGGTTCAGGGAGAGACTGTGTCCTGGAAAATAAGATGCAGGTGGATGGAACAGGCTCTCCGGAGTGCACTGAGCAGCCTGTCCAGCCCCACGGGTAAGCTCCAGGTTCAGTGAGAGACTGTGTCTTGGAAAATAAGATGCAGGTGGATGGCACCGCAGACTAAAGCTCTTGCAGCCAAGCTTGATGACCTGAGTTTGATCCCTGCGCCCCACATGGTGGAAGGAGAGAACCAGCTCCCAACACTTGCTCTCTGAGCTATATACAGACACACAACTCACAGGAATTAAGTCCAATTCTCAAATACTGTGTTTTCTGAACCATAGAAACCTCTATGTGTATGAGTTTACAACAAAGTCCTTCTCTTCTAGGTTATGAGCAGGCAATGCAAAAGTCAACTAATCAGAATAGAAGATCCCTAAATAAGTTTATGTTTGTTGATTTTGGTTTTTGGGTCAGGTTTCATATATCCCAGTCAGCCTCAAACGTAGTGACCTTGAACTCCTGACCCTCCTGTCTCCAACCCCCAAGCGCTGGGATTAGAGGTGTGTGCCAGTGTGTCCTGCTAGGAACCATTTATTATTTTTTAAAGATTTATTTACTTATTTTATGTGTATGAGTACACGCTGTACCTGTACAGATGGTTGCGAGCCTTCATCTGGTTGTTGGGAATTGACTCGATCAGTCCCTGCTTGCTCCAGCCCAAAGATTTATTTATTATTATCAGTAAGTACATTGTAGCTGTCTTCAGACACACCAGAAAAGGGCATCAGATATCGTTACAGGTGGTTGTGAGCCACCATGTGGTTGCTGCGATTTGAACTCAGGTCCTCTGGAAGAGCAGTCAGTGCTCTTACCCACTGAGCCATCTCAAAAACCCTAAGAACCATTTAAAATATAACTTTGACATCATACCAGATCTGTGTGTATACTTGTGTGTGCATATGTGTATGTATGTATGTGTATATTTGTGTATGCATGTATGTGCATATTTGTGTGTGCACATGTGAATGTGTGCATATGTGTGTGTACATTTGTATGTGCATGTGTGTTTATATTTATGTGTGCATATATGTGAGTGTGCGTGTGTATGTGTGTGTGCACATGTGTATATATGTGTGTGCATGTGTGTGCATATGTGTGTGCACACTCGTGAGCACACTGCTAGGAATTAACCCCAGGTCCTCCCGCAAACTAGGCAAGTATGTTTTACCTCCAGCTCCATATTAGACGTCTGTGGCCTTAAACTATGTGTAGCTATCACTCAACTGGCATTATCCACTTCAATCCCTACCACAGACAGACAGACGGAATTGTGAGTAAGCCCATTTCTCAGCCTAGACAACGGAGGCCCAACAGGAGAAGCTTAATTCGTTTGTCCAGGATTTGCACCACAGAGCAAGTCAGCCTAATGGTTAAGCAATGCGATCTTTCAAATTTTTCCTCCAGCAAGAAACCACCAGAGCTTAGCATCCTAGACAATCCCTGGAAACACGGGGAGCAACGATTTCCATTTAAAGAAAATCTGTTTTCTGTATCACTGTTTTGACTCAGTAAATAAGCAAATCAGTCTTGGCGCTGGCTGAGTGACTCTCCCAACATCTCTTTCCTTCCTGCAGATGCTGCCTTTGACACCCCATCCTCCAGTAAAGCCACTTAACCATGTGATATTTATAGAGGGAAAAAAAGATCTGTGTTCCTTTCTATACGGTTGCACTGTAGGCTTAGTGTTCCAGGATTTTCAAACCAGAACAACACTTCATTTCTTTATAGTTCCTCTCAACCTTGTTTCTGGGTGCAACAAGATGTCCTCTGCTAAGTACACCCCATCTATGTCCTTGCCATTTGTTGGGTTCCCTGTGCCAAGGCCTGGATCTGCTCTCTACCCCTCCCCAGGAATTCCCCAGATAAACCACCAAGTGTAGGACAATTAAAAGTTAAAAGCCAACCCTGAGAATCCAAAAGAAGCAGTGGAGGTAAACAATGGTTTATCAGGCCCCTGTTTTCCCATCTGTTCTAACCCCAGAGCTTCTCTTTACAGGAAACACAGCACTTCACAAGGCACCTCATTAAATGCTGATTTATTCCTGACTCTTGGTTCAGTAGCCTGGCCTGGTGTGTTGGTGTATACAAGTCCTCAGTCTCCCCTTCTTCAATGTGTCTGTGTGTGTATGTGTGCGTGCACGCCCCTGGGTATGTGTCTGAATGTGTGTGTGCATGCGTGTGCGTGTGTAGGACAGAGGTCAATGCTCACTGCTTTCTTCCATGACTCTCTTCTTTAATTTTGAGAAGCTAAAGATCCGAACCTAGATCCCTGTGCTTGCTTAGATGAGCCACCCTCCCCCAGCTCCTCTCCTCCCTGCTCCTCCCCTACTCTTTCCAGACCCTCTCTTTGTCTTTTATCTCAGAAGCCTTCAATCAAGAAGCTGTGGGTGGGCGTGTCCACTCCAGATCCCTCCCTCCCCGGTGATCTGAAGCAGTAATCACACCAGAATCTTGATAGTAGGAAGCTCAGGATCAACCCCAAGATTGCCCCATTTCCCCCCTGAACGGCTGCCTGTGTGGAAACAGGCCTGCTGTTTAAGACTCTCAATGTAAACAGCTCCTTTGCAAAGCAGCCTTTAAATCGGCCCTGGGGAACTGGTTTGAGAAACTGTACGTTTCTTACTATTTCCCCCTTCTTCAGAGAGCATTTAAATTGTCCCCTCTGCTCCTGTTCTGCATTGTCCTGTAATTAGAGAGATTTAAACAATGCAGCCATAACTAAACCAGATTATGTATCAGGGTTTAATCTAGTGAGAACAAAGGCATGTATTCATATTGCTCCGAAATCCCAGGGAATGCATAAATACAAACAGGGAAAGTCAATGTGGTGTAACTTCAATGCAATCATGTGATTTTTAAAATGTACTCTGATGGAGAAAAGCAAATGTCGGAATACACAGAAGCCAGCAGCAGGTACTAGCCGCTGCTCTGTGGAAGGAAGCCAGCCATGATAGCGCTTGCCTGGAATCCTAGCGCAAAGGAGTCTGGGAAAGGAAGGCTTCCTGGAGTCAGAGGACAACTAGACAGGTCTCAAAAGACCAATAGGAGACAGGGGTGTGGAGAAATGGCCCAGAGGGTAGGAATGCTTGTTGCTCTTCTGAGATCCAGGGTTCTGTTCCGCCACTCACATCTGATGCTTCACAAGTGCCTGGAGCTTCAGCGGCAGACCTGACGCCCTCTTCTGACCGCTACGGGAACCTGCACTTGATCACACGCACATACATACACACATATGATTTGAGTTATAGGCAATTATGACCAGTAACGTAGGTGCTGAGACTCAAACTAGGTCCTCTGGAAAAGCAGGAAGTACTATACCACTCGACCATGTCTCTGGATCTTTAAGTTAAATAAATAAAAATCAATCTTTAAAAAGAAAAAGAATTCTGGGTGTGGTGATACATGCCTTTTAATCCCAGCTCTTGGGAGGCTGAGTTCGGTGAGTCTCAGGCTGGCCAGGGCCACATAATGAGACCCTGTCTTAAAATAGAAAAGAAGAAAAAGAAATATGGGACCAGATCTGTAGCAAGATACTCTGCGAATAAAGGCGTGGCCACTAAGTCTGATCGCGTGAACCCACATGAAGCCCAAGCTGTTCCCCAAGCTCTGCACATATAGGCCACAGCTTCATGCGAGCATACACACACACTGAAATAAATAGGTAATAATAATAATAATAATAATAATAATAATAATGTTTAAAAATTGAATTAAGGGGCTTGAGAGATGGCTCAGCACTTAAGAGCACTGACTGCTCTTCCAGAGGTCCTGAGTTCGATTCCCAGCAACCACATGGTGGCTCACAACCATCTGTAAAGGGATCAGATGCCCTCTTCTGGTGCGTCTGAAGACAGCTATAGTGTACTCATATGCATAAAATAAATAAATCTTAAGCCGGGTGGCGGTGGTGCATGCTTTTAATCCCAGCACTTGGGAGGCAGAGGCAGGCGGATTCCTGAGTTCGAGGCCAGCCTGGTCTACAGAGTGAGTTCCAGGACAGCTAGGGCTACACAGAGAAACCCTGTCTTGAAAAACCAAAATAAATAAATAAATAAATCTTTTAAAAAATTGAATTAAATCTTTTTTGGCTTTTCTTTTATTTTCTTTTTAAAGATTTATTTATATATTATTTGTAAGTACACTGTAGCTGTCTTCAGACACCCCAGAAGAAGGCATCAGATCTCATTACAGATGGTTGTGAACCACCATGTGGTTGCTGGGATTTGAACTCAGGACCTCTGGAAGGGCAGTTGGTGCTCTTATGCACTGAGCCATCTCTCCAGCCTTTTTGGGCTTTTCAAAATAGGGTTTCTTTGTGTAGCCCAGGCTGGAACTCACCTGTAGACCAGGCGGGCCTCAACTCAGAAATCTTCCTGACTCTGCCTCTGCCGGGATTAAATACATAAACCACCATGCCCAGCTTAAAATTTAAATCTTCTTTTAAAAATTACATATGTATATCTATATGTATACCTACATGCATACACACATATGCATATTTATGAGAGTGCTCTGAGGCCAGCAAGGAGAGAGGTATGTAGCCTGGTGTACCCCTGCTGTTTTGTGTGCTAGGGCACCTTCTCCGTGCCTTGCTTCCAAAGTGCATTCTTTAATCAAGAGATAAGCATAGGGCAGTGTTCAGTAAGAACCCAGCCTGGCTTACAAATGCCAAACTCCCAACAGAAAACAATGTTAGCTAGGAAACCTACGGTCCCTCCAGCTCTCCTGAAGATCAACACCAAGGAACAAAAAGGTAGCCTGCTAAAAACACACACCTTCTCTTCTCCCACCTCCTGTCTGGTTGCACGGAGAAAGCCAAGTGTCTGTCTTTTTGTTGTGAAGAGAAAAACGAAGTCACCTTACCAAATTTTGGGTCTGTGTTGTGTTTTTCCTGAGAGCCTAAAGCCAAGCCTTTAGACAAGCCTGGCTCTCTGATCGACGATATTAATTACATTCTTATTCTGCCAGATAGAAGCTGCCCCTCTCCGCAGTGATTCAGAGAGGTTTGAAAGAACAAGCAAATGGATCAAAGGAGGCAGAGAAACGAAGAAAATAAAGACGGCACTCCAGCTTATGGGATATATAAGCCGTGTTTCCTGAAAAGATAAATGATTTCGTAATGAATGGATCCTTTAGGCCATAAAAAATCCATTTATTTTCTTTTGGATTTGAATAGAGGGGATTTGCATTTTTCCTGCGCAGTTCCATTTAAATTAAAATGCAGAGCGTGAGGCTAACCTACAATGAAACTAAATAATAGTGGGAGGGGCAGCTGTATTCTTCATAGGAGTAAAATTCAGAGTTTGCTAGCTTTACCATAGGAGAAAAGCAGACGCTGGTACCAACACCTACTATTGCAGAAGAGAATACCTACCACAAGGCCATTCGGGACACCTCCGAGTCATGCGAGAAGCTGGCGGTTGTGATCATGTTTCGTTTATTCAGGAAACTAGGCAATGTGTTTATCTAAGAGAGAATCTGCCATTTTTAAAACGCCTGCTGTTCTGACAGCAACAAACTGCGTCCTGTTATCTAGTTATACTTAGAAAGGGGCAGCTTAAAAGAAAATAATAAAAGCAGTAGAATCAAGATACCCCCCTCAAAAAAAAAAAACATAAAAATGTCTTAAGTACCTGCATTTCTGGGGCTCCCTAATCCCCGGCTGTTCCTGGCTGTCACTCTTCCCTGCCCCCATCCCATGTGCTTGAGGATTTCAGTGTCCCTGGTGGCCACCAACTTTCCTTACAGTAGAGGCCTCTCTATTCCTGCCTGGTTTTCGGAGCACAAAGAACAAAGTACAAGTTATCAGGTCTTAGAAACTATGAGGGAGGACAGGTCAACTTCTCTGAAGCCCAGGAATAGCCTGTGTAGAGAGACCTGCAGTGCACAGGAAAGCTTCTCTGAAATCTAAAAGCCTCTGGAGGCCAAACGGCCAAGTGTGCCCTTGCCTAGCAGGTGGGGTGTGGCAGTGCACAGGGACGGGCTGTCGATCTACACTACGTGGCTCACATTTTCTCAAGGAAAGCCAGAAACTGGGGCTGCCCTGTAAGAGCTTGCATTAGAAATGTTGGCCACTCTGTTCAGGGAGTTTAAATAGCATCTAAGTTGAACAAAACCTGAAAGGGGGTTATTTAAAGCACGTACTTATACAACAGCCTACCTATTAATTGTCCCTGAATAATTCTGTCTCATTAGATTCAGTGACAGATAAAGCTGCAGTGTGCCTTCAGTTCTGCTGCATGATCTGACTTCATTCAATTTGGTCTCTCTGTGTGTATGTGTGTGTGTGTGTGTGTACACCCATGCGTAATCTTCAGGTTGGCCTCAAACTTGCTATAAAGCTAGGGCTACCCTTGAACTCCTGATGTGTGTGTGTGTGTGTGTGTGTACACCCAGATGTAATCTTCAGGTTGGCCTCAAACTCACTATAAAACTAGGGCTACCCTTGAACTCCTGATTCTTCCACTTCTGCCTCTTGAGTACTTGGGGTTGTGAGTGTTTGTCACAGGTAATATAGACACACTTCCCCTCAGCCAGAGCTTGTGAAACCTGTCTTGAATTTCTTACTTAGTATTTGTGATTTGTTTGTGTTCTGTGTTTTTGTGGTGTGTGGTGTGCTGCAGATCACATTCAGATCAGGTCATCAGGCATGAGATAGCCCAGTGCCTTTACTCCCTGAGCTGTCTCTGGAGCCCTGGCAGCTGATCCAATTTTTTTGTTTTTTTGTTTGGTAAGGCATGAGCCACCACGCCTAGCAACTGTTTTTTTTGCCTGTTTGTTTTAACTGAATGTCTACTGTTTCCTGAGAATCAGGATTGTTTAGCGCGTTCTTGTCTGTACAGAAAAACACTCCTGAACCCCACTCATTTGGCTTTGTAAAGAAATCCAGATATTTGAAAGAGAAGAATTAACAAGGCGCTCTTCTCTACTGGAGGGGCCAGCTGTTTATTATGCGGCACACAATTAAATCTTAGATCTGCTGGACACATTTCTCCTTGGAGAGGGTCAGGAAGACTTCCTACGAGCTGGAAGAGAAGGCTTCCTACATTAGCGCCGAGTGCAGATTTTACCTCCGACCACACCAAACTGCTAATTTCCTTGAAATTCGTGTCAGCATTTCTCTTCTGAGGTAACCTGGACAGATTGGAAAGCCAAGTAGTCTGTGTACTTAGGCATTCTCTTTCCCGAGTCACAGTAATCTAAGGGCTGAGTGGTGAGCGGAGGAATCGACTTGTGTGCATGAGGCCCCACCAAAAGGAGGAACGTTGGGAGTTCAAGGTCCTCCCCAGATAACGGGAAATTGTAGGCTAGCCTTGGCTTCAGGAGACCCTCAAATAAGAGAGGCCAGATGAGGCTTTATTTATTTATTTATTTATTTATTTTGAGACAGGGTTTCTCTGTGTAGCCCTGGCTGTCCTGGAACTCACTCTGTAGACCAGGCTGGCCTGGAACTCAGAGATGTGTCTGTCTCTGCCTCCCAAGTGCTGGGACTAAAGGTGTGTGGCACCACTGCCCTGCCAGATGAGATGTTAGATGCCCTGGAACTAGCATTACAGATCAGTGTGGGCTTCTACATGGGTGCTGGGAACCCAACCCCATTCCTATGCGAGACCATCTTAACTAGTGACTCAACCCTCTCTCAGACAGATCCCTTGTATATTTTTCCTACCCCTACTAATCTGCAGCAGCTGTGTTACTCATTTCCCATTGTCTCCCAGGCAGGAGCACCTAAGGGCTGCTGCATTAAAGAAAGTCAGGACTGAGGGGAGGGAGGAAAGAGGAAGAGCGGAGTGTGGAAGGAGGGAGGTTTGCAAGGGCACATGCCGTCTTTCAGCTTTATTATATTCGGCAGGGTCGACTTCTAGACTGAACTCGCCTTGACGGGTGCTGGGAGTGACTACGGAAGTGGAGAAGGATCTGAGACATAAAGGGTCCCATCTTGGCTCACACCGATATTTATTTCACCATCGCCCAGGGAGTTCCAATAACAAGCATTTGCTTCTTGCCACCATGGAGGCCAGAAACACGAGGTCAGCGTGGGCGGGACTTTGAGGACCCTCTTCCGGGATGCAGCCAGCTGGCATCTTGTGTCTCCAAGGGGTAGAAAGAAAACGAGTTAGCTCTGTAGGCCTGCTCCCCGTTCCTCCTCTTTCCCCTCCCCATCCTGTCTACTTGAGATAGGCTTTCATGTAACCCAGGCTGGCCTCAGTGTAGTGTCACACTCCTGGTTCTTCCGCCTCTACCTCCCCAGTGCTGGGGCTGAAGGAAGGGGTCAGCATGAGCAAGCTGGCTTCTTATACGGGAGCACTAAACCCTTTCAGGAGGACCTCACTCGCCTTCCAAAAGGCCCTACCTACAAATTCACCTTGCAGGTGAATCTCACCTTGGAGGTGAAATTTCAACATATGAATTTTGGGTCCAAAGTCCATAACCTGAAATAATCAGTACTGCACAAATATCACTACTCTTATGGTGATTGCAATCTTGATTAGACTGAATTAAGACAGCCCCAGGGCAGGTTGGGTGTGGTGGCACCTGCCTACAATCCTAGCACTCCGGAGGCACAAGATTGAGGCCAGTCTGGTCTACTCAGATAAGCCCTATCTCAAAAGGCCCACAGCAGTAAGCTGGAGAAATGTCTCAGTGAGCAAATGCAAGCTCGAGGACCTGAGTTCAAATCTCCAGTACCCATGTTAAAAAGTCAGATGTGGCTTCTGCGCTACACCCTCCTTGGGGGAGGGGGAGTAGACAGGAGGACCACTAGGCTAGCTCCGGGTCCACAGAATGCTCTGACTTACGGGAATACGGTAGAAATATAAAGTCCAAGGAATCTCACTCTCTCACTCTCCTGGCCTCTGAGGGCACTACCCTCATGTGCACAGGCCCGCCCTCAGATACACATAATGGAGCCAGGCGGTAGTAGCACTTGGGAGACGGAGACAGATTTCTGAGTTCGAGGCCAGCCTGGTCTACAGAGTGAGTGCCAGGACAGCCAAGGCTACACAGAGAAACCCTGTCTCAAAAAAAGAAAAAACCAAAACCAAAACCAAACCAAAACAAAACAAAACAAAAAAAACAACACAGACAACACAACATAATAAAAAAATTAAAAATAAAATAATTTTTGAAAAATATTACAAGAACTGAGCTGGAGGGATGACTCTATGGTTAAGAACACTTGTTACAAATAAATAAATAAATAAATAAACACTTGTTACAGCTAAGCATGACGGCACCTGTCTCAAACAAAACAAAACGGCATTTGTGGGCCTCGGTTCAAATCCCAACATGTACATGGTAGTCCACAACCATTCATAACTTTGACTGCAGGGGATCCCCTGCCCTCTTTTGACCTCTGGAGCAACAGGCACAGACATGGCACGCATACAGGCGTGCAGATAAAAACACCCACAGAGAAAAAAATAAAATATAATTTAAAAAATACAGGAGCTCCTAAAGCCACTTGAGCTTCTCCGTTTTACAGCTGAGAAAATGAAAGCCGAGAGTAGTCAAGGAAGTTGTTCAAAGTCACACGGTGGAGGAGAGGAGACAAGGACTAAGAGCCGGCTCCTCGGACTCAAGAATTCAGACTCTAAATCTGAAAAACTTTAATGAAGGTAGTTCGGGGGAGGCGAAGAGCAAAGGTCTGGGCGGCTCTTATCATAGCCTACTTCAGAGTACTGTTCTCTGTGCTAAAGTGGACTTCAGTCGCCCAGATGAAGGGGACTAGGGCCTGGTTTACAACAGCCCAGCCCGCAGCAGCGAAATGGGTCCACGGATGAGAGCAGCGAGTGGCTGCTCAGACGGGGCCACGCCCACGTCCTCCAATGCCCCGCCCCCACGCCTTGCATTCAGTTGCTCTACATTCTTGATGATGTCTCTGGCAGCACTCAGAAGGTAGCCCCGCTGTCTTTTGAGAGAGGGTCTCAGGTAGCTAACTCTTGCTCCTCCAGAGTCCAGCTCCTGGGTGCCGAGCTCCCAGACGCCTGCCACCATGCCTGGCTCAGTGCAGCTGTCTGTTCAGCCCCCAAACACAGATCTTTTGTCACTAAACCCCGTGCTCAAATCCATATTAACATCTCTTGGTAAACTCTGACCCCGCCTCGACACAACATCTGTGTTGTCCTGTTGTGCAAGCCAAGTCAGGGTCTCACCTACCGCAAAGTTATACGTTCCAGACCTAGAAAGACTTTAAAATGTTGTTTGAACAATTCATGACGGTAAAGAAGGCACACCCCAGCTTTATAAGGAATTACTTTGATCCCTTGGATGGATAGAGGGGATATTGCTTAGGTCTTTGGAGAGATACCAACTACACGCCACACTCCAGGGACGCCCGAGGCCACACACTGTCCAAAGCTGCTTGAAGACACTGGCAAATGAAGCCAGGCTGCTGTCCCATGGATACACAGCATCCAAGAAGGCGGTCTTGAGTCTGAAATATTCAACCGTCTCAGTTTCTCCCCGGATCATGACTACATCACTCATTCACAAGCATTTTTAACAATGTATTATTAGTGTATGTGCTTGTATCTGAACGACCTACAGCCCAGATGTGGGAGTAAGAGAGCAATTTCATGGGTCTATCCTCCCACCCCCACCCTCAGGACCATGCCCGATTGCCTCGCCTTTTATGTGATTTTTGAGGATCATGAGGCAAACTTACTTGCTGGCCCTCAAAAGAAATTCTAAAATTACTACTCTGACTCGAACACTGTTTTTCTAGTTTGGGTGGGTTTTTGGGGTACTGAGGACTGAACACCTCGTCCATGCTAGGAGAGCACTCCACCAGTAAGCTACATTTCTAGTCACTGTTTACATATATATTTAAAGGAGTTATTAGTCTTTATTTTATGTACATGGCTATTTTGTGTGTGTGTACATGTGTGCATGCCCCATCTGTGTGCCTAATACCCATGGAGTCCAGAGAGGGCATTAGATCCTCTTGAATCGAGTTACAGAAGGTCATCAGGCCAGATCACTGTGGATGCTGGGAACTAAAGCTGGGTCCTCCGCAGAAGCGGGAAGAACTCCCAGCTACAGAACTCCCAGCTGCTGAGCCATCTCTCCCTGCTTTAGTTTTTTGAGGTTCATTCGTTTGCTTGCTTGCTTTTCAGGTGGGATCTCCTGTAGCCCAGGAAAGCTTCCGATTTTGTATTAAGCTGAAGTTGGCCTAGAACTGCTGGTCCTTCTGCCTCCATCTCCTATGCGCTGGGACTATACATGTGCAATAGTGCACTCGTTTTCAGTGTGGTTCTAAACATAGCAGTGAAGATAAAAATCCTTTTTTCACACAGCAGGGGGTGGGGAGGTGGCAGACAGATCTCTGTGAGTTCAAGGCCAGCCTGGTCTACAGAGTGAGTTCCAGGACAGCCAAGGTTACACAGAGAAGCCCTGTCTCAAAAGCAAAATAATGAGAATCACAGTCTAGTAACTTCCAATTACCAAGTATGATATTTGGTTGGTTGGTTGGTTGGTTTAGACAATGCCTCACTGCGTAGTCCTGTCTTGAACAGTATGTATAGTCCAGGCTGGCCTTGAACTCAAAGAGACCGGGCTAAGCCTTCCCAGCGCTGGGATCCAGGCTCCAGCTACCATGCCCAGGTAAAATGCTTTGCAGGTTTCATTTACTTCCTGCATAACCTTATCATCATGCATAACAATGAAATACAGACCCAGTTCTGCTTTTGTCCTTCCTAAGTATCCACCAGATGCTGAGCTGCAGTCCTGGGCAAGGTGAGGCACATCTTCCTGCCTCTCAAGACCGTCCGAAGCAACAAAAAGCAAAATATGTTTTCTTTCTTGGGGCTGGAGATGTTGTTCAGTTGGTGGCGTGCCTGACCTGGGTCCATTCCCAGTGCCATGTAAACCGGGCATGGTAGGGCACGTCTTTAACTACAGTGTTCAGGAGATAGAGGCAGGATATCCAGCAGCTGTAGAGTGAGTTCGAGTCTGTGCTACATGAGACTCTGAAGGTAAAATAGTAAATTAATTAATCGACCAATTAATTAATATATGCACATATGCATATAAACACATATAGCCACACACACACATAAGGAGAAACACCAAGTTAGCATCATATATTCCCCACACCAGAATAAGCAGGCCCTCAACAAAGACAACTGTAGGTTGCCATGGAAACTCAGAGACGCTCTAGAAATGAGGGCATCACCTCCTAAAATGTACAAGTTCATCTGAGACAGGAGCCAAAATGCCAAAGGGTGGGAGGAGTGATGTGAAGGACACCCTGTCCTCTGATGTCACAGGATCCTAAGGATGAGGGAAATTTCTCACAGGTTGCCTGCATAGCAAATGTGAAGCTCAGCCTGAGGGACTCTGCCGGGTGGAATAGCTCAGGTGAGTTTGACTCCTGGAAGGAGAGGATCAAATCCAGAAAGTGGTCCCCTGACATCTACATGTGCACTGTGACATGCATGCCTCAAACACACACCACCAAAGAATTAGGAAAAAAAAAATAATTCAAGAACACTGAGGTCCAGTGAGATGGCTCAGCAGATAAGGGGCTTGCAGCTAGGCCTGATGATCTGAGTCCGGCCCTCTGCCTTCCAAGTACTGAGATTAAAGGCATGTGTCACCATCACCTGGCCAGAAATTAGCAGTTAAAAAAATAAGGGGTGGAGAAATGGCTCAGTGGTTAAAAGCACTGACTGCTCTTCGAGAGGTCACAAGTTCAAATCCCAGCAATCACATGGTGGCTCAAAACCATCTGTAATGAGATCTGACGCCCTCTTCTCTATCTCGTGTGTCTGAACACAGCTGCAGTGTACTCACATATAATAAATAAATCTTTAAAAAATAATAATAATAATTTAGGAAAAGACCCCAGCCAGGCATGGTGGCAGCACACACCTTTAATCCTAGCACTTCAGAGGCAGATCTCTGAGTTCCAGGACAGCCAGGGATACAGAGAGATTCTGTGTAGAAAAAAAGAAAAGAGAAGAGAAAAAAGAAAAGACCGCCAAACTGTTCCCTCTCACCTAATTCCCTTATGAATGAAAATAGTACAAAATAAGAGATTTCTTGTCACTCACTCAAATCTTTCCCTTCCTTTCAAAATCATTTAATCAAGACACCTTTAGACCAAGCAATTCCAGCTCTTGGTTTAATAAACATCCTGTCCAAAGAAAGAAACCTGTCCTTGATGTCACTTGAAAAGCAAAAAGATCTAATAGAACAACAAAAACATGAGGAAAGGCAGAGCTCACTTTTTAAATCCACGTTCAACATTTGAAATAGAAAACGCTGCCCTTAAATGCGGAGAAGGAAGACAACATGGTTTGAAGTGTAATTGTCTCTGTCGTACGAGCTGAGGACCTGGTCACACACCACAAGCTGCACTGGGGACCCTGAGTTATTGGTAATTTTTTTTTTTTCCAAGACTGGAAGACAGGGTTTCTCTGTGTAGCCCTGGCTGTCCTGGAACTCACTCTGTAGACCAGGCTGGCCTCACATTCGGAAATCCGCCTGCCTCTGCCTCCCAAGTGCTGGGGTTAAAGGTGTGCGCCACCACCGCCCGTGGAGTTGTTGGTATCTTGAGCCACCGGGTGGGGCAGGAGCAACCGACTACCACAAACCTATATCCCTGTTGCAAAACAGAAATAAAGTTACATTTCAGGAAGCAAGAGAGTCCAGGGCAGACAAACCAGGAACTGCAACATGACTGGCTTGCATGCTTGTATGTATTATGTGATACACGTGTGGTTACTTACATATTGTCTCATGTAACTGACTTCAACTCCCTGAGTAGCTGATGATGACCTTGAACTTCTGATCCTCCTGTCTCCACCTCCTAGGTGCTAGGATTAAGGGCTCATGTCTCTGTATGGCTGGCTTTGAACCTCTAATCCTCCTGCCTAGGCCTCCCAAGTGTTAGGATGGCAGGCTTAGGCTGCCACAGTTGGCTCTGTAGAAGCCAAGGAAAGACCATGGACCTAAAACCAGTTGTCCTCAGTCCCCTAGAAGGGACTTTGTTTCTGTGACTGAGCCTCGAAGGGTAGCGTGTTGGACGTGAGGAGCTAGGCTGTCTCCATTCCAGACCGTTGAATACTCGCTTGTCTATGACAGGGTCTCAGATAGCCCAGTCTGTCTTCAAGTTCTGTTATGTAGCTCAGGATGCCTCCCAGCGTTGGGAGTTCACAGTGGTCTGGCTATTACTCCACACCATGTAGAGAAATAGGGCATGAAGTGATGTTTCAAGCTCTCTGGTCCCTATACCATTCAGAAAAGTTTTGCTGCAATGACAAAAGAAAAATGAAAAAAAGAAAAAAGAAGAAAAGAAAAAACAACAACAACAAAACCAACCAAATAAACAAACAAACAACTTTGAAGCCTTTCTTTCTTTCGAAAGGGAAATCCCGCCTAGAAAAGAAACAAATCTTTTGATTTGAACCCGGAGCTATTCTTCAGAGCAAGGAAGGAAATCAAAGGCTTAAATTCCATCACGAATTTCAAAAGCAATCCTTTCAGGAGGAACCCGTCTTAGTTCCTCCACTCACCCAACTCGTTCTGGAGAGAGGAAATTAGTTTACTGCCATATCGAAATAAAGAAGCCAGGAGGGTGCGTTCCAGAAAATCACGTGGCGCCCGCCTCCCTCCCCCACCTCGCTCACAACTCTCCCAGCCCTCCCCTCCCTCCACACCGTTTGCACGCTGTGCTGCGGCTGCGCGTTGCAGCGTGACAGCCTTGCACACTGGGGCAAACCCTTGGGTGTGGGACTAAAAAGTGCAGAAAACGACTAAGAACTGGAGCATCCAACGTAGGTTTGGCATTTCTCCTTGCTGCGCCCGCAACCTTAGACTCCTCCCTCCACCTTGTCCTCCGGGTCTTTGGTCTTCCTCCTCCTCCTCCTCCTCCTCCTCCTCCTCCTCCTCCTCCTCCCTCTCCTCCTCCCTCTCCTCCTCCCTCTCCTCCTCCTCATCCCGGGTCCTGCGTGCTGGACCCCTGTGAGGACCACTAGCCGAGCGCACTCGGGGACCTTGAGACGTTCCTTCGTGTTTTTAATTATTCAGGTCGAACCTGGGTATGTTCCCCGCATAAACAAGAAGGGCGCTTGTGAGGGCGATTGTAAAGTAACTTCTAGCTACTATTGTTCCTTCCCTCCCTCCACCTCTACCCCATTCCCCACCCTCCCCACCCCTTTCCTCTAGACCTCTCCCCTCCCCGCCCCCTCACCCCAACGGGTGTTCCGTTTGGTAGGCGTCCAAGCCATAGAGATACGCTTATTATATAGAAGCTATAAATAGAAGAAAAGGATTTATCAACTTGAAATCTAAAGACTGTGGCATAGTCAGCCAATACTTTTGACCGAGAAAAGCAATCACTGGTTTTTAAGAAGTCCAACGAAATTAAGAAAGATTCTTGGCAAGACTAAAAACAATAACAGAGGCCCGAGAGAGTGGCTCCATGCCTGAAGGTGCAAACTGCGAAGCAGGAAGACCTGATTTCGATCCCCGGATCCTACATGGTGGAAGGCAACTCCTAGAAGCTATCCTTTGACTTCCACACCAGCTCCCACACACAATAATCAATAAACCTAATTTAAAAAGGAAAAGGGGGGGGGGCATGGGGTCTTGGCACACGCCTTTAATTCCAGCACACGGGAGGCATAGGCAGAGGGAGCTCAGTGAGTTCAAAGGCAGCCTAGTCTAGATAGAGATATAAGCCAGCCAAGGCTACCTAGAGAGACCATATCTCAAACACAACAAAAATGATGTTTTACCTTCTTGCTCAGTGTCGTATGTATTCTTAACCTTTACCATCCTCTGCAGAAAATCATGAAGGTACTCAATGCTACACTGCATGTCCTTCCTCAAGGCTGGTTCATTAGACACAGACAGCTACACGGTGAGTTCACAGTCAGAACTACATAAGACAATGCTTTACCCAGCTCTCTCTCTCTTTTCTCTTTCTTTCGCTTTCTTCCTTTCTTTCTCTTCCTCTTCCTCTCTCTCTCTCTCTCTCTCTCTCTCTCTCACACACACACACACACATACACCCACACACCGAATAATATTAACAATAAATAACATGAATAATATGGAGCTTACAAATAAAAGCAGAAAGGGATGTTAGGGGTGGGTGAACGTTTTATTAAATATTTTAGATTTTTTGTATGTGTTTTGTCTGCTTGTATATGCGCACCATGCTCATGCAGTGTCCACAATGGCCAGAAGGGGGCGCCTGGGTCACTGGAACTGGAGTTATAGATGGAATCGAACCTGGGACCTCTGTAAGAGCAGCAAGTACACTTAATTACTGAGCCACCTCTCCAGTCTCTTTAATATATATACACACACACACATATATATACATATACATACACACACACATATATATGTATATATATATGTATGTATATATACATACATATATATATACATACATATATATATATATATATATATATATATATATATATATATATATATCTTTTGGTTTTTCGAGACAGGGTTTCTCTGTATAGCCCTGGCTGTCCTGGAACTCACCCTGTAGACCAGGTTGGCCTCGAACTCAGAAATCTGCCTGTCTTCGCCTTCCAAGTGCTGGGATTAAAGGCATGCGCCACCACCACCCGGCTTTAATATATATTTTTAACTGTGTGTACGTGTGCTGGACTTGGTGGTGGATGCTGTAGGAGGCAGAGTTAGGTATATCTGAGTTCATAGACCAACCCAGTCTACATAGAGAGTTTCAGGACAGCCAGTGCTACTCCGTCATAAAAAACAAAAGACAAAAACAAACAAGAACAACAACAAAATATGCATGTTTATCTGTAGTTTTGTGCAATTGAGTTAAGGTGTCTGAAGAAGACAGAAGAGGGTATCAGATCCCTGGAGCTGGGATCCCAGGTGGTGGTGAGGCACCCAAGTTGGTGGTAAAAACCAAATCGAGTTCTCTGGAAGAGCATCGAGGGCTCTTGACTTCTCATTCCTCACCGGTCCCATAACAAGATTTAACTGGAGAGTAAGGCAGGGACATGGGGGAGGGGCAGGGGTGAAGGGTCAACCCAAATTAAGAGTATTGGCAAAGCCAATAGTGAGCAGAGTGGTGGTGGCACATGCCTTTGATCCCAACACTTGGGAGGCAGAGGCAGGTGGATTTCTGAGTTTGAGGCCAACCTGGTCTACAGAGTGAGTCCAGGATAGCCAGGGCTACACAGAGAAACCTTGTCTCAAAAAAACCAAAACAAATAAACAAACAAAAAACAAAACCCAACACTGGGGGCTGGAGAGATGCCTCACACTGGCTGCTTTTCCAGAGGTCCTGAGTTCAATTCCCAGCAACCACATGGTGGCTCACAACCATCGGTAATGGGATCTGATGCCCTCGTCTGGTGTGTCTGAAGACAGTGTACTCATGTATATAAAATAAATAAATAAATAAATAACCTGATATTTGTTAAGCTAATTAAATAAGTACATATGTAAATAAACAAATAATTTAAATGGGCTCATTTGAAAACCAATGTAACCCGTACAAGTTCTTTTTAAAATAGTTTTAAGGTCCTTCTTCCTTCCTTTTCTTAGTCCCCCTCAACCCCACCAAAATGATTTAACTAAACCCCAGTTCACCCACACACCTGATTGACTATGAATACTGTGAAGAGAAACTGAGGAGGGAAGCTTGAGGCCCGGGGCCTGCTGGTGTGTCTACCTGCCCACCCTTCTCCATGCTCGCTCTTATGAAGTGCCTTGTCCCCTCTCCTTGTCCCCTCTCCTTGTCCCCTCTCCCACTGCCCCCAACCACAGGGAACACGCAGTTTCCCTCTCGGTCATATTTTAACTGGGGTTCTTCTGAAGTATTGAAGGGATTTGTGGATAAGGTCCCGCGTCTGACATCACTGTACATTCTAAAAGGCACAATTGCTCTCCAATTGTTTTGTGAGGCCCTAAAGTCCTAGAAGGGCCAGGCTCCAGGTTCTACCTACTTCTGTATTTTGGACATGCATTAAATACCTGTTCCTCCCCCCCAAAAGCTTTCCTAAATTGCGGAGCAGAAAACTGAAAGCAGTCCTTTTTTAACCAGGTGGTGTTTAATTAACCTGCCCATGATTTCAGTGAGGTGCTGTCTGCTCTGCCCATCTGTTGTCTTGGTCCTGGTAGTTTGTAAGTGTGTATTTCCTGAGTTAGACTACCCCACCATTGAGGTAGCGAGGGACAAGATGCTCTGATTGCTTTCTGTTGAATGGTGTGTGTCCCTCCTGGCCTGGTGCTCTGTAGAAGCTGTGATTATGGTGGCCTTTGAGTCACTAGAACTTGGCTGTGGAATGGACGCGTGTCACCTGCATTTGCTTTCCAAGCATTCTGGGACTCTGACGCAATTTGTAACCTCTAAGATCAGTTGTTTTGTTATGTTTTTAATTTTTTATTTATTAGTAGTGTGCGTACATGTGATGTGTGACTGAGTACACTTGTGTGTCACTGTGAGTGTGATGTGTGACTGAGTATACTTGTGTGTCACTGTGTGGGGGTGTGGGGAGGTCAGAGGGAGTCAGCTTGGCCTTCTACCACGTGGGTCATGAAGACCGAACTCAGGTCTTCAGAGTCGGTGGCAAGTGCCTTTGCCTTCTGAGCCATCCTGCCGTCCCTTGGATTGGGTTTTCATTTTTTGGAGACAGGGTTTCTCTGTGTAGCCCAGGCGGTCCTGGAACTCAGAAATCCGCCTGCTTCTGCCTCCCAAGTGCTGGGACTAAAGGCATGTGCCACCACCGCCCGACATTCTGTAGCTTTCATCTGTTCCCTTGGTTCTGTTGATGGCTGGCATGAAGCACTCCAAACTTTCCCACGCCTGCCTAGGAACAAGAGCTTTGTTGTAGATGTAAAGTCAACTGAGAAGCAAGAATATCAAGAATATGTTAGAACAGCAGCCTGTGTTTTGGTTTTCCTTCTTGAGCTTGTATGTTTTTTTTGTTTGTTTGTTTGTTTTTTTTTTTTTT
>NW_022196897.1:156336655-156344165 GCF_008632895.1 Mastomys coucha | reverse complement strand
GAGGCAGGAGGAGGAGGCTGGAGGAGGCAGGAGGAGGAGGAGGCTGGAGGAGGCATGAGGAGGAGGAGACTAGAGGAGGCAGGAGGAGGAAGGAGAAGGAAGAGGCTGGAGGAGGCAGGAGGAGGCTGGAGGAGGAAGGAGGAGGCAGGAGGAGGCTGGAGGAGGAAGGAGGAGGCTTGAGGAGGAAGAAGAAGGAAGAGGCTGGAGGAGGCAGGAGGAAGCTAGAGGAGGAGGCAAGAGGAGGAGGAGGCTGGAGAAGGAGGAGGAGGCTAGAGGAGGCAGGAGGAAGCAGGAGGAGGCTGAAGGAGGAGGAGGCAGGAGGAGGCTGGAGGAGGCAGGAGGAAGAGGAGGCAGGAGGAGGAGAAGGAGGCAGGAGGAGGCTGAAGGAGGAGGCTGGAGGAGGCTGGAGGAGGAGGCAGGAGGCTGGAGGAGGAGGCTGAAGGAGGAGGAGGCAGGAGGAGGCTGGAGGAGGCAGGAGGAAGAGGAGGCTGGAGGAGGCAGGAGGAGGAGAAGGAGGCTGGAGGAGGCAGGAGGCACTATGCTGACAATTGGGATGTTGGGTGGAAGGAAGGGGTTCAAGTCAATTCTCATGAGATTTGGGGCTGGTGGAAAATGTGCAGAGCCCATGGGGAAGGACCTCCCCACCCCCGCCCCCAGCCCAAGCACAATGATCCTCTGGTTACAAGTTCGAGTCTCCACCAGCCATTTGCAACTTCTAAATGCTCCTTCTCTTTGCTCCAAACCTGACTCTTTCAAAAACCTGCACATTTCATTGCCTGCAGATCCCCATCCCCGGGAACCTGTCTTACCGATAAGGACACAGAAGCCCTTGAGAGTAAGCACAAAATTATACAGCCTGTTCAGAGGGGAAGTCTCAAAGATCCCAGGGTAAGCCATACAGCTTCTCCAGGCCCCAACGGATCTTCTTACATAATTAAAGAGTTGAAATCAACAAAATTGTATGGTTTCCCACTCAAAATGGTGCTTTAGTCTGTCGGATTCCAAGTCGGCTTTCTTAGTAGCTTCCCTGAATATGTCTATTTAAACATATAAATTTTGCATGCATTGTGTATGTGCACGTGTATGTGAATATGCATATGTGTATTATATATTTGTATCTGTGTATGCATGTGTATATGTATATTTATATGTATTTACTCACATGTGTGTAACATATATGTGTGTGTGTGTATAATACACACCTACATAAAGGAAACTACCACACGACAAGTAGGTCAGCATGTGCAGTGTTTCCTTTGATTCTGTTTTTACAATGCTGGAGAGCAAACCCAAGTTCTGTTACCGTGTGCTCTGCTAGCCACTGGTGTATACCCCTCAGCCAAAAAGAATGTTCTACAGAAACTATAGGGCGTTTAAGGGATTCTGGTGTGAATGATTTCTGTGAGGCAGAACTGTTCTGTCTCTGGAGACAGGTCAGCCTGGGCTCTTGCTACCTACACTGGCTGGCTTTGAACTTGCTCAGATCCTCCTCCCTCAAGCCTCTGGAGTTCCAGGATCACCCAGGCCTGAGGCAGCACATCCAGCTGAGACCAGCTGCTTTCAACGGCCTCTATGGCTGAGTGCAGACTTCCCGTCCCGTGAGATGGGTTTGTCCTTTTCCCTGCTGCTCTTCTTCTCCTCCCCTTCTTCCTCTTCTTCCTCCTCCTCCTTCCTCCCATGGACTACATAAAGAAAAAAAGGGGCTAAATTTTTCTGGACATTTAAAATTCTGCATACTGAAGATAAAATGAAAATAGGAAATTAGTGAGAGGCAAGAGAAAAAAAAAACAAAAAAACCTTCCACACGCCTCCTGAAAGATTTCCTTGGGGAAGGGTATAAATACAGAGAAAGAGGCAGACCCCAATCTCAGAAAACGCGGAATTTGATTGAAATATCCTCCTAAATACAGTGTACTGTGGGGAGCTGTACTCCTGAGCGGCCTGTGAGCCCCGGAATCCACGGAGTTTCCAGAAAGTGGGGAGAAGCTAGAGGGTGCAGCTCCCTGGAAGCAGAGGCAGGGCTGAGTTTGAAGGTCTGCCTGTAGGGAAAGCCTGTTTCAAAATGGAAGGAGAGAGGAGCTAATGCTTGCAATCCCAGTTCTCAGGAAACTAAGATAGTGGAATCCAGGGTTCAAGGCCAGCCTGAGCTACATAGGGATTTCCAAGCCAGCCTAAGCTACAAGAATGAAACCCTGTCTAAAGAAAAAAAAAAAAAGCCTGCTGCTTGGGGATAGTTCATAAGCACTGTTGTTTAGGGAAACATTTGCCTTCTTTTTTTTTTTTTTAAGATTTATTTATTTATTATATATAAGTACACTGTAGCTGTCTTCAGACACACCAGAAGAGGACATCAGATCTCATTGTGGATGGTTGTGAGCCACCATGTGGTTGCTGGGATTTGAACTCAGTACCTTCGGAAGAATAGTCGGTGCACTTAACCGCTGAGCCATCTCTCCAGCCCCAACATTTGCCTTCTTGATGTATTGTATGTTTTGGTTTTTTGGTTTTTGGTTTTTCGAGACAGGGTTTCTCTATGTAGCCCTGGCTGTCTTGGAACTCACTCTGTAGACCAGGCTGGCCTCAAACTCAGAAATCCGCCTGCCTCTGCCTCCCAAGTGCTGGGATTAAAGGGGTGCGCCATCACCGCCCGGCGTACTGTACGTTTTATAAAATAAAACATAAAATTCTCTTAAGACAGATCTAAGAGGAGAACTGTGCCATCCTAGCAGCAGACAAGTCTTGAAAACACTCGCCCAGCTTCCGCAGCTTTTTAACACTGACTGCTTCTTCATCACTCAACACCAAATGGCTCATTCTGCGATTAGGGGCGTTAAACCCCGAAGAAGCCAGGCAAACCCCTGCAATCGTGACCCGTGTTTGCCCGAGGCTGCCTTCCGCCTGACATCCTCCCTGCTACCCCACCCCAAGTACTCCCAGGGGAAGACATCACCATTTGGGGGAGAGTTTCCACTGCTCTGAGAATTACACGTTTGGGGGAGCGCTCCCCTTTAGTGTGCCTTTACAGAGCCGCGGAACTCTGGTGGACTTTGCTCTCTGTGTTGAAGCCTCTGGGGAAGTTGATAGAGTTATGATTTATCATTTGGCAAGGGACACTCGGAAACAACTAAAGCAAAGGTCACAGGGACCAGCTCCAGGCTTAAATTCAGCCTGGGGAGGCTAGTTTTAGAGAGAGGGTACACGAAGCTTTCTGGAAAAAACATTCTGGCTTTGTAACGTTAGGAATCTAGAAGTGATTGATCACCTATTACAGTGTCACATGGATGCTTCTGGTGCAAAAGCTGAATTAAAACATAACATGGTTAAGCTGGGAGGGGATTCAAATATTCACTGGATGACAAGCACGTCAATCCCAAAGCTGAGGCAGAAACATCAAGAGCTAAGAGGCTGCTCTGAGTAACAAAGAGAGACCCCGATTCAAAACAAAACCAAAGCAACAGACAACCACTACAAAAACATAGTTTGGGAGCTCAGAATGTAGCTCTGAGGTGGAACACTTGCTTAGAGTGTGTAAAACCCTGGGCCCCATCTCAACACTGTGAAAACTCTATAAATAAATTAATAGACAAAGAAAGAATATGTAGTTTAGGAATAATCCTAATTTTAAAATACATTAGAATTGTAAAAAAAAATTCGGAATGTATTAAAATCTTTTGGAGGGGGGGCGGAGAAGAGATTTAGGAAAGAGTGTTTAAAACTAATCAACAGACTCCATTCACCATGGGGCCTCGTCCAGAGACAGGTCAGAGGGGCGGCCGGGCAAGTTCCAAGAGGCAACATCGGAATCCAAAAACCAGAGCTGCCTCTGATGCCCAGTCTGCTGCACGCCTGGCTCCATTATTTATTGATGCTTTTAAATTGATGTCGCAGTGGCCAGCTGATGCCTCTGTTTTCTTCTGTGAAGTGTATGACATCCCTGTTTTCCCTTCCTCCTCCCCACCCCACCCCCACCCCCACCCCACTCACCCCTTCTTTTCTTCCTCCCCCTCCACCGGGGCTCAGAGGGCAAATGTAAAAATTTCCCCAGATGAATGTGTAGTACTGTGAGCAAGGCTGGGAACGCAGCCTGGGCAGGCCTTTCCTCACTTTCAATATCATCAGCTGCCCCCCTCGCCGTCCCTCTCCCCCATACCTCTCACCTCCCCCCTTCCTCCTTTCTCCCCTACACTGGAGCCTTAGATCCTAGCCAGGTTTGGCAAACCCTTACTTGGCTGGAAAGATCTACCTCTGGCAAAATAGAAAAACTCTTATAAGGATTTCCGTTTGTTTTGTCTTTTATTTGTCCTAAAAAAAACCAAAAACCAAAATGCTGAAACCTCAAAACCTTCTTTAAAAATAAATATGAAAACGTGGAAACACAGTAAACTTTTAGGACAAGCATGCACGTTTTCCTGTGAAGAGCCTTTCCTCTTCCTCTTCCTCTTCCTCTTCCTCTTCCTCTTCCTCTCTCTCTCTCTCTCTTTCTCTCTCTCTCTCTCTCTCTCTAAATACATTTATTTATTTATTGCACATGCCATGGTGCAAGTGTGGAGGTCAGAGGACAGTTTACAGGAGTCTATTCTCTCTGTATACGTGTGGCACCCAGAGAACTCAGGTAGTCAGACCCGGAGGCCGGTACCTTTACCTGCAGAGCCGATTGCCTGACCTCTCGAAAGAGTCTTCTAAAAAAACAAACCAACCAAAACACAATGTGAACGCAGATTCGTCACAGAGGATGGAAACGGAGCAGTGTGGGACATGTTCCTGATAACCGTGATAAGAGAGGAAACTGAATTAGCCCCAGTGGGAGGCCTCCCAGCTAAAGAAGCAGGCGGCAGGGCTGGGTCGATCTCAGCTGGTGGAGGGCTTGCCCTGAGCTTAAAAGCCTTGGGTTCTATCTCCAGCAACCATAAAACAGGAAGTGGTGGCACACCGCTTGTAATCCCAGCGCTTGAGAAGATGAGGCAGGAGGATTGCTCCTGTAGCAGATTGGAGTTTGGTTCCTAACACCCACTTGGGTGCCTCCCAGTCTCCTGTAAGCCCAGCTCCAGTGTATCCCTTGCCTCTGGTCTCAGAGGGCACTGTACTGGTGCACACACATAGACATGTACATATACTCTAATTTTAAAGTGGAATAAAGCACGCTGGTGTGATGGTAGAGGCAGGCAGGTCTACACAGTGAGTTCCAGGATAGCCAGGGCTGTGTAGAGAGACCCTGTCTTGAAAAGAAGCTGGGTGGTAGTGGCGCACGCCTTTAATCCCAGCACTGGGGAGGCAGAGCCAGGTGGATCTCTGAATTTGAAGCCAGCCTGGTCTACAGATTAAGTTCCAGGACAGCCAGGGCTGCATAGAGAAACCCTGTCTCAGAAAAACAAAACAAAATAGAAAACAAAAACAAGAAGATCATGAAAAAAAATCTGGAGAGCCTTAAATATTGACTGCTATCTAACAGGATATAAAAATAAACCTAGGCTCAACCATTCAGTACTTGCCCTGGACTTTATACACACACACACACACATGCCCACACTCACACTCATAAACATACATATATACACACATACACACATGCTTATACATACATACAAATACACACATACATAGTCACATGCATACACACACATATATATACCAATACTCACACCTACAAACACACATATATATATATACACATATACACATACTTACACATACATATACACACTAGCGCACACACACACATATATATATACCCATACTCACACCTACAAACACACATATATATATACACATATACACATACTTACACATACATATACACACTAGCGCGCACACACACACACATATATACACACATACACAGGCACACACATGCATGCATACATACATACATATATATATACACATACACACACATATACACATACACAAATACACACACATGCATACATACACACACATACTCACACTCACAAACACACATATATAGACACACTCACACATTCATATACATGCTTGCGCGCGCGCACACACACACACACAGGAACCCAAAGGATTGGAAGAACCATTTCCTGTGCTCAGTGGGAAAGTTTACCAGAATGACAAGGGGTCATGTGGGATGATCTTAACAACATTCTAGTCTGTTTCTTAAGATCAAAAAGGATAGACACAAGCCGGGCATTTAGATTTGCTGTGGCCAACTGCCTCCTCTCCCCTAGAGGAATTACACGCCCCTGCCTCGAAGCCGTGCCTAATACCTTAGCCCTCCGAGTACAAAGACCAGCGAGGGTCAGATGACATTGCTATATTTAGAAAGAACTCTTTCTTCTATTTGGCTCAGCCCTCACAGTTTTCTGCACTGAACAAACTGAAGATTTAAGGATGTGTTATCTCTCATTTGGTGAATGAACTGAAGTTTTGTCCCTGTTTAGAGACTAACATGCATTTTTTTTTTTAAAGAGGAGAGATACTCTCTTCACTCAACATGCCCCCGCCCTTCTTTTTCAAAAGAACTTCACCGGAAGGCTGCATGAAGAGTGTTTACCAAATGTTGAAGATGCTGGGTATACACTTCACTGAGCCCATCTATGCGCATGGGGTCGAGAGTTGATTTAGATAGCGATCGCTCCCCCCAGACTAACACCGGGGCACAAACTAGCTCATGTAACTAAAGATGATGGCTGTAAAAAATTAACTCCAAAGAAGAGAGAAAGAACAAAAATTAACTCCACGGGAGCAGGGAAATAGCTTGTGCCTGCCTGCTCAACCCTTAGAAGATTCCTGGAAATAATATTTCCTTTTTTAATGGACAGCTCTTTTATTGACTAAAATGTTATCATTGTGTGTAAACGCAGGGGAGGTGTGCCTGCCACAGCATGCATGTGGAGGAAATCGGAAGACGCCTGTGGAGTCTAACTTCAGCCCTTCCACAGAACCGGAAGTGCTGGCTTTGGGGTTCTTACACAGAACCGGAAGTGCTAGCTTTCGTGGCAAGTTACTTGAAGAGCAGCAATCCCACTGGCTCAGCTCTTTTTGGTTATTTGTTTTAAGATTTTCAAATTTTGCTTTTTCTTTTTAGATTTTCACATTTTGTTTTATATGCATGAGTGTCTTACTTGAATACACACACACACACACACACACACACACACACACCACCACCACCACCACCACCACCATCACCACCACCACCGCCGCCTCGTGAACACCTGCATGCCTCAGGAGGTCTGAAGAAGGTATTGGCTCCCCTGGAAGTGGAGTTATGGATGTTTGTGAGCCGAATGCTGTTCCTGGGGATCAAACCCGAGCCCTCTGAAAAAGCAGCAAATGCTCTTAGCTGCTAGCCTCTGGCCCAGTGTTTTTGAAGTTAAATATCACGAACACCAGTGGACCACAGAGTAAATGTTTTTGCCAGTTATGGTGGGATGAGTAGTAAGACCCTGTTTTAAAGACAGTAACAAGTACCAAAACAACAACAATAAAACGCCTAATCTTTTCCTTCCATCTTCGCCCTCTCCACAGCTCCCCCCCCCCC
>NW_022196897.1:156328517-156336640 GCF_008632895.1 Mastomys coucha | reverse complement strand
CCCCCCCCCCCACAACAACAACCACCTCCCCAAGACAGGGTTTCTCTGTGTAGCCCTGGCTATCCTGGAACTCACTCTGTAGACCAGACTGATCTGGAATTCAAGGATCCAACAGCCTCTGAGCCACCTTTCAAGTGCTGGGATTAAAGCTGCCTGTCATCACAATAGGCTGTTTGTTTGCTTGTTTGTTTGTTTGTTTTGTTTCTTTGCAGTTCCAGCCCTGAACGGTCTGGAACTCCTTATATAGACCAGGTTGGCTCAAAGAACCAAGCAGGGTGAGTTGGAGCAAGCCTGTCATCCCAGCACTGACAGGTAGAAGCAGGAAGATTACAAGTCTAGGTCTGCTTCAGCCTTATAGTATTCAAGACTGTGTACACCCAGCTACCTGAGATCCTGTTTTTAAAACTACAATGAGCAAAGACATACATTGTGAAAATCATACCCATCCAAAGGTGCCTGTGGCTCTGATGAGTCAAACCGAGAACGCCTGCTACGAGAAATCTCGTCCACCTTCCATTTTAGCACAGACCGTGCTGGATGATTTGATCAGGTTATAGGAGGGAAGAGGAACGGGGCTGCCCGTGGCTGTATTCAGGATGTGCTTCCCCCATCCCCGGGCCGATGTGTCTTCCATGTTCAACATATACACTGAAGCGAGCAGGATTAAAAATACACAAACATGGGGCTGGAGCGCTGGCTCAGTGTGTAAGGGCCCTTGCCCCTCTTCCAGAGGTTCCCAGCACCCAAGTTAGGCAGTTATTCACCACTGCCTGTATTTCCACCTTCAGAGGCTCTGAAGGCCTCTTCTGCCCTCTGTGAGAGCCTGCACTCCCATGTATGTACCCACACATAGACAGATAAAATCGTCTTTAAAAGAAAACAGTGAGCCTCTTCCCCAAGAGTAGAACAGAGTCAAGTTGCCATTGAAGTGCAGTAACCTATGGAAAGGTGAGCAGCTAGGAAGCTGCGCTGGGGCCCACCCAAGTCCCGCCCACTTCAGGCCCTGCCCCGCTAAAGGCCTGTCAGTCAAAGGACAACACCTTACATGGTTTGAGAATTAGATTCAGTGGATGTTGGGGGTTGGGGGGGGCACCTTTCAGGACTCAGCTCTCTGTTTCCACCTCAAGCAGGCTCTTGTCTCTGCGCTTTCACTGCCCACCCCACTCCGCTCCGGGAGGCTTTCACTGTCCACTCCGCTCCACTCGGGGTGAGCTAGGTGCTGCTAAGATTCCAGGCCATTCTCTTATCTCCACCGAGAGTCTGCCATACTAATGTCGGAATTACTGATACATCTGCCTGTTATGGGTTTAGACGATCACACTCGGGTGGTCAGGCCTGCCTGGCTGACATTTTAGCCAATGAACATTCTCTGACTGAGACAGGGTCTCATGAAGGCTGACTTTAGTCCCCAACTGACTGGTTGTGGCATGTGCATACACAACACACACATGCATGCACCATATGTATATACATGCATGCACATACACTTATACATGTATGCATGCATACATCATACATATACACATACATACAAACACACACTCATACACACATATATACACACATGCATATATACACACACTCATATACACATGCATGCACCATATATATACATGCATACACATATATACACACATACATACATACATACATACATACATACAGAATAGAAATGGAGTTCCCAAGCGGGGCAGTGGTAGCGCACAACTTTAATCCCAGCACTTGGGAGGCAGAGGCAGGCGGATTTCTGAGTTTGAGGCCAGCCTAGTCTACAGAGTGAGTTCCAGGACAGCCAGGGCTATACAGAGAAACTCTTGTCTTAAAAAAAAAAAAAAAAAAAAAAAAAAAAAAAAAAGCAACACAGATTGCATAAGAAATGTGTTCTTTAAAAAAATTTAAATATATACATATATAATTTATATATAAACAGTATATCTATCTATTCCTAAGGCTGTGACAGGGGTGGGCATGCACAGGGAAAGGATAAAATACTTCATTTAAAAAAAAATATGTTTTGGGGGCTGGAGAGCTGGCTCCTCAGTAAAGAGAACCTGTTGTTCTTGGGGAGGATGGGGTTCAATTGCCAGCACCCACATGGCAACTCAACCTTATTTAACCAGACCCAGGGACTCCTATGCCATCTACAGCCCTCTGTGAACACCAGGCACAAACACAAACATGCAGACAAGGTTACCCTGTGGGCAAATCAGGGGTACGTTTTCTTAACTAGTGATTGATGGACTGCAGATGGTGCCATCCCTGGGGTGTTCAGATGACATACTAAAATGCTGGCGTCTTCGCAAAACCCTACAGGTCTATTTTGAATAGCTTGTTGCGCTGTTGAAACTATACGGAACACAGTAAAGAACACCCTCTTAGGCTGATCTGCCTGGAAACCGTGGCAGACTCAGCCTTGGCCACAGAGAGCATCAGCAAATGAAAGAAGGGGAAAGCGGAAGGGCAAGCTAGAGAAAGACAGGAAGTCTGAGGTTTGCCGGTAGTTGAAGCTTTTCTTGTGTTCTAAGTGCCTGTGTGATCTGAGAGTTTCCTTTGGGATAACAAAATGCTAGCTATCGTTAAAAACCAACAGCAAGCAAGGGGTGGAGGCAGGAGGATGGAAAGTTGCAAGGCAAATACATAGTTACATAGCTAGACGCTGTCTCAAAATAAACACACACACACACACACACACACACACACGCGCACGCACGCACGCACGCACGCACGCACGCACGCACGCACGCACGCACTCCTCTAATACCAGCGCAGAGGCAGAAGGTGGGGAACAACTAGAGGCCAGCACACGCTTCCTGTAGATAGCCTGTCTCAAAAACAAACAAGAGAATAGCAATAAATAAAAGTGCAAAGAGCCAGTGTAGGATTCGGAGGTGAGGCTCTGTGGAAGAGTGCTCGCCTAGAATGTACAAGGCCCTTGGTTCACCTCCAATACTTCAAAAACAAAAACAAAAGACCCAAATCAGGGGCTGGCAGTCTACTCAAATGGAGGAGTGCTTGCCTCAAACGCAAGGAACCCTGAATCCTATCTAGCAACATAAAAGCCTGCTGTGGCAGTGCATGCTTATAATCCAGTACTTGGGAGTAGAGACTGGAGGGTCAGGAGTTCAAGGCCATCCTCTACAATTTAGCAAGTTCAAGGTCAACCTAGGACAGGAGATCCTGCCCTTCCCCCAAAATCTCCCCAGTAAAGCAGCATGTTATTTAAATCCCAGAGTGGAGAAGTTTCTTTTTTCTCTCTCTCTCTTTTTTTTCCTTTGGTTTTTTTCTAGACAGGGTTTCTCTGTGTAGCCCTGGCTGTTCTGGAACTCACTCTGTAGACCAGGCTGGCCTTGAACTCAGAAATCTGCCTGCCTCTGCCTCCCAAGTGCTGGGATTAAAGGCGTGCACCACCACTGCCCAGCTGATAAGTTTCTAATTAAAGGAAGGGGCTAGCTTCGTTCTCTATCTCACTCAAGAAATTCAGTCTATTTCCAAGGTTTTCAATTATGAATGGTTATTTACCTCCCAAGTTTTACACTCATTAAGTAGCACAAAATTGGGGGCAGGGGATATGGCTCAGTGGGCAAACTTCTTTGCCCACTTGTTTCGGAAGTAGGAAGCATTAAGTTCAAATTCCTAGGACCCAGGAAAAAATAGTACTTATTTGTAATCCCTGTGTTCCAAAGGCATCCAAGATTCTCTCTCTCTCTCTCTCTCTCTCTCTTTCTCTCTCTCTCTCTTTCTCCCTCCCTTCCCCTCTCCCCCTCTCTCCTTCTCCCTTTTCTCCCTCCCCCTTCCCTCTTTCTCCTCTCTCTTTCATACATGCACACACACACACGCACACACACACACACACTCCAGTTCATAGGAGCACACACACATGCACACTCGCACATGAACACACTCACACAGGCATGCACATACACATTCACACACTCACACACATGCACAAATACATACCACACATGGGCACATGCACATACTCATATGCACACACGTATCCTTGTGGGGGCTAGAAAGTGTCAGATCCCCTGGAGCTGGAGTTACAGTCAGTTGAGAGCTGCCATTGAGCCCTGGGACTCTCCAAGAGCAGTCAGGGCTCTTAAGCACTGAGCCCTCTCTCAAGCCCCAACAGCATCTTATTATGAAGCCTAGCCCAAGGTGGTCTAGAACTCTCAATCTTCCTTCCTCAGCTTCTCAAACGCTGGCACAGGAATGTGTCCCATCTCTGGCTGGCTTATTCTTAAACACAGACGTCCTGTTTAAATAGTCGAAGTCACCACACATGCACCATCTTTCATCTCAAAGCTGCTGTGAATTTCGCCTGGGAGGGTGTGGAGCTGATGGTTTCACTGAGGACCAGTGTGGTTCGATCCCCTTCTGCCGTCCGTCTCTGCTCCGCCAAGGTCACAGTGAGCTCCCTTGTTCCTAGGAACACAGACAGATGCTCAAGGCTCTCAAAGCGGCTGTGACTTCGCTTGAATGCACCTCCGGCTACATGCTAACCTCACACGCTCACCTCCGGCTACATGCTAACCTCACACGCTCACTTAAACCAAATTTCTCTTCAAATGACCCTGAGGACAGGAGTATTTGCCATCAATATTCTAGACTTTTTGTGGCACTTACCCAGCTCCATGATGGCAAAATCAAGTAGAGAAAATAACCAAAGTTGCCACCTGTGTAGCTGTTCTGATGTAACTCAATGTTCGGAGACCAAATGGAATCTTACATAATGTAAAATTAGTTTTCCTTTGATTTTTTTTCTCAATTGTAAAAGATAAAAGCCAATCCGTATTATTTATTTATTTAATTAATTTTTCGAGACAAGGTTTCTCTGTGTAGCTCTGGCTGACCTGGAACTCACTCTGTAGACCAGGCTGGCTTTGAACTTGGAAATCTGCCTGCCTCTGCTTCTGCCTCCCCCACCCCACCCCTCACCCCTGAGTGCAGGGACGAAAGGCTGCACCACCTCCTCCTGACCCTAAAACCATTCTTAGCAGAGCTATAGAAAACAGTAATGGGGCCGGGGTGTAGATCAGCGAGTGGCTTGCTCGCCTGGCATGCACGGAGGCCCTAGATTCCATCTCTCGCACCGGTGTAAATGGAGCATGGTGGTTGGTGCCGGGCACTCCTGAACTCAGAAGGCAGAGGAAGAAGGGTTGCTTTCAAATTCTGTTTTGTTTTGTAAAGGTTATTTGTGTGAGTGTGTGTGTGTGTGTGTGTGTGTCCTAGAAGCGGCCAGAAGGGTATTGGATCCTCTGGAGAACTGAACTCAGGTCCTCTGGAAAAAAACAGTCATGTTCTTAATGAACTGCTGAGCCGTCTCTCTAGCCTCTGCTGCAAATTCTAAGCCAGACTGGTCTACTGCGTGAGTTCCAAGCTAGCCAGGACAAAGTGAGACCCTGACTCAAAATAAAGGAAGGGAGGGAAGGAAAGACAGACAGACAGACACACACACACACACACACACACACACACACACACGCACAGAGAGAGAGAGAGAAAGAGAGAGAGAGAGAGAGAGAGAGAGAGATCTCACTAGGGATATAGTTCAGCAGCAATCCCTGCCTAATGTTTGGGAAGTCCTGTTTTAGATCCACAGTACCAGATAAAGAATAACAAAAGCAACAAGGACACCAGACGGAGGTGCGGCTCAGGTGAAGAGCCTGTCTAGCTTGTGTGAAGCCCCACATACAGGCTGGGCTTGGCAGCATAGCCTTATAATCCTAGCATTTGGAAATCAGAGGTAGGAGGATCAGGAGTTTAAAGTTTGAGGCTAGCCTGGGCTACATGAGACCTTGTCATGAAAACAAACAGAGGTCTGGGGAGGTGGCTCAGCAGTTAAGAGCAGTTATAGATGGATTGTGATCCACTGAGTGCATGTTGGGAATTAAATGTAGGTCTCTGAAAGAGCATCCAGTGTGCTTAACCACTGAGCTATCTCTCCACGCTGGAATTTCTTTCTTTAAAATTTTATTTGTGTATTTTTAAATTGTGTATGTGGGTATGTGTATTTGAGGGTAGGTGGCAGAGGAAGCCAGAAAAGGGCATCAGACTCCCTGAAGAAAGAGTAACAGGCAGTCATGAGCCGCCTTCTGTGGGTGCTGGTAACTGAACTCCCATCCTCTGAAACAGCAGCTAGTGTGCGCTTAACTGCTGGGCCACCTCTCCAGCCCATGCTGACATTTATAAATGGAAGATCATCATTATAAAAAAATAAAAGCGTCGTTAGTTTTTACTTGCTTGCTTTTGGAGTCTCTAGCCCTCTAACCCAGGATGGTCTTGAACTCACCACAGTGCACTGTAGCTCAGGCTGTCCCCATTCCTGAGTGCTTGGATTACAGAAATGCTCCACTGAGACCAGTTCGTGTGTTGCTTGGGATGCAGCTCAGGGCTCAGGCAAGCACCCTAGCCATTGATGGATCTATAGGCCCCAGTCCTCTCCATAGCTGTACTTCCCAGGTTTCCCACTGCGTGGCTAATTGGACACAAGTAACTTAAGGTAGGAAAGGTATTTTTGGCTCACAGTTTAAGGGACACAGTCCTTCCTGACCAGAAATCATGACAGCCAGTCCCAACATGTGAAGTCCCAAAGCATCTTCGAGAGTCAGGAACCAGAGAGAGACCAATGCTGGTTCTGGGCTTCTTTTGTTTTTACCCATTCCTGCTTCTCAGCCTGAGGGAAGATGACACCTCTGTGTGGAGATAGTCTTCCACCAAGTGTCACTTGTAGCATCCCCCTCACAGGCGAGCCCAGAGGTTTGTCTCCCAGGTGACTGTCGGTACCAGCCATCACAATGGCTCAAAAGGAGAGAGAGTAGTGGGTTTTTACAAAGCTCACGCCAGGGTCTGCTTTGCCAACGTAATGGTTAGTATTACCTTCAGCTGGGTTCACAGGAGAGACCAACGCAGAAGGGATTATTTAGTTTAGGCTTGTCTTGAGAGAGGCCTGTAGGGAAGGACTGTTTTGATTAGGTTAAATTAGGTTAATTGATGCGGGAAGACCCAGCTCAACTGCTCAACAGTGGGTGGCACCATTCCCTCTGCAGGGATGCAGGACTGTTTAGAGAAATCAGCATGTGTCCATCGCTCTCTGTGGGAACTCTGTAGCCAGCAGGCTTTAAGCTCCTGCCCCCAAGACCTCCTCTCTGAGAATTGTACTACTGAACTGTGAGCTGAAACAAATAAACTCTTGGCCCCTCGAATTACCTTTGCCAGGATATTTTATCACAGCACCAGGAAAAGATACCAAGACATCCCATTTCTCTTAGGAAAGAGTCCCAGCTGGAGAGATGACTCTGAGCTCTGGAGGCTCTTCCAGAAGGTCTGGGTTCAGATCCCAGCCTCCACATGGCAGCTTACAACCCTCTATGATGCCAGCCCCAGGGGCCCTGATTCTCTCTTCTGGCCTCAGCAGGCACCAGGTTCCCACAAGGTGTAAAAACGTACATCTGGGCTGGTGAGGTGGCTCAGCGGGGAAGAGCACCGACTGCTCTTCGGAAGGTCATGAGTTCAAATCCCAGCAACCACATGGTGGCTCACAACCACCCGTAATGAGATCTGACGCCCTCGTCTGGTGCTTATAATAAAAAAAACAAAACAAAACAAAACAAAACAAAACAACAAAAAAAACGTACATCTAAGCAAAATGCCCATAAATATAAAATAAGCAAACAAGAATTATATAATGGTGCACACCTCTAATTTCAGGACTCAGCAGGTAGTAAAGATAGGGCTTTTACATGGTGGGAAACATGATCTCAAAATAAAATAATAATGAGGCCAGCCTGGTCTACAGAGTGAGTACCAGGACAGCCTGGGCTATACAGAGAAACCCTGTCTCGAAAAACCAAAAATAAATAAATAAATAAAGAAAGAAAGAAAGAGAGAGAAAGAAAGAAAGAAAGAAAGAAAAGAAAAGAAAACCCCACTTTGTATATTTAGCATCCTTTGGAAGCCTGAAGCCAGCAAGATGGCTTAGTTGGTAAAGGTACTTTTTGCTATACTTAACAATCTGAATTTGATCCCCAGAGCCCATACAAGTGAAAGGGAAAAAGCAAACTTCCAAAAGTTGTCCTCAGACCTCCACACGCTTTCACCCCCACCACCCCGCACCACCCCCC
>NW_022196897.1:156328232-156328392 GCF_008632895.1 Mastomys coucha | reverse complement strand
CACACGCTAAACAAGTAAATGACTTTTAGAAGGCTTTTGAGGATCTTCCAAATTACCATGCCAGTGGAGACAACATGATTGTAGTAATTCCTGTTTTTTCCACATTATGACAAAATGCTTGACAGAAACATCTTAAGAGAGGAAGCGCCGGGGGGGGGGG
>NW_022196897.1:156320218-156328203 GCF_008632895.1 Mastomys coucha | reverse complement strand
GCAGAGGCAGGCGGATTTCTGAGTTCGAGGCCAGCCTGGTCTACAGCGTGAGTTCCAGGACAGCCAAGACTACACAGAGAAACCCTGTCTCAGAAAAGAGAGAGAGAGAGAGAGAGAGAGAGAGCATTTGTTAGTAGTTTCATGCGTCATGGGTGGGATGGGGTGGTGTGAGAGGGCAGAGCCCAGGACTTCCCATCCTAGAGACAGGAAGCACAAGAGCTTGCCACAGCCAGGGATGCATTGCCAATGCCTCCCAAAAACCGTTTTGGGTGAATGTGCAGAGGATTAAAGGGTCTGTGGAGTCAGTACTCAGCGTCACACTGGGAGGTGTGATGTCCTAACAATCTTCGACGTATTTCTCAATCCAGTCAAGGTGATAGCCAAGACTAACCCAGTCTCACGCCAAGGTTAGGGGTCAAAGAAGACCAAGAGGAGGCTGGAGATGTGGCTCAGCTGGCAGAGTATGTGTGTATGTGTGTGTAGAGCGTTCAGGAGGCCCTGGGTTTCATCCCAGCACCCTATAAATCATGTGAGGCGCATGTCTACAACTCAGTTACTTGAGGGTGAAAGCTGGAAGCTCAACTTCTAAGTCAGTCTCTGGGTTTGTAGTGAGTCAGAGGTCAAGCTGGGAAGGCTGAGATCCCATCTTTAAAACAACAACAACAACAACATCAAAAAACAATGAAAAACAAAAAACAACCAAAGACCAAGGTAACTGTGAGATTCAGAAGCTACTCTGGGCTACATGCAGACATAATGAACATTTTGTTCTTTTTCCGAGGCCATTCCTAAAACCTAATGAATAAATGAGCAAAGAAGAAAATGATTACAAACATTTAAAAGATAATTAACAGGCCAGATGTGGTGATGGACACATTCAATCCCAGAACTCAAGAGACGGAGGCAGGCGGAGCTCTTTGAGTCTGTCTATATAGTTCCTGTCTCAGTACCGTAACCTTGACTGCCCTGTCTATATAGTTCCAGGGCAGTCAAGGTTACGGTACTGAGTCGGGATACATGCATACATACATAGGTAGATAGATAGACAGACAGACAGATAGGATAGATAGGTAGGTAAATAAGACAGACAAATAATAGGATAGATAGGTAGATAGATAGATGATAGATAAATAGATGATTGGTAAATAAATAGGAAGATAGATAGGACAGACAGACAGACAGACTAGAGTTGAGTTCAATAGGATGACCCTGAAATCCCAGCACTTGGGGGACTGAGGCACGATGGTGATAAAAACTTCGAGGCAAACCTGAGCTACAGAGTGAAAATTTATCTCAAATAAAGAAAGATAAAAGGAAGGAGGGAAAGAAGGAAAAAAAAGGAAGGGAAAGACAGATAGACAGGGTGCTTCAAATCTAATCCTCATACTCAGGAGGCTGAAGCAAAAGGATTACCTCTAGTTTGACAGAAAAGGAGCTAATGTGGCCAGGGAGAATGCAATGTTGCTAAAATGTTAGCCTTGCAAACATGAGGAGCTGAGTTCTCACCCCCAGAACACAGACAATCAGATGGACAGACAGACCTCCCTCCACACCCACACACCCATACCGACCAATCTGGCCTACTTAGTGAGCTCAAAGCCAGTAGGAGACCCTGTCTCAAAAATAAGTCATACAGTTCCTAAAGAAAGATAAATCCCCGAGGTCCACCTTTGGCCTCCACACAGGTGGGCATACACACTTATAAATAGACACATGCACTCACACTTGTACACACACACACACACACACACACACACACACACACACATACACAAACACATCTGCATGCATACACTCAAGAAGAAAAAAAAAACAGAATAATAATTAGTAGTAGAAAGTGTCTAAAAAGAGCACAGACATAGCCTTTGCAGTAGACGACATCTGAAAGATAAATGTTCTGTGGAAGAAAGCTAGGAATCAGGAAAAAATAAAAATAAAAAGCAAAAAACTTCCACCCACCTCCCTCCCCAAAGAGTAGAACCAAATCCGTTTCTTTCTGTCCGCCGCGGGTTTCTCCTTCTAATCCTCATCTGCCTCCCTTGCTGTTTTATTTATTTTCAGATCTTCTCTGTCTTCACTTAATTCTCTAAAATTCTCCTGCTCCTTCTTAGCCCAGGGACTTTACATACTCTGTTCCCCTTCCTTAGAAAACTCTTCCTTTCTCTGTCCTGTCTTTAGTATGGTTTGCCTGCTCATCTCCTATGAGGTCTTTTTTTTTTAGGTTTTTCGAGACAGGGTGTCTCTGCGCGTAGCCCTGGCTGTCCTGGAACTCACTCTGTAGACCAGGCTGGCCACAAACTCAGAAATCCGCCTGCCTCTGCCTCCCAAGTGCTGGGATTAAAGGTGTGCACCACCATCACCGGCTCCTATGAGGTCTTAGCTCCATTTACACATCCTAGTTTTTTGTTGGTTTGTTTGCTTGTTTTCTGTGTAATGATCTACATAGTATAAATTATTTAATCCTGGCAGAACAAATCCCTTTCTAGTGCCAATGTTGTCAGAAAACACCTCCTCCCCACCCTCTCTCCAGGAGATGTGTAAGTCAGACTGCCCTGCAGGTGTTTGTATAGAGAACAGAGGCCCTTGAACCCTTTCAGCCTCTAACCTCTCCTTCAAATGCTGGAATTTCACGCCTAGACCTGAACCGTACATCCTAGGCAGACATTCTACCATCTGAGCAACCTTCACAGCCTTTCCTACCTCTGCTTAAACTTCCAGGGTCCGGAGGGTCATTTAACAAAAGTTAACAACAGCTCCAAGGGACACATAGTTTAATTTTTTTGTTTTTTGTTTTTGTTTTTGTTTTAGAGACAGAGTTTCTCTGTGTAGCCCTGGCTGTCCTGGAACTCACTCTGTAGACCAGGCTGGCCTCGAATTCAGAAATCCACCTGCCTCTGCCTCCCAAGTACTGGGATTAAAGGCGTGTGCCACTATTGTCTGGCTTTTTTTTTTCTTTTTGTCGTTTTGTGAGCTCTTTCCTTCATATACAGGTACCAAAATGTTTAAATCAGACATGCTGGTTCATGTCTCTAATTTCAGTATTGGGGAGTCAACAGGTTCAGGAGACTCTCTTCAGAGAGAGACTCAGGAGAGAGACTCTCTCAGGTTGAAGACTTCTCTCAGCTACTTAGTGATTTCAAGGCCAACCTAAGTTACTCAAGGCTCACTTTCATAAAAGAAAAAGAGGATGGCTAAAACCGCTGGTTGCTCTCCCAGAGGACAGAGTTTGGTGCCTACCGCCCACATAGTAGCTCACAGCCATCTCTAACTCTCGTTCCAGGGACTCCAACTCCCTCCTCTGGCCTACTCTGGCATCAGGGACACGCATGTGCAGAGACATACATGCAGGCAAAACAATCACACACATAAGAGATTAAATCTTGGGCAATTTACAGAACCGGAAGCTCGTGTAGATCTCTTTCCTTTTGAGGCCATCGGGGTATCGCAGCCGCCAAAATAAAGTTCAATCCCTTCGTGACTTCTGACCGAAGTAAGAATTGCAAAAGGCATTTCAATGCACCTTCTCACATTTGGAGGAAGATCAGGTCTTCCCCTCTTTCCAAAAAGCTGAGACAAGTATAACGTTCGGTCTATGCCCATTTGAAAGGATGATGAAGTTCAGGTTGTTAGAGGACATTACAAAGACCAGCAGATTGGCAAGGTGGTCCGAGTGTACAGGAAGAAATACGTCATCTACATTGAACGAGTCCAGTGAGAGAAGGCTAATGGCCCCAACTGTCCATGTGGGCATCCACCCCAGCAAGGTGGTTATCACCAGGCTAAAGCTGGACAAGGACCGCAAGAAGATCCTGGAGAGGAAGGGAGGCCAAGTCCCAACAAGTAAGAAAGGAGAAGGGCAAATACAAGGAAGAAACAATCGAGAAGATGCAGGAGTAGAGACATCTCATGCGCGGCTTTCATTAAAGACTGCTTAAGTAGTAAAAAAAAAAAGAGAGAGAGAGAGATTAAATCGTGTCTTTAATTATGTTTATGTATTTATTTACATGTGTATGTATGTGTGTACCCTTCTGACTCTCAAAAGAAGCTCTGATTTCTTCTCTCTTCTTCCTCCTTTTTCTCTCCCTCCCCTTCAGCCTCCCCTCCCCTTCTTCTTCCTCCTGCTCCTCCCTCTTCCTTATTCCCTCCTCCTCTTCTTTTTCTTACTTTGTAGACCAGGCTAGCTTGGAACTCACAGAGACCTGCCTGCCTCTGCCTGCCTCCAAAGTACTGGGGTTAAGAGTGTGTGCCGCCATGCTTGGCCAAACAAAACAAGCAAGCAAACAACAACCAAAAAATGTTTTAGCTGACCTGGGCAGGAGAGATGGCCCTGCAAGCTAAAAGATCCGAGTTAACCCCCGGGAATTGCATAAAGACAACAGAGAGAACCAACACCACAAAGTTGTCCCCGGACCTTCACAGCCCCTCCCCCTCAAAACCCATGGCACTTGAGTTCCCATTCACAGTAATTAGTTGATTAATTTAAAACGATCATACAGCTGGGCCAGCAAGTGTTGAGAGTCCTTGTTGCTCTTGGAAAGACTTGGGTTAAATTTTCAGGATTCAGCCATTTTTTTTTTCTTTTTGGTTGGATTCAGCCATTTTTGACATCAATTCTAGGGAATCCAATCCTCTTTTCCGACTTCCAAAAAACACCAGGCATGCCTATACTGTATACATGCGTGCAAGAAATGCAGTCGCACACATAAATATAAAATAAATTAATCTGAGGGAAAAATTAATTATCCTTTGCAGTGTTATTTCACAGAGCCGGTTCTTTGCTTTTTAAAATGTGTATAGCAGCATGCACATCCTTAACCATAGCACCCAGGAGGCAGAGACAGAACGTGAGCCTGAGGCCAGCCTGGAGAATTCCAAGTCAGCCAGGCTACACAGGGAGACCCAGTCTCAAGGGAAAGGGGAAAGTGTGAGGGAATTCCAGACAAAGAAAGCTGGAGGTGTGGCTTAGCGGCGGAGTGTTAATAGCGACCAAGACGTGGGTTGATCCTTAGAGCCCCAGAACAACAAAAACAAAATAAACAAAAGATTTAAAAGAACAGGAAAGCTTGTGTGTGCGCTGCACACTTCCTCTTCAGAAGGCGGTAAGGATGAATCACTACAGGAGAAGAGATAGGAGGATTTGGTCCAGAGTAAGAAGTTTCCGGAACACTATTGAGTCCGTGTGTATGAAGCTGGGCTTCCGCCTGTTCTGTGTCCACCAGGAACAATTATGTGGATTCAGAATGAGAACACTGGAGGCTTGTAAAGTCTCCACGAGAAACGAGATGCCGATCTGCTGGCAGCTTAGTTGATTAGCCTTCTGCCTTACCTCGGAACAAATAGCATAGTCACCATATTGTGGCTAGTTAAACACTGAAAAGCATTTCTTGTATATCGAAAGCCTATGAGAGATACTTACAGGCACACGTGCACAGACTTTAATATATTTAGAATATATATAGAAAAACCGAAACAAAACTTTTGAGAATTATTTATTTATTTTTCTGTATTTGTATTTTGCATGGATGGATGGGCGTCTCTGCTCCACATACCTGGTGTCTGAGAAGGGTGTTTCATCCCTTGGGACTGGGGTTACAGGTGGTGTGAGCCACCATGTGGCTGTTAGGAATGAAACCTGGGTCTTCTACAAGAGCAACCAAGGCTCTTAACCACTGTGCCCCTCACCTCTCCAGCCCTCTAGCCTCCCCTCATTTCAAAGAAAAACGTATTTGTGGCTGAGTGAACAGATTTTGCAACTAAGTGAAATATCTCTCCAAACATTAAGGCCAGAGTTGAGGTTGGTTTTATTTTTATTTATTGATTGATTGATTTAGTTTGTTCTGTCTTTTGTTTGTTTGTACGTTTGTTTTTCTAGACAGAGTTTCTCTTGTGTAGCCCTGGCTGTCCTGGAACTCACTCTGTAGACCAGGCTGGCCTCAAACTCAGAAATCCTCCTGTCTCTGCCTCCCAAGTGCTGGGATTAAAGGCGTGCGCCACCACCGCCCGGCTTCTCTGTGCCATTTCTTAATATAAGATCCTCAGCTTCTCTTCCGGCTCACCTGAACTTGCTAGAGAGACAATGTGCACAAGTGGTACAATGGGCACATAGGTTCAACACTATCAAATTAAAAAAGAAAAAGAGAGGTTTCCTCTAGGGGGGTCCGAGTTCCCTGTTCAGTCTACTTTACAGTGGACTCAACCTGACTTCCTAACACTTTCCTGTGAGATTTCGGGGAGGCAGGAAGGAAAAGAGAGGCGGGGTGGGGTAGGGGTGGGGAAGATATAGCCCGATTGTGCCTCTGAGACGAGGTCTGAGTGGCAAACCTTGGCAAACCCAGCCTGGAGACATCATTGAGTGAACAGCTCCATGCAGTAAAGCTTTGCCAGGGAGGAAGGAGTGTATCTTAAGACATTTGCCTCCTTACGCAGTGGTGGCTGACAATCCTCTTCCCCGCCCCCGAAATGCCTAGTGTTCTGTAAATGGGACCCAGAGAAAACCAGCCCCAGAGAGAGGGGTCTGCCGCCTCGGAGGGGAGCATCGCGCACCGGGGATTAGGGGTTTCTTTTACACGGTTTGAAATGAAATTGGGTCAGAAGACAGCCTGATAGAATGCCAAGGGGCAGGGGAAGAGGCTGACTCCGCCCAGCGCAGCCCAGCCAAGAAGGAGGGCAGGGCACAGGGACTTTTAGCTGAGTAATGCGGCAGAATTCCTCCCCACACAGCCTTCTGCCTCCTTCCCCCAATAGAAATGTCCGTCTCCCAGGTGTTTTATTGACCCACTTGAGAAGGCTTCCCTTTCCCGATTGTCCCACCAAGACCAGCTTGAGTTTATCATCGAACTCCACCGCGTGTTTCTTATGGTGCCAGTACATCCACCCACTGGGTGAATTACTAGAAAAATGATAAGATTTTTTAAAAATAATAGTTTTCTTCCTCAATGACAGGGAAAAAAAATCCACATTGTTACATCATTGTTACGTTTGTGAAAATCAAACACATAATTAGCCACACAAAGGAAATGAAAACTCAGTGGGAATCATTAATAAGATGTAAGTGGATGAAGAGGGTGAGATAGACAGAGGGTGGGGAGGGGGAGTTGTGGGGGAGGGGCTGGGATAAAATGATACCAGAATGCACTCTGGGAGAAAAAAGAAAGAGGAAGCCATTTCAGAGAAAACCCATACTTTAGACCACTTCCTTCTCTTACAGGTAATCTGTGTGTTGTAAGAGAAAGAGAGAGAGAGAGAGAGAGACAGAGACAGAGAAGAGTGAAGACAGAAGGATAGCAGGAAGCTTGAGGCAGAGAGAGGAAACGGGCAGAAACCTTTGTGGATTACAACAAACACAAGTTCCTTTGGAAAGCAGGCCACACAAAGTCCCCGTTTCTCCTGTTCAAGATAAAAATGTGTAAATTGGGGCGGCGGCGGGGGGTGGGGTTGAGTCCTGGAATCCTACAGGACCGATTTTTTTCCCCCTTGGCTAGCCACTGATTCTCAACCTATCAAACGGGACATTCTCCTTTCTTCGGTGCCTTGAAGTCACCTGTGAAACCCTCTTAACCCAGCAGTGCAAACAGAAGACGCCATGGGAGGGCGGGAGGGCGGACTCTACAGTCCTAGGTGAAGGTGAAATGTGGGGGCGCTTCCAACTGTTTTTTTTTTTTTAAGCTTCTGCTGTTCATTTTTACTGACATTTTACCCCAAATCACTAATTTTACCTCAAAATTTGTAATTTTATACATTTTAAAACTTTATAATTTTTTTTCAGGTTTTATTTTGTTTTGTTTTATACAAGATTTCACTATGTAGCCCTGGCTGGTCTGGAACTTGCAGAGATCCATCTACTTCTGCCCACCCACTGCTGGGATTAGAGGGTCATGCCATCCTATCTAGCCTAAAATTATGTTTCAAGAATAAATGAGCCGGGCAGTGGTGGCACAAGCCTTTAATCCCAGCACTTGGGAGGCAGAGGCAGGCAGATTTCTGAG
>NW_022196897.1:156318997-156320107 GCF_008632895.1 Mastomys coucha | reverse complement strand
AAAAAAAAAAAAAAAAAAAAAAGACCTGGCACCTGAGTCTGGCTCTGCTTACAACTCTAATTCCATTTCCAGGGTTCCGATGCCCTTTGACCTCCTTAGGCATCAGGAATGTACAGGGTGCATGGAAGCAAAACATCTGCACGGATAAAATAAAAATAATCTTTTAAGGAATGCAAGTTAAGGGCTGGTGTGATTGTGCACACCAGAGGCAGAGCCAGGAGGAGCCCCGAGAGTTGCTAGTCTACATAGCAAGTTCTGGACAGCCAGGACTACACAGAGACACTCTGTCTCCAAAAGCAAAAGATATAAATAAATAATGTTAGGGATGTACCTGAGTTGGTAGGGTGATTGCTCAGCACATATGAAACACTGGGCTCTATTCCTTCAATAGTGATGCACTCATAATTCGATATGTGAAGGCAGAAAGCTCAGGAGTTCAAAGCCTGCCTCAGCTACAAGGCAAATTATAGCTGGCAGCCTGGACTTCCATGATAGCTTGTCATATATATATATGTATATATATACATACATATATATACATACATACACACATATATACATATATATTAGCTTGTCTCATATATATAATTTATATACTTCTTTGATATGTGTATATATATGTTTTTAATGTACATATGTATGTTTCTTATCTATAAATGTTTATATATATTTGTTTTACTTATATACCCACTAGATATATATGTGTATATATATATATGGTTTTTGGCTATGCAAAAACCAGTCTCCCTGTTTAAGAAAAGAGCCAGGATGAAGCTGTTTCCGGTGCAGCACCAGCTCCCTCACACCTCTTCCTGACACAGACTTTTGTTGACTGTTTTGGTTACTGAGCTAGCCAGAGTTCAGGGCTGAGAAAAGGATCAAGAAGTCAGTATTCCCTAGCCCAACACACTCTCATCTGTAACCCATCTCTGGCCAAATTCTGCAGGGCTGGGGCGGTATGTAAGGCTTCCTAGGAACATAGGCTGGCCTATCTGGGGACCACGCCCATTTACAGTTCCACATGAAACTTGGAGGCCAGCCAGGGGTATGGCCAAATAGTTACTGCACCAGAATTAGTTAATCCCAGGCCCGGGGCCGGGGGGGGGGGGG
>NW_022196897.1:156317697-156318926 GCF_008632895.1 Mastomys coucha | reverse complement strand
GGGCGGTTGGGGGTGGGGAGATAGAGATAATCCCCTCTACATGGACTAGCAGCCCTTCAGCCATGTCCACTTCCACTCTACCCAAACTCCCCAGTTCTCAGGAAATCTCGGACAGCCTATGCGGGTTTAGGCCACTGCTTTGGGCAGAGGTGTGTGTGTGTGTGTGTGTGTGTGTGTGTGTGTGTGTGTGTGTGTGAGAGAGAGAGAGAGAGAGAGAGAGAGAGAGAGAGAGAGAGAGAGAGAGAGAGAGAGAGAGAGAGAGAGAGAGAGAGAGAGAAAGAAATGGTGTAAGCAGGTTTCAAAATCTTGATGATTTCATGAACCAGTCACTGTTTCCTTTCAGAAAAGCACCGCAATTGGCGCTGGAGAAGAACCGGCTTTGGGAAGCTTTCTAAATACCCAGGAGCTCCCGGAGCGGCCAGGCATCCCCGTCTGCCTGCTTACATCCTCCAGAGGGAGTTCATTCACCTGATAACCAGGCTCGCAGAAAATAAACTGTCACACACTCGCTCCTTCTGACTTCCTGCTCTCTCTGGCAAACGCCTCGAGCTTGTCCTCCTCGCTTCTGCTTCCTGTTTGGCCTTTCCATTGTATTCATTTAGACTTCTGGTCGTAGAGTTATTCACTAAGCTGCCTTTCCAGTTGGCATATATGAATTGTTCATAATAATGAGCTGCATTATGGCTTTTTTGGACATGTGTACGATGAATTCGGCACTACACCCCTTACTATCTCTGCTCCGCCCCCCCCTTTCAAAATGCCCCCCCCATTAATTTTTTTAAGTGTGTGTGTGTGTATCCCTGGCTGTTGTGTAACTGACTCTGCAGACCAGGCTGGCTGCCTGTCTCTGCCTTCCAAGTGCTGGGATTAAATGCACGAGCTGGCATCCCCTTTTTATTTTTAAAATGGCCAGTTTATTTTGTGCATTAGCAGTGAGTTTAAATAGGGTTGTTTTCGGGAGTGTAGGTGGGAGGTGTTTGACCATCTTAAACTAGTCAACATTTAACAGTCTACTTTTTCTTCAAGAAGCTGGTGTTTTTAACCTCGAAAGGAGAGTAGCTGTATTCATTGGAATGGCATACTGGATGTTTCTTCAGGGTATGAGCTACATAAATAAAACTAGTTCGAATGTCACCTTGAAATCATTTGGCCACGCTACCAATTTATCTTTTTATTTTAATTTAATAACTTTTTTTGTGGCGAAAGAGGCTGAGCACCGTGTGGTTAAG
>NW_022196897.1:156311963-156317687 GCF_008632895.1 Mastomys coucha | reverse complement strand
TCAATTTTAAAACTTCCTTAAATTTCCCTGAACCAATGAGAAGGCAGTGCCGTGGCACAGCGTTATGAAAAGCATCAAGGCGACCCATTACTTTCTTTGCTAATCCAGAAAGATTAATCTTAAAAATGTAAAAAAAAAAAAAAAAAAAAGATGAAAAAAATCCTGCCCCTTTTGTGTCTCTCCATATAAACAATCCTACATAAACAGTCCTAAACTGACACAGACGACGCCCATTGTCCCTGTTAGTGTGTCTGAAGTCAGCTTCGGGGCGATAAACCCAAGGATTCAGACGTGGAATATTGGTAATGTTGTGGGCATGCAGATAGAAATTAGTCAGTCGCAGGAAGACTCTATAATTCGAAATTCAGTAAATAAAATTAAAATCGAGAGCGTATCTGAGGTTACCCGGAATCAATTTGCATACAGGCTTATCTTGTTTTTTAGGCAGAAGAAGGGTGGGGAGGGGAGGAGGAAGAAGGAAAAAAAAAATCCCAATTTTCACCACATGTTCTCAAAATATAGTCGCCTAAGACGGCGCCGGGTCGCAGGCCTAAGTGCTGACTGTAGGGAACCCAAACGCACCCAAACCGTCACCGTCGCCGTGTGAGCAGCAACCATGCCGCTGGCCTCGGGTCATCTTACTGAGAAAATTGCACAACCACACTTTATGTCCGTAGGGACTGCGGAGTTGGGTCGGGACTGATCCTGTTCCCACTCGGGGTTCAGAAGTGGGCTTTGCTCCTGCGTGGGCCAAGGTCGTTGAGGGTCCCGGATCTTTCTGCAAGCCACGCAGGGGCAGATGGTCTCTCAGGAGCCAGGACGCTCGCTCGGAGCTCGCCCCGGTGCGTTTCACTTTACACCTAGTGCTGACTTAATCCCGGGAAGGGAAACCGGAATCGCTGGTAGTTGGGGGGGAAGGGGGAAGAGACCGAAATTGTCTTGTGTCTGTTGGAAATAGTTCAAGGACACACCAACGTGAGCAAGAAGGACCATACTTATTGAGAAGACATTGATTTAATTCTAAAAGCATTTTTAGCTCAATACGTTTATTTGTTTGTTTGTTTTTTTTCTGCTTGTTTTTGTAAAAACAGCAAACTTTATTCAAAGTAGAAGCAGGACGATTTTGGTTAGTTTGAAGCCATCCTGGTCTACAAAGAGATTTATAAGCAAGCCCAGGGGCTACATAGTCAAACCCTGTCTCAAAAATGAAACAAGGAACAAAACTTTATTTAAAAGCAAAGTGACAGTACAGGTCGGTTAAGTCTGCCAGGGAGCAGAGGACTTAAGTGAAGCAAGGGCGGGGCTGGTCTTAGGGTTCAGTGAGTAATAACGGGGCTTCCTGAGGGGACAGATGCATGGAATCCCTGGGACCCACATGTGGAAGGAGAGGGAGGACCTCTGACCGTCACATGGAGGCTGTGACACATGAGTCCACATGCATGCACTCACACATACATAATGCTCAAGGACTTATTCATATCCTAACTCTTGCTGTGTTAGGAATTGAACCAAGGGCTTCATGCATGGTGGGCGAGAATTCTAGCCCTATTTACGTACTTTTGAGACAGGGTTTGATGTAGCCTAGGATGGACTCCAACTTACTATGTAACAGAGGATGGCTTTGAACTTCTGATTCTCCTGTCTCAGCTTTAGAGTGTTGGGATTATAGACCTTCACCACCACTCTTCTGGTTGGTTTTTGGGGTTGTGTTTGTGTGTTTGTTTGTTGTTTTGTTTGAGACAGAGTCTCTTCTCCATATCCCTGGCTATCCTGGAACATACTATGTAGACCAGGCTGGCTTTGAACTCACAGCGATAGGCCTGCCTCTGCTGGGATTGAAGGCGTGGGCCACCTGGCTTGGCATATTAACTATATTCTTACTGGGACCATCAGAAGGTCTGGTAAAAACATCTCTAATCAGCTTGATAATTCATTTCCATTGTCACGGAAGTTTTCGATTCTAAGCCTGTGTGTGCTTTCAAATGTACAAAGATAAGTTTGGAGACGAAATACTTTAACTGCTTTCAAATGTCCCAATAAAGTCAGAGCCAGCTAGAGCCTCAGCAGCACTTCCTGCCAGACTCGGACAGGCTTGGCTGCCAAATCTCTCTCTATGCTCTCTCCTCCTTTTTCTAATCTTAGGAAGTGTGGAAGATATTAAGTGCTGGTGGCCGGTCAGAAATGTAAATATTTGCCGAAGGCTTACACCTTCAAAGGCCTTAGGAAAGACACAAACACCAGATTGCTTTTCTGAAAACCACCTAAAACTTAAGAAACAGGGGGAAAAAAGTAGGTCCTTCCAAAAAGGAGCATATAAATATATAAATGAGTGTATATATACATTTATATATAAATAGTAACAATACACACACACACATGCACACATATATGTATATGTGTCCTTGTTTGAATAATTTGTTATCTTCATAGTTGTTCCTATTGACAGCCTCCCAATAAACGGTCAGTCTGTGACTAAGGAAACAACTCCAACCAATGAAGATAGGTGGAGAAATATCAGTAGGGCCAGGAGGCCCAAGGTTGCTATCTAACCGTCAGGACAACATCTGCAGCTTCTGCAGGCACCGCTGTCAGGCAAGGGAGCAGTGCTTGAACCCAAACCTTGGCAAAGTTGCTAAGAGGGCTTCAGCCCAGGACTAACCGCAGATGAGCGCCGTTTCCACCCATTCTGTATGAACAGAACAGAATCCACCAGTCCTGGTGAGTGTCCTTGTGTCCCAAAGCTCAGAATTAATTCACTTCAGGGGCGGGAGCTCATGTAGCCCAGGCTGGCTTCACATACTCTGTAAAGTAGAGAGTGACCGGGCACTCCTGAATCCCTTGCTTCCAACTCTTCAGCACCAGGGTTACAAGCTCTGGTTACCAAGCCCATTCTATGTGGTGCTAAGGGTAGAACAGGGCTTTGCCCATGATAGTCAACAATCTCAAGTCCCTAACTGATGATGATGATGATGAAGTATTATTATTATTTTTCAGTATTGTTATTTTTCAGATGGAACCTAGGAAAATGAAAGTCTTAAAACTTTGAATCCTAACCGGCCTGCTGCACCTTTAATCCCAGCCCCGAGGAGTCAGAGGAGGACTGATCTCTGTGAGTTCAAGATTAGCTTGGTGTACAAAATGAGTTCCAGGACAGGTTACACAGAGAGACTTTGTCTCAAAACAAATAAACAAAAAGCTTTGACTCATGATATAGATTGTAGTGTCTCCCTGAGGTGTTGACATCTTCTGCTTTATGGTTTGGAAATAAAGAGAGGCCTAAACATTAAAAAAAAAAAATTAAAAAATAATAAGAAGAGTAGGGTAAAAATTGTATCCTGGCTCCTCTCCCTTAAGGAACCTATACCCATACTTCGGGGCACCTCCTTTTGAACCTTCATATTTAGATGTGGTTAAAATAACTTCAATAAAATCGGCTTCATTAAAAAAATATTTTGTACTCGAACCCCCCTCCCAAAAAAATGTTTTGTAGCATAGCAGATTTCAGGCTAGAGCCAGGAAGTGAGGCCAAGTCTCAAAAACTGAAAGATTAAAAAATGATGCCAGGCAGTGGTGGCACACGCCTTTGATCCCAGCACTTGGGAGGCAGAGGCAGCTGAATCTCTGAGTTCGAGGCCAGCCTGGTCTACAGAGTGAGTTCCGGGCCAGCCAGGGCTACACAGAAAAACCCCCGTTGGGAAGAAACACCAAAGAACCAGAACAAAATGTTTTGTAATCCACAGAGCTGGAGGGAGTCAAGCTCTGAGACTCAATTTAGACCCTATACTTTGCTTGTTGTTTAAAGAGCTTATTTTTATTTTTTGATTATATGTGTTTATATGTGACTATGTGCATACAGGTACCCTAAAAATCCAGCGAGGGTATTAGATCCCCTGAGACTGGAGTCACAGGGGGTTGTGAGTGGAAGGTTGGTGTGTGGGGTGCTGGGAACTGAACTTTGGTCCTCTGGGAGAGCAGATCACATCCTTCCCCTTTGAGCTAGGTCTCCCGCATCCTAACTATCTCTTAGACGTGGGTATTGCCCTCCAAAGATTGATAAGATCAATTTCACTTCACTCTGAATTTCTTTCACATCAAAAGACTAGTTCACTTCTCTGCTTATGGACTGTGTTTAATATTGGGCTTTATTTGCATTTTTTTTTGTTTTTGGTGTTTTAACTCAGGACCCTTCCAGTGTCAGAAGACTGCTCTGCCCTGCCACCTCCTCAGTACCTAAGATCTAGTGCAAGCAGGCTTGATTATAAAACTCATAAATAGTGGTGAAAACTTTAGTCTGTGACTTATCCTTCTCTAAGGGTCATAACTTAGTGGGGCCGTATTTTTTGAGCATGCCAGAATTCTGGAATACAGGAAGGAGCCACTGTATTTGGCCTATGATTATATCTTACAAGGGAAACTGAGTCAGGGTAAACTCTATTTTATATGATTCCCTAACATAAAAATTCCAAGATCCATCCATCTATTCATCTAACATACATCTATCTGTCTCTCTATATACCCATCTATATACATATTTATTTATTTTGGTGCTGAAGAGTGATACAGGATCTTGAAAATCCTAAACTAGCATTGAATTACCTCATACACATCCTTAATTCAAGATCTGTTCAACTCACCAAGGCCATTGGCTCTTCACAATTTGTCTGTTTTTTTTGGGGGGGGGGGCGGGCTTCGAGACACAATTTGTCTGTTAAACCTTACATGATTCTTTTTTGTTTTGTTTTGTTTTGTTTTTTGTTTTTGTTTTTTTCAAGACAGGGTTTCTCTGTGTAGCCCTGGCTACCCTGGAATTCATTCTGTAGACCAGGCTGGCCTCGAACTCAGAAATCCTCCTATCTCTGCCTCCCAAGTGCTGGGATTAAAGGTGTGCACCACCACTGCCCAGACATGATTCTTATTTTAAGTAAATGTATTTCGGAGGGGTGTGGGATCTCATGTCTATAATCTCAGCACTGGGGAGGCAGAGGCAGGACAATTGTTGAGTTCCAGGCTATCCTGGGTTACAGTGTGAAACTCTGAAAATTAAAAAAGCAGATAAATTAAATTAAATTAAATTAAATGTGTTTCAAATATATATTTAAAATCTATCTATGTAAAACACATACATACATATATGCATTTTTTCTCCTTTGCTTGTTTATTCTTTGTTTTTGAGATAGGGTTTCTCTGTGTAGTCCTGGCTGTCTTTTTGTTTTGTTTTGTTTTGTTTTTTCTTGTTGTTTGTGAGACAAGGTTTCTCTCTATAGCCCTGGCTATCCTGGAACACACTCTGTAGACCAGGCTAGCCTGGAACTCAGAAATCCGCCTGCCTCTGCCTCCCAAATGCTGGGATTAAAGGCGTGCACCACCATTGCCTGGCAGCCCTGGCTGTTTTAGAACTCACTCTGTAAATCAGGCTGGCCTGGAACTTGGAAATCCATCAGCCTCTGCCTCCTGAGTGCTGGGATCAAAGGGATGCGTCACCACTGACTGGCATCATATTTTTATATTTTATTTTGTGAGACTTGGCCTCACTTCCTGGCTCTAGCCTGAAACCTGCCATGCAGAAGATTCACCTGCCACAGCTGGGATTAAAGGTGTGAGCCACCATGCCCAGCCTGAAATTTTCTTTCTTTTTTTTAATTCTTTTTTCTATCTTATATATATATATATATTTTTTTTTCTGAAATTTTCTTGTTCTGAGGAAAGATTTTTGAATATTTCCCA
>NW_022196897.1:156308808-156311880 GCF_008632895.1 Mastomys coucha | reverse complement strand
GTGTGTGTATGTGTGTGTGTCTATGTGTGCGTGTGTGTGTTTGAGATATGGTCTTGTGTACTCCGGGCTGGCCTCCTCCTTCCTCTGTCTTTTAAATGAGGAGACTAGAGGCAGGAGTCATCCTGTTTTATTTACAGTTAAAACAAATAGAAACCTACCAGAAAGACTATAGACAGTTTGAGGAAGCACACACCTGTGAGGCGGGGATCATGAATTTCATTCAGACCAGCCAGAGGGAAACCTTGTTTCTCAACAAGAGGCAAACAAACGTGTAAGGAACATGGAAGGAACATGGAAGGAACATGGAAGGAACATGGAATACAATATGTTGGGGAACAGAATTGGGCTTCCCCAATGTACAAAATGATACTTTTCAAAACAGCTTTTTGTTGTTTGTTTTGTTTTGTTTTGTTTTTTTTCGAGACAGGGTTTCTCTGTGTAGCCCTGGCTGTCCTGGAACTCACTCTGTAGACCAGGCTGGCCTCAAACTCAGAAATCCTCCTGCCTCTGCCTCCCAAGTGCTGGGATTAAAGGCGGGCACCACCACCAAACCCTATTGAATCAGCTAACTGTCTCCTTAGGGTTGTTCTCTAGTAAACTCTCTGGCCAGGAGTGGTCCTTTCTGTGTAATACTAGACTTTCGAGGTTGAATGTGATTCTGTCTTAGCAGGCTGAAACAGGAGAATTGCCATGAGTTTTACCAGGCTACACAGTAAGACCACTTTTTTTTTTTTTAAAAACAAACAAACATACAACAAAAGATGAACCACAATAACAAAGCTTTCTGAACTTTACCTGGTCTAACTGTAGCTGTATTCAAATCCAGTATTCACAAGGAAAAAAATGTTCTCTAAGAATATGACATATTTCCTTTAAGCTTGAAAATCTTCCTCAAGGCTTTGTCTTCAGAGGAAGATCATAAGCAATCGCAGTAAATAGTACTAAAAAGGCAAGCGCCGGCCGCCAGGCTCTCCATCATTTGCCCGTAGCTGAGAAAGCTGTTTTTGTTTTTTGTTGTTTTTTTTTTTATATTATTATTATTTTTTTAACAGGGTCTCACTATGTAGCACTGGCTGGCCTGGAACTCACTATATAGACTAGACTGGTCTCAAATTCACAGAAATCCCTCTGCCTCTGAAGTGCTGGGATTAAAGGCTCGCCCGGCCAAGACAGCTATATTTTTAAATTTAGTGTTTATCTATTCCTTACTGTGATCTCCAGATACATAGCGTGTGTCTGAAGTCTCAAAGCTCACCAGACATCTTTGTCTGGTAAACATTAAGACAAGAGGATATGTGTAACCGAATAGAGGAGAACACGTTAAATTAAGCAGCACCATCTACATTTCAGGCTTTCCCACCACTGTCCTGTTCGTGGACTTGTGGGGTGTTGTGCACACTGTGTGCCAGGCAAAATGGGAACTGTGGTGCCGGAAGTGGAGTGCGTCTGATACTGCTAATTAAGGAATGTGGAACCCTTCCTTTCTGAGTCAGCACCGAGGTATGTAGAACTCTGCCCTGTTGTCTGCTTACTGCAAGTTTAGAAATAAAACCAGAGTGTCTTGTCATTTAACATGTAAGAAGCAGGAAGGAGGGGCTGTGTGTGTGTGTGTGTGTGTGTATGCTTGCTTAAATGGTTCCTGATCTTTGAAAGCCTTTACGGCAGCTGGGTCTTTTAGCATCTGACCATATTTACAGCATAGGTTGTGATGGCACAGTGCTGTCCCAGAAGAACACCGCATGCACGGGTAACAAGCAGGGGTTTTTCAACCGCTCAAGTTTCAGAGCAAGGGAAGCATCTTGTTAGGTTGTTAGATCCTAGTTTTAAGTTTCTTTTTTTGTCAAAGACATCTTTGATTTCAAAGGTTTTTACTGGCAGGTTTATGGAAAATAGAGAAAAACAGGAAGTGGAGAGAAGGTCCTTTGTATCCCCTTATTGAAAAAAAAGAGAAAAGGCTATTCAGAACTAGCCTGAACAAATTTGAAGTGCATGTAAATAGAATAGCAAGAAATAGTAAACTGATTCTCCTGTAACCCAGAGCCCGGTTCTATAATTTCAACGTGTTAACCACAACTGTTTCAATTCAATTCCCCTGTAATCTGGCAAAGTACTATAAATTTTAATTTATCATGTCAGTTTTGTATAGGTTTCTGCATACATGTCTAAACACATATAGCTTCATATGAATTATTGAAGAATTATAGATGCTATACATTTTACAGATAGTTCATTGGCCTATTTAATTCGTACTAAAAACTTCCATGATAAGAAAATCCCTTCAGTTCTTTTTTGTTTATTTATGTGTATATATGCACACACCACAGAACACGCGTGGAGATCAAAGAACAACTTTTGGGAGTGAGTTTTTTTCTACCTTGTAAGTCCTGGGAATTGAACCCAGGTCATCCAGCTTGGCACCCAGTGTCTTCACCAGCTGAGCAGACTCCCTGGCCTGATTTAAATTCTGTTTTTGTTTTTTTTTTTGTGTGTGTGTGGGAGGGGTGTTGTTTGTTTGTTTTGTTTTGTTGAGACAGGGTTTCTCTGCTAGCCCTGTAACTAGCTCTGTAGACCAGGCTGGCCTGGAACTCACAGAGATCCATCTGCCTCTGCTGGGATTAAAGGACTTGGGCTACCATTGCCTAGTAGATTTAAATTCTTGTTTATTTTTGTTTTCTCTTTGAGATAGTCTTGTTAGGAAGCCTAGGCTGGTCCTCTTCCTTCAGTTTCTCAGTGGCTGGGGGATTTCAGGCTTGGATCACCTCCATGATGAACTTAAATATTTTCATGTGTGTGTGTATATATATATATATATATATATATATTTTTTTTTTTTTCCTTCTTTCTTTGTTAAAAAAACGTGTAGGACTGGAGACAAGAGCTCTGGCTGCTCTTACAAAGGATCAGGGTTCAGTTCCCAGAACTGACATGGTAGTTCACAACTCTCTGTAATTACAGTTCCAGGAGATCTGACATCCTCATACAAATATACATGGAGGTAAAACATCAGTGCACACTAAAAAAACAACAAAGGAGCCGGGCGGTGGTGGCACACGCCTTTAATCCCAGCACTTG
>NW_022196897.1:156295305-156308798 GCF_008632895.1 Mastomys coucha | reverse complement strand
CAAAGAAAATCTATATAATTTTGTTTTGTTTTCGGACTCAGGTTCCCTTTGCCTCTCAAGTACTGGGACTAAACGAAAGCACTGCCAAGTCCAGTTTGAGTTGTATTTTTTTAAAGATTTATTTATTTATTATATGAAAGTATATTGTCTCTGTCTTCAGACACACCAAAGGGCATCAGGTCTCATTATGGATGGTTGTGAGCCATCATGTGGTTGCTGGAATTTGAACTCAGGATCTTCAGAAGAGCAGTCAGTGCTCTTAACGGCTGACCATCTCTCCAGCCCCTTGATTTATATTTTTAAAATAGTGCGATTGCATCTTGGATTTTCCATTTGCTATCAAACCTTTCTCACTGGGCTATTAAAAATTAAAATAAGGTTTTAGTTAAATTAATTAATTAGTTAGTTTGGGGAAAAAAAATTTGTAGCTTAAATCCTGCCCTGTAGCCAAGGATGACCTGAAATTCCTGATCCTTCTGCCTCTATATTGCAAGAACTGAGATTACATGTATTTTGATTTTATCTATCTTCGTCTATCTATCTATCTATCTATCCGTCTGTCTATAGGTTGGTTTGGCTTTTCGAGACAGACAGTTTCTTTGTGTAGTCCTGCCTGTTATGGAACTTGTTCTATAGACCAGGCTGGCTTGAGTTCACAGAGATCAATCTGCCTGCCTCTCAAATGCTGGGATTAAAAGCATGCACCTCGGCCCGGCTCTGATTTTATGTTTTATTTTTTTCATTTTTATTTATGTGTGTGAGTATTTCTCTGTGTGTTTGCATAGGCATACAAATGCCAGATGAGGCCAGTAGAGTGTGGGATGCCAAGTTGCTAGAATTACAGCCAGGTTGTGAGCTGTAATTAGACAGTTTGGGGATCTGAACTCTGTTCCTTTGCAAGAGGGGCAAGCTTCTTAATGGCTGAGCCTGTAGGGTCCAAGTTTTGACTTAACAATGGGGGGTAATCGTTTGATTTAGGGAAGAATGTGAATTTCCTTCCTAGCCATAGACCCTGGGAATATCTTCTCTGTTAGGAATTCTTCCTCCTTGGTGCCTATGTTCTTAGGCTCCATTCCAGGACTGTTACTGCTGGAGGTAGATGCCTGAGTAGCTGTAAGACCCTTGCCTATCTCATTGCCCTGTGTTGTACCAGTTTATGCGTCCATTTACACAGGCTGAAAGAGGCTCTGGGAAGATGCTCAGAGCGGGTGCTTTTCACAGTCCTTATGAATCACGGGGTGGAAGGCTGGCTTGTGTTTGTCACGTGGTTGTGCTTTTCTGGAAGGAAATACACGTTTTCTATAGCGGTAAAACACTGGCTTTGAGCACTGTCAAACGACCACCAAGTGACTAGGATTGAAAGGGGAAACTGGAGGCCTTGTTGAAAATGTGGTCGTGAAGTCACTTCCACCCAGCCTGGCCAGGGGTTTGGGGGGAGATGACCCTGCAGTTGGTTCCCAGGCCACTTTGCAGTGTGACCAGGTCTGCAGTGCATAATTGAGCACCTCCTCTGTATTGACTTATGATTCATTTTTATCTTTTGACAGTGAATATTGTATTTCCATATGGCTGAGTTCATGAGGCAACACTGTAGAATTTTGGCAGTCCTCTGGAAGGGGGTTTCCTCTCCAGCCCGGGTTGGGGAGTAGAGGATGAAGTCGGAGCCATTTCTCCAGATTCTATTTTGTTTTCTTGGGGATGCTGTTTTTATTTGTGGACTTCCGATCGATCATATTGCCTATTCTGTTCCTAGCAGTTTTTGTTTCCTTTAAGGGACTGACATCCCACTCGGGGTTACAACTTCTGCAGGGAATCCAGCTCTCTTGGTTTGGAGGTTTATGACTGAGCACCCCTCCCCCACTCCTTTGAGGAAGAAAGAAAACTCATTAGTGCCGTGTTTATGTAAGGGGGTGGGAAGGGAGCAACGATAAGAACTTACCAGGGGAGTTCTTTAAAGAAAAAAAAAAACAATTTATTTTCCTTTGACATTTTCTGACATATGTATCATTCCCGGTTCTAAAAAGGCCAGTATCTGAATTTAATAGTCTTTTCAGCCGGACAGTGGTGGCGCACCCCTTTAATTCCTGCACTTGGGAGGCAGAGGCAGGCGGATTCTTAGTTCAAGGCCAGCCTGGTCTACAGAGTGAGTTCCAGGACAGCCAGGGCTACACAGAGAAACCCTGTCTTGGAAAAACAAAAACAAAAAGAAAACACAAGACAAGAAAAAAAAAAAAAAGCCTTTTCTTAGGCCTGCAGCGGTGGTGCACACCTTCTTTAACCCCAGGAGAGGTAGAAGCAGGTGAACCTGAGTTTGAGGCCAGCCTGGTCTAGCAGTTCAGGAAAGTTGGTTCGGATATCAGGTGTTCTGACCCTCCGATGATGTCAAAGAAACTCCTTCCAGGAAAGACACCAAAACTCAGTTTTTTAAAATATTTCTGAAGAGGACACTCTGACTTAGTCTTTGTAAAAGCTTGTCAACAATTCTTTTAAAAAAGTCATCTGAGGGGCAGAGGGATTAAACCAGCAGGCTCTTTGGGTACTGGGATATTATTTTGCTGGTCGCCACTGCAGGCCTTACGTCCTGCTGGGAGTGTGGCTCAGTGGTAAGAACGCTTGTCTGGCGTTCCTAAAGTCCTGCCTGGATTCAGCCCTCCTGTATTAGAGAAGCTGAGGTATTGGCCCAAGCCTGCCACCTTGGCACCTCAAGAAAGGAGCCAGGAATAGCAGGAGTTCAAAGCCAATCTCAGCCTGGGCTACAGAAGCCGTTGTCTCAAACAACCAACCACCAAGGGTGCAGGGCCGGGCTCTTCTCATCCTCAGTGTCGCCGCCCTACTTCTGACTAGAGCAAAGGCAAGCTCGAACTCCGGAAGTGCACGAGAACTGGTGTGCCCATTTCCGGTTGCCTGGCCCTAGCAGGTGCTGAGTGTGTGTGGGCCCCGCCCTAATCTTGCTTCCTTGCAAGCCCATTGGTAGGCGCCTTGCCGGCCCGCCCACCTGTTGGTATTTAAGGCTGAGCTGGCTTCATTCTGAACCAGTAGTTCGCAGGAGGTGCTTCGTGCGGTTGAGAGGACTGCTCCCTGAGGATCGTCCACATTAAGGTACAGCTTTCCCATAGTTCCACCTGCGTCGTTCAGGGTGGAAAGGCTAGATTAGGCAAGTCCAGACTTAAAAATCTGACACCGAGCCGTCGTCGTTGCGTCGTCGTAGTCGTCGTCGTCCTCGTCGTCCTCGTCGTCCTCGTCGTCTCCCCTCCGGCCCGCAACTAGAACAAGTCTATGGGTTTTACCCAGAATTGATGTCTTGGTGGGGGGGTCTGTGACCCTGGTCACTGGTATTTTGTGTCGTTTTGAGTACTAGGGCATTGAACCCAAGGCCTCCCCAGCCCCGTGTTCCTTTTCTATTTTAAGACAGGCTTGAACTCGTTCTATACAGTCCAGGCAGACCTTGGTTTTGTAATCCTCCTGTTTCTGTTCCCTGAGTGACTAGGATTATATTACCCATACCACTAGGCTAGAACCAGTGGTCTTTATGGTGGTGCTCGCTGTGCGTCCAAACCCTCAGGATAGAGTTTGGAGTGTCTCCAAGTACCCTTTGCTTCCAATGTGAAATGAGAGAATTCAGGAAGGGAGACTACATCTAATAGTGTAGGTCGGCAGGTAGGCAGTGAGACCTTGGTTTAGAACCCAGAAATCAGTGAAGTCAGTGGCAAGGGCAAACAAAGGTGTTCTAATAGGGGTGACCCCATACTTAGTTTGCTTCAAAGAGTATTTGATTTGATCTTGGAGACCTATTCAGGAAGTGGTTGCTGATGGTTATTCTCTATTGTCTTGAGGCCCAAACCCTTCATAATAAATTGCTATTGGTGAAATGATGAAATGCCACATGGCTTCATTCTTCTGTCAGAGAGCCCCAAACAAGAGAAGCTAGTCAACCAGAAAGTGGTGATTTTTTGTTTTTGTTTTTGTTTTTGTTTTTTGTTTTTTGTTTTGTTTTTCAAGACAGGGTTTCTCTGAGTAGCTCTGGCTCTCCTGGAACTCACTCTGTAGACCAGGCTGGCCTAGAACTCAGAAATCCACCTGCCTCTCTGCCTCCCAAGTGCTGGGATTAAAGGCGTGCACCACCACCGCCCGGCCGAAAGTGATGATTTTTATCGCCTACTTTCTTTTCTGTACAAGGTTATTTATTTATTTATTTATTTATTTATTATTGCCTGTTTTCTGTACAAGATTATTTATTTATTTATTATTTATTATTGCCTATTTTCTTTTCTGTACAAAGTTATTTATTTATTATTTGTTTATATTTGAGACCAGGTCTCATCTTGCTCAGACTTGCCTTGAACTCTTTATCCTCCTGCCTCAGCATTCCTACTCCTACTAGAACTATAGGCATTAATGGGATACTTGGCTTACTTAAAAAAAAAAAAAAAAAAAAAAAAAAGCAGAGGGAACATAGACTTTAAAAGGAAAACAGTGAAAGGACTCCCACAGTGGAAGAGGTTCCAAAGGTGAATACTTAGTATTTTTTTTAAGACAAGTTTCATGGCGTTCACTTGCTGTGTAGCTTAGGGTGGCCATGAACTCCTAACCCCCCTGCCTCTACCTCCCAAGTGCTGGAATTACAGCTGTGTGCCACTTGTAAGAGGAAACTTTCCATCCCTTCTCACAGCCTCTTGGCATCTGGGATTTCAAGTGTCCCCAAGTCACGATGTGGAGTTCACACTGGCATAAACCATGGTCCCAGTACATGTTTTTTTTTTCTTTTCCTTTTTAGTTTTTTTTTTTTGGTCTGGAACTCCGAGAGCTGCCTGCCTCTGCTGATGGGATTAATGGTGTGTGCGAACACAGCCGGCCATTTTGTTTCTTTATTATTAGTTATCCTAGTAGTAGTTGTAAATGGGACCTGAAAATTGGGCATACTTTCATACCTGAGTAGTTGCAGCAGTCAGAGATAGTCTATGTTGCTGTCAGAGGAAATGGTTCACTTAATAACTGAGCCAGTTGGTTACTCTGCTGTAACCATGGCCAGAAGGTTTCAGAAGGCTCCAGGCAGATGATACACATTGCCCTAGGTCAGTTTCCAACTGGTTTCCATGCCAGGCTGGTCTTCTTGTTCCTTGATTATTTGGTCCCTAAGTCTGGAACAGCATCTTGTCCCTGAATAGTAGGCAGGTCCTTGAAGGGGGATCGGCTTTCTTCTTGTTGTAGGTGGAAGGATCTCAACATTTAGATCTTTTAATCAGATTTAATCCATAAATGGATTTTCCTCCGAGTATGCAGGCTCTCTTTATTTAATATAAATATTTAAGCCCAGGTGTGGTTCACATCTATTCCTAGTGCTAGAGAGGCAGAGGCAGGTGGATCTCTTTGAGTTTCAAGCTAACCATGGCTGCATAAGGAGACCATTTCTATAACCTAGGATGACCTTGGACTTCTGATCCTCTGGCCTCCGCCTCAAATTCAGGCATGATGGGTGTGCCCCAGCTCACGTGATTTTTATTTGTATTCTGTTCTGAGTTTAATTTTTCAGATGATACATTTCCAGGAAAGAGTGTTGGCTTTTTTTGTGTGTGTTTTGCTTAATTATATGTTTACAGGCCACTAATTTTTAATTACATAGAGAAATCTATCTTACTTATCTTAATTATATAAGAAAGTTGAAAACACCACTGAAAGTGTTCTGATTTTTTTTCCTCTTTCTTGTTCAAGACTTAGTGACTTTTGTGGGGGTCTTTCCTCAATTCCCAGCGTTCGCAATGGTCTTGTGGTTTTCTTTTATTTTAGAAGGGGTACCTGTTTTACATCCATAGGTACATACAGCTTTCTGTAAGCAAACTTGGCAGACTTAGATTATTGGTTTAATCCTTGCCTCGGTGATCCAGCTGCATGGGATCTCTAGACTCTAATGTTGTTAATGTAAACTGCAGTTCGGACGTTCAGAGTTTTAAGATTTTCCCTGTTGCAGTGATACTCTGGACGACCCGTGTTTCCCTCTCTTACACGGCCGGGAGATACCAGGTGTCTTCGCCACTGTGCTTACTTGTGTTTAAATTTGATGAACATCGGCTTCTGTGAAAACGGAAGCTTCAGGCGGGCAGCGCTCTCCGCTGAGGCCAGCTGCGCTCTGTAATTCCTATCCAGCTTCGTTGCTTCGGAGAAAGAAATGGACTGTAAATATTTACTAAATGAATCAGGCTGGCAGGTTGGCTGGGGGAACAGTATAGCTTGGCATCTTGGTGTCCAGAGAGTGAACTGAGTCATGTTCTGGTGAAAAAGGAGCTTCTCATACAGGACAGACGCCCTGTGCTGACTCTGTGGCTGGGAGGAGCAAGGGGTCTGGAGGTGACACAGATAGAGGAAACAAGAATGATGGGATAAGGGGAGGGGTTTGGGAAGAGGTGTGGCCTGGGGGGATAGGAGGTTACTAAGCACCCTTGAGGGGCAAGCTGAAGGAAGTATAGAGGAAAGTTGGTACCTGGCTTGGAATTTTTATTTTATGTTTTTGAGACAGGGTCGAAAATAGCTCAGGTTGCTCTTGAAATTCCTGTGTAGCTGAGGCGAGACTTGAACACTAGGCTCTTGCCTCCAGCTCACTCTCTGTGCTGGCATTATAGGCCCTGGTTACCAGGTCCAGCTTTTGTTGTTTCTGTCTTTCTGCATACCTAGGGCTGGCTTTCAACCCCCTCTGTAGCTCAGGCTGGTTTCAAATTTGCAATCCTGTTTCAGGTGCCTGACACTGCAATTACAAGCCTGCCCTGCAACCCAGGACTTGGGAGACTGGTTCATTTATTGAGGAAGGGTCTCAGGGATCAGGGCTGTTTTGAACTCTTTTTTGGTTTTTCGAGACGGGTTTCTCAGTGTAGCCCTGGCTGTCCTGGAACTCACTCTGTAGACCAGGCTGGCCTTGAACTCAGAAATCTGCCTGCCTCTGCCTTCCAAGTGCTGGGATTAAAGGCGTGCGCCATGTTTTGAACTCTTGATCTTTCCCTCACTATCCTCCAAGGGCTGAGATAGCAGACGAGTGACATCATACCTGTCAGGGATACTTATTTATTGTTTTTGAGAAAATATTACATTTCTTTAGAGAGAGTGTGTGTGTATGTGTATGTATGTGTGCATATAAGTATGTATGTGTGTGTATGTATGTGTATGTATGTATGTGTGTATGTATGTATGTGTGTATTCTTGCATGTATGTATATTAGCCCACATTTGTGCTCTGGTATGCACATGGAGGTCACAGGACAAACTTTGTGAGTCCTGGGGATTTAACTCAGGTTGTCCAGTCTGGTTTGGCATCAAGTGTTATTCTCTGCTATTGTGGTTGTTTTTGTTTTGTTTTGTTTTTGTGTTTTGAGACAAGAGCTATCCTAGAACACACTCTGTAGATCAGGACGGTCTTAAATTTGTACTGCTCTTCCTGGCTCCGCCTCCCACTTTGACAGGCCCAAAGACTGGCACGGGTGTCCTTCCTGGCTGAGTTCTTTACATTTTAGAAACATTTATTGCCTTATATTCTGTAGAGAGCCCTGGTCAGGACCCCGATTTTTATGACCTTTCCTATCACTTCAGCTGCGCTGAAGGCTATGGTGGGAGTCATGACTTCTTGGTGTGCGAGTGTACTATTGCTGGGACAGAGTGGAGGAAGGGAAGGTGGTTTTCCAGAGCTCTCTGCCGCTGAATGTCCAGGAAATAGGGCATCAAATGTGTTTTAGACAGGGCCTGATGACATGCCTTGAATCCCAGCACTTGGGAGGCAGAGGCAGGTGGATTTCTGAGTTCGAGGCCAGCCTGGTCTACAGAGTGAGTTCCAGGACACCAAGTCTATACAGAGAAACCTTGTCTCGAAAAACTGAAAAAAAAAAAGTTTAGATGCTGGTGCTAACTAAGCAAAGATTCATTTACTACAAGAAAGTTACATTATTACCCTAATAAATAAATTCCACATCTGAGAAAAGATAAATAATAAAAATCCATATTAAAGCTTTTTTCTTTTTTTGGTCTAAGTCTATTATGTAGCTCTGATGTCTTAGGAACTCACTTATGTATTACATGTTACTACTTGATGTGGGTGCTTGGAATCTGACTGGGTCCAGTAGATTAGCAGCAGGTTCTTTTGTTTTGTTTTGTTTTGTTTTTTGAGACAGGGTTTCTCTCTGTATCCCTGGTCTCCCAGTGCCTCAGCAGGTATTTAACTGCTGCAGATATCTACCAAATCTAAGGTCTTCTGAGGATCCAGTTGGGAACTGTCCCCCTGATCCTGCCAGTGTCTGTTGTAGATTTTTATTCTAAAAGACACTGGGGACGCCGGGCGGTGGTGGTGCATGCCTTTAATCCCAGCACTTGGGAGGCAGAGGCAGGAGGATTTCTGAGTTCGAGGCCAGCCTGGTCTACAGAGTGAGTTCCAGGACAGCCAGGGCTATACAGAGAAACCCTGGGGACATGAGGCAGGACTGTGGTAGTAGCAGGCTTGAATATTGATCTAGTTGGAGCTGGTGTGTGCAGTCATCAGGGTGGGTGGCTCAGGAAATTTGGGGACCTTGGACTGGAGCCTCCAGCCCATTAGCATTCACCGATCTTCCAAACGGGGATGTTTTTATGAGCTGTTGGGATGAGGGAGATGGGCTGACAGGAAAGGGGTACCAGAGGCATGTGGACCAGAGGCATGTGGACACTGCTATGGAAAGTTGAGGGAATCTGAAGGGTGTGGGCACCAAACCACAGATGAGGGTTTCAGCTCTATGGAATGCTCTTGATGTGATGAATGAGATTGAGCTTTGATATTCTACTACAACCATGCTCAACCCCACCCCCAGGCCTCACCGGGGTCTGGTTAAGTCATTACTATATTATTTATTTTTTGTTTTTTTTTGTCTCTTCCCCTTCCCCTTAAATCCCTGGTCTCTCTGATTCCAGCTTTCAAGAGCTAGGATTATAGACACGAGCCGCTACACGCTGTACATTCCACGCCAGGGACTAGACCCCGAGCCTGTGCATGCTAGGCAAGCACCTTCCTGACTTAGTGACAGCTTTAGGTGCTGTTTTTATTTTTAATTTTTACTTATTATTATTTTTTTAACTCCTTGCTGGGTAGCATAGGTTGGGGGAGGAGTCCATGTTCTGGATTACACTCCCCTAGTCCTTGACAACAGAGGCGAATAACCACCTGCTTATTTCCGGGAAGGCAATCTTTGCTTCTGCTCTCCAGTTCCTTTCTGTCTGTCTCAAAGAGAGAAGCCCAGGAGGGACAAGGACCACTCTGCTTCCTGTGCCAGCTCAGGGGACCCAGGCACCTGGGCCAGGAGGTGGGGTTTGCTCAGACATGAAACATGCATCACTTCTGCAGATAATCTGGATAATTGCATTACCATTATTTCTTAGCATGCCCACCTCCTTTAACATCTTTATTTTTCTTTTGGCAGTACTAGGGTTGGAAACCAGGGCCTCTTGCATGTTAGGGGAGTGTTGTACCATTGTGCTGCATCCCCAGCCCTGTTTTGCTCAGAAACAGCAAACTCCTTCAGCCTCCTGAGTATTGAGGATTTTTGCATCCAGCATCATAATTAGTTCATTTGTCACTGTTTTTGAGACAGCATCTCATGGGGTCCAGGCTAGCTTAGAACTTGGTATGTATTAAGCCAGGTCATCCTTGATCCCCCTGCTTCTACCTCCTCAATGCACTGTCACACTTTTAATTATTGATTTATATAATCATTTTAATTATTAATTGATTGAGACAGAGGCTCTATAAACCAGAGTGACCACACTTGAGAGATTCACCTGCCTCCGCCTCCTTAAAGGCTTTTTCCTTCACATCCTTTACTTAGCCTTTATTATTTGGAGACGGTTTCAGGTTGGCCAGTCTGGTTTTGAACTTGTGATCTTCCTGCCTCAGCCTTCTAAGCAGCTGGGGTTACTGCCCTGAGCCAGCAGGTGAAGCTTAACCACACACACTTTTCTAGGTAAGGAAATTGAGCCTGAACAGAGATTAAATAATAGTTTAGGGTTATTTAGGATAATATTTAGGATTAGCTCTTAAGTGGTGGAGCCTGAGGATTTGAGCTGATTGAACAAGGATGTGCTTGCCCAGGCCGTCATGTCAGATGCCCCGGGAGAGAAGGGAAGGCAGGTGGGTTTTTTGTGTGAGTGAGAAGCAATGGTGGCAGACAGGACCAGTGGGAAGCCCTTGTCTGAGAAGACTGCTGGCTGATATGTGCAGGATTTCAAGTGAGGGTCCTGCTAAGACATGAGGCTACAAGAGCTAGGTGTTGGCCAGACCCAGAGGCGAGCCAAGCCAGCTCTGGAAGTTGTTCTCTCTTGCTCAAGGCAGTGGGAAACCACTGAGCAGGGTTTTGACAGGCTCTGCTCCTCACTGTGAAGTGTGCTTTGTTATGGATGGAGAAAGCGTGAAGGCCAAGCTACACAGAAGCTGAGAAACATGGACAGGGTCACAGTGTGTGACTGGAGCAGGGAACGAGACATACTATACCAGGCTGGGGCTAGAGGCACAGTAGTAGAGCTGAGGTTTGAACTATTTTTGAGGTGCTTAGGATCCATTCTGAGGCCCTTGGCCTGTTGGGTGAGCGCTCTACCACTTCGCTACATCTCCAGCTCAGAGTTGAAAATACAGCATTTGCTGATAGACAAATCAGCATTTGCTGATGTGTGTATATATATAATTTAATAGAGCTATTTGTGGGGAAGAAAGGTTTATTGATTATAATACAAGGTGGCACCATACATGCTTGACAGTACCAGAGTATTCCTGTAGCTTTAAATAATAATAATAATATTAAATTTTATATTAATAGCACAATTGCTTACATAATAAATAAATTAAATAGTCATCATCATTAACTGGTTCTTTGAGACATGGTCTGTATAGTTTTGGAAATCCTAGAACTCACTATGTAGACTAGGCTGGCCTCAAAGTCACAGATCTGCTTGCTTCTGTGTCTGCCTCCAGAGTGCAGGGATCAAAGACACGCACACACTGCCATGGCCTGCTGTTGTTGTTATTATTATTATAATAATTATAATAATAATTCTGAGACTGGACTATGAATTAGCCCAGGCTGGGCTCAGACTCACTGTTTGACTAAGAATGACTTTGAACTTTGACCTTTCTGCCTCCACCTCCCCAGTGCTGGCACTGCAGCCAAGGCTAGTATGTGGGCTAGAGATGGAAGCCAGGGCTCCTGCATACAGGCAAGCAGCGCCCGAATGGTTCCTCCTGATTTTGTCTCTTCTGAGGCAGGATCTCCAGCAGTCAGACTAGTCTTGAATGCCTTCCTGCCTCCAAAGTGTTTTGGTTTGAGAGTGTGAACAGAAAATGGTTCTCTTCCTGGAGATGGTGGCCATGATTGGATTTCAGTGCTTGTCAACTTTTCTCTGTCCTCCCTTGTCCCACTGGGAAAACCTGTTGAGTCAAGGAAGTTTTGAGAGGGGCTTCCCTGGGAATGCTCTATGTATAAATATTTAAGGCAGTTTCCAGGAACATTCTGAGAGAAGGCAACCTTGTGAATCAGCAGTATTGGGGAAGGGGCAGTTGTGTCTGTAAGGGGTAAACAAACTGTGGAAGTGGCAGATGTGCTTAGAATCAAATGGTGTTTTCAACCCAATCAAGGTTGATTTAGTCAATCAAGTCGGATTATATCTCAACCTCTATTTAAATTGAGCTTTGCGCTTAGCCCCTCCCTTCTTGGTTTGCTTGTAAAAACCAGCAATCACATCTCCTCCTGTATTGTTCCGGGCCAGGTGGACTGGCTGGCTCCTAGGATTTCCAGGTCCCAGCACCGCCTTCCCTCCTGAAAGGTAATTTCTGCCATCTACTTTTCTCTTAACCCTACTGGGTATTTTCGAAACGGATGACTTCCATGGGGTTGAAATTTAGGAAGGGAAAGTGGAGTGCCCTCCCTCGGCTTTGTTTGTTATCTCTCCTTAACTTAGTGCTTTCAGTCTCGGGAGAGTGCTGCCCCTGCCTCCCTCTCAGATGTCCTTTGTAGTTTCTAAATGCAGGTTCCGACGAACTTTTTCGGTTTCCTGCTGCCTGCAGTTTTTCTGGTTCTCGTGCCCTGTACACTGAGTTCTTTTGATCGTCTGCGCTGTTTCTGCTGCAGCTCCGGGGATTTCGTTCCCAAGCTGTTTCTCTGTATTTGTTCCACAGTGAAATAAATACTTGGGAAAGACTATATATTTCATCTGCACTTCTACTTAGGACTTAGTCTCAAGAAAGATGATTTCTGTAGATGTATATACAGAAAACCAGGCTTACTCTTGTTTTTGTTAGATTTTCGAATACAGGAAAGGATCTGGATAGAAAATCAGATGTTAGTTTAAGGAAGCGGCCTGCTAGCACTAAGATGAAATCAGAGATAATGGCGAGTGAGTTCATAAGCGCACTTTGGGAAATGTGTGTGTGTGTGTGTGTGGGGGGGGGTGTTTTGGGAACTGTGAAAAAGATCAGAGGTGGCTGAGGTTTGTCGGGATCACGAGGTGGATTGGGACCTGAGTTTGGCTACACGTGCAGAGATCCCAGCAGCAGGGACGGAAAAGCCCGGTCCCACTCTGCGTGGCTGCGTCCTCCAGCACCTGATTCCTTTAGAGGTAGCGCAGCCCGGGAAGTGAGTGATGGCGAGCTGGGCTCCGCGTGGGCGGGGCCAAGGCCGTGGAGACCAACGTTCGATTTTTCAGTTTCCACTTCGCTCAAGAGTGGGGAGTTCTTAGCTGCTTATTACGAAACCAAAGGTCCCTCGGGTTCTCCTGTGACTTTCCGACTTTTAATTGTGTCTAAGGACCCACGCTTCCCAAATCAATGCGAGGCACGAGCCTCCGAATTCTAAGGCAGGAATTTCGATCCCTCCACGTCCCTTGGAAAACACGGTGTGTGTTTGCAAGCTCAGCCGTCACTGGCAGAATTTTGCAACGATTTCCCAGTTTTGTTGGCACATCTCCAGGAGGGAAGGTTCTTTGTAATTCTTTGCTCAGACATCAGGATCTCACAAATCTCTTAGCAGATAGACCAGGGAAGGCAAATCTCTTTCAATTTTAAAAGCTACAACATAGTAACCCCCCCACCCCCCATTTGTGGTGGTGGGAGGAGAGAGATGAGAAACAGTAACAGACCATCTGATGCCAAAATGGCTTAACAGAGTATGGCTTTGTGAGGGCATGGAGAACTCCCCCCCCCTTCCTTTGCTCTGAAAATAACCCAGTAGCTACATGGTCTGAGAGCCCGAGTCTCATTGTTCTTAGCCAAATGATTGTTTGTCAAAATATTTGATTGTTTCCCTATTGCTGCTGAGAAGTTTGGACTCTCCTTTCTGTTCCATCTCCACACTAGGGTTTTTAACTATCAGCGCTATTGTGTTTACAGTATTCAAGGCTTCAGAGTGCAAAGGTTATCCATTAACATGTAGACTGAGGCTCAACCTCCGTCCACTTTACTTGGTCATAGTTTTCTTTGTTTTGTATCAAAGAGCCCCCCCACCCCCC
>NW_022196897.1:156294003-156295283 GCF_008632895.1 Mastomys coucha | reverse complement strand
TTTTTTTTTTTTTTTGGAGGGGGCAAAGTTAAATGAAGTCTCCTGCTTATGAATGTTTGCTGAGCTGTTGCGTTCTGATCGTGAATATTTATAAGGCTTTAACCAGTACTTTAGAGAAAGATATTAATCTGTGATGAGAAAAGGAACCCTAGTACTAAAACTGATCAATATCTTCTGTGCTTGAATGAGAATCAGGGCTGGCTTTAAGGATCTACTTCCAGCGATGCTAATTAATTGTGAGTAAGTAATTGATTCACTTCCTTTGAAAAAAAAAAAAGACTAACGAGACCATATGTGGGTTGGTAGTTATATGTAAAATGACAGCAAAAACATTCTACAAGGCAGCTTCTTGCCCCTTGCTAAGCTGTCTTCTTGAATTCTTCTTCCTATTTATTAAGGACTGCGTTGCTTACCAGTTCCGGTCGGTTCTTTTTTGTCCCGTTCCCCCCAACCCCCACGCTTCTCTTGATTTAGGAAATGGGTATGAATGCTTTTCTTGATCTTTTCCCACTTTTTGATACACCGAGGGCTAGCTTGAAAAAGAAACAAACAAGTTGGCTGTTCGGTGTTAAGCAATAAATCTATTTTACATTTGAATTCATTTGCATTTTGGAGTAGAAAAATTATTGGATGTGATTGTGGCCGCCATAGTTCCTCCCTGGGGCTTGCTTAAAACGGGACATAAGTCCCAGGCCTTTGGAGTCAAACCTTTTCCTGTCTTGTCTTCTTTCATCTTTAATATGAGTCAGGAACAAAACAGTAGGGAAACGCTCTTAGTGAGCTGGGCGTAAAGAAGGGTGTTTTTTGCTTTTGTTTTTGACCACACTTTTAAGCCTAGTTTCACCCAAGTCAGTTTTTCTGCAAACTAAGATTTATTAGGTACCAAGTCCAAATTCAGATATGAAACTATAATAGAAACACAAGCCCAGGGTGTTAAGAAAAAAAAAAGAAGCTTTTTGGAGATACTAATTTGGAGAAATTTATTCCTTTTAGGTCCCGGACCTTTCTCACATTGACTCTCTGAAAGTGTTTACCTTCAGAACACCTCAGAACACCGCTATCCTGTGAGCTGCCGAAGCCAGTGGCAAGGTTGGTTTATTTTTTTATTTCTATTATTATTATTACTATTTTTTTTTTTGTTCGTGATTCTGGGCAACCCGGGAGTTGGGCAACCGGCCCCTCCCCTCCCCTCCCGGGGCGCACCTTGCAAAGGAGGGGGAGGCGGCGAGGGAGGACTGGCTGTGCGCCTGCGTGCTGCGTTTGCAGCCCCCCCCCCCCCC
>NW_022196897.1:156247754-156293993 GCF_008632895.1 Mastomys coucha | reverse complement strand
CCCGCCCCACCCCAGAATACCTGTCACTGGAACAGCCCGGGCGCGAGCGCGCCACGTTAGGCCGGATGGCGGGACGCGGCGCGGGGCGCGCGTGCGCGGGAGCCCACGGGGTGGGCGTGGGGTGCGCGCGCCGCTCCGCGGGGCTCGCGCCTCGGGGGTCCGCGGGGGGCGTGGCCGGCGGCGGGGGGCGGGCCAGGGGCGCGCTTGCGCACACGCGCGGGCACGGAGGGGGCGTGGCCGGCGCGGCCGGGGGCGGGGCGTCAGGCGGCGCGGCCGGGGGGGAGGGCGCAACAGCTGCTGCGAGCACTTTCTGCCCCAACAGTCCCCCCGCCGGACGCCGGCTGCCCGCCCGCCCGCGCAGGGACCCCGCGCCTGCACTGTCCCCGCGCGGACGAGTAGGGGGCGCCCGCGCCGCTCCCTCGCCCCCGCGCCGGAGGTGAGCCCGGCCCCCCGGAGCCGCTGTGGGGGTGGGGGTCCCGGCGCCCGCGGCCGTGGGAGGCGGGCATGGCGCGGCCCCGTCCCGGTCCCCGCGCTGTCGGGGCTAGCGGCAGACGCACAAAGGCCGCGCCGCCCCTGCCGCTCCTTCTGCCCGCGGCTGGGCGGTGCAGCCGGACGGCCGCAGGTAAAGGGGCGCCGGGGCCGCGTCCCCACGGCCGTGGCCGCGCGTGGGGCTGGGAGGGACGGCCGAGACAATAGCCCGCCCGGCGCGGCGTGGCCGTCGGGGGTCCGGGCCCCTGCCCGGGCTGCGTCCTGCCAGCCGGGGAAGGTGTTCGGTTTCACTCCCAAAGTTAGAACGCCCCGCAAACTCCCGTGGGAAGTTGGTGCGGGGTGGCGGGAGGCGGAACCGCACGTCCGAGGGCGCCGCCCCGTGCGCCTCAGTTTAGCCTCTACACGAGCGGGCGTACCGCGAAGGGCGCCCCCGCCTCAGACCCTCGGCGCACGGGAAGCGCATTCTTAGGCGGGGAGGGTGGGGGTGGGGACAGCGGGCGGGGATTTTTCCCGAAAGGTTTGCTTCCTGAAGTGAGCCCAAGTCCCGGGGGCCCGCTTCTGGGATCCCCGGTGGGGGCCGGTCCGCACTCTCCCAGTAGTAGAAACTTTTTAACTTTTTATTGTTTGGGTCGGGGCGCAGGGGTGGTCGCTCCCAGCCTCCAGGGCCGTGTCCTGTGAACCTTAGTTTCTCTTTCTGAGAAACAGGCATTCCTGAGCATGCGTTGATTAAGGGGCGCCAGCCTGGGGTCGAGGGCTGTAGGGCACCATGTGTACCACAGGATCCCGTGGCCAGTTTCCTGGTTTGAGATGGGTTGGAGCCATTAAGTTGTATGTTTTAAGAGGCCTAGGTCTGATTTCCTTCAGGTTGATTCAATTATGTCTTCATCCCTTTTGAGGTGGTTGAATAACTTGACATGAGATTAAGGCCAACAAAAGAAGAGGCAGGGTAGCCACAGCTGCTGGCCATGCCTGGCAACTAGGTAGGGGCCTCAGGGGGCCTTTCACCTCTCTTTGTAAGTGAAAAACGTCCATAGCCGCCTTCTTGACTACTTTTCCCAAAGTGAACCGACCACCTTGGTACCAAATCAGGTATCGGATGTTAAGTTTTTGCTTCGGGAAGGATGAGTAACAGGTCTAGTTTCAAAAAAAGTTTTTTTTTTCAGTAGTGACAAGTGCAGAGAAGTAGCCTCATTGCTTTCTGTCTGGAGAATGGATCTATCAAACCACTAGTTTGTGCTTAGTTAATGTGCTGGGAAGTTTTAAGGTGTGTCCTTAATGGTAGACGACCTCACCCCCTCCTGCTGGAGAAGTCCGTCCGTATTTTAGATACTGTTTTTTTCAAATTTCTGGAGTCTGGTGGTATATTTAGGCTTTTTGGTTATTTTGAACCCTGATTTGATCGAGTCACCCCATACATCCCCCCACCATGCTGCCAGCTTTCCTGTTATGTAAGTATAAAATCCAAGAGGCAGTGACCTCTGAAGACTGAGTTGTGAATTGTTAGCGTTAGTCATCTCTGGGAATTTACATATTTTGGCTCTTTAGATTCTACCTTGGTCTTTATACAAGAGGAGGAAGCAGGTGAAAGACCTAACTGGGGAAGGACACGTTTCTTTAGTCCTCAGTTCCTTTGATCCTCACACCTCCACACTTTGCCTTCTGATCTCCTTTTAGTGGAATAACTGGCGAGATTGACACTCCCTGATTGTCTTGGCTTCGTATTATTCCCTTTCACTTCGTAGTTTAAAAAAGGAAGTAAGATACCACTTAGAAAAATTTTCCCCTTTATGCTGAAGAATCTATTTTAATAATAACTCTCTTTTTCTTCCCCCCAGGTGGTAGGGGAGGAAGAGGGGGATAGAAAGTTCTGACTCTGGCTTCTTCAAGGGGGAGGGATTTGCATTTTCTTTGTTAGCTTCCATTTTTGGCAGAAAAACTTGGTGGATAGGAGCCCCTAATCCTTTTTCAGTGGGCTTGTTTTGGAGGAAATCTGAAAATAAGACTTAATCATCAAGTCTCTTATAAACTGATGAAGTAATTGAGGCCTACGGTGGCCCTCAGTGACTCGGCTCTGTCTCCTGGCAGATGAGTGCTAATCACTTCTCCCTTAACATCACTTCAGTAAGAAATGCTCTTTCGCCACAGCAGGGCTGCTATCCCCAGCCCAGGAGCCCTCTTCATTCTGAGCTGCTTGATTAGAGCCTCGGGGTTCCAGAAGATGAGTTCCTTTGTCACTTTATCAAGTGACATTCTTTTTCTCACTGGTTCCAAACATGATATTGGTTGACAAGAACTTTGGAGTAGTTTTAATGACCCTTGACTGCCTAAAACACAGGACGCCATAAAAGATCTGTCTGACTGCTGTGAAAACAGATGACTGGGGCCTTAAAGTACTGCATAGGAAGCTGGGTTTCCAGTCTGCTAGAACATAATTTATTATGAGATAGTTCCATCTCATATATGCTGTATGGCCTGCATTTTGGATTTTTGAGGTCACTAGCTATAATTTGTTTTAGATGGCTGGTTCCTGATTCCTCATTGCAGTTTAATCCCGTGGCCTTGGGTGTAATTAATAATCTGGGAAGTAGAAGCTGAGACATCAAAAGTGGCTTTTTCATCTTTGGAATCAGAAGGAACAACTTCAGGCAGTTTGGGTAAACTGTTAAGTATTAGTATCAAAATGTAGTTAATTGATCACAGCTGAGCATATGGAATAATTTTTAATTTAGGGTTATTAAAAAATAAAAACCTGGAAGATGTGTTGAACAGCTACCAAAATCGAATTAAAGGATTTCTATCCTAATAAATATCCTGAACCAGGAAGGGCTTAGCTACAGGCCTGTGAGGAAGCTGTGATAGTAGAGGAGCCTCCACTCACACACCTCAGCTCCTGATTTTCAGGGGTTGGGTGTTAACTAATTGAAATGCCCAGGGAAGAAGGGGTATTATTACACAAGGGAATGTCCTTCGCTTTGCTGTGTAGGGCAAGTCCGGTGGAGTATCACTTAAGGCCTCCTTGTGAGGGCACTGTAGGAGCTGAAAAGCTGGCCTTTCGGTTAGGTGGTGTGGATTAAGGTTCTTGGCCAGCCAGTAATATAGCCAGGCAAATTTGCAATGGTATGTGGGCCAAAGGGTTTTGAATTCAGACCACGGGGGTAGATAGAAATCTTGCATTGAAGGAAGTTGGTGGGGAGTGGGGGTGGGGGGAGATAAACCACTATTTTCTCCTAAAACCTTTCTCTCCTGATGAGCAAGCTCAGCTCTTAGATATATCTAGCTTCCAAAGAAGTGGGGGATTGGGGGGGAAGACGTCCCTGTTAGCCAGCTGCTACCACAAATTACCCCTTTATGCTGAGCTGCCTAGAGAACTTCCATTTGGACGTTTGTTGACTGCAGCTCTCTAAACAGTCCATTGCTTCCTGCCCAAGCTAGCAACATTATGAGCTACTAGAAATTTGGGGCCAGTTTGATAATTTTGTGATAAAGGTGGGAAATAAATACAGTGAACCCAGGGAGGCAACTGAGCCAAGGTGTGTGTGCAGGAGTAAGCCCTGCTCCTGGCTTTTGTGTTTTAGCTTTACCAGTTGACTCTGGCTGGTTTCAGTGGGTGATTGTGATGGTGAGTCAGATTTAAGACAAAACAGCTTATCATGTAAAGAAGCTCCTTTGACACTCTGGATGCTCCAGCACTCAACAGGACTCAGACAGCTTTGATAGCAGTTTTTATTTCCTACTCTTTGGTTTTCTGAGACAGGGTTTCTCTGTGTAGCCCTTACTGTCCTGGAACTCACTCTGTAGACCAGGCTGGCCTCGAACTCAGAAATCCTTCTGCCCCTGCCTCCCAAGTGCTGGGATTAAAGGCGTGCACAACCACTGCCTGGCTATTTCCTACTCTTAACGTGTAACTATTTCCAGCAATGAATGGTCTTATTAGAAAAGAGGTTTTATTTTTATTTAATTTGAGCTGCAAACAGGTAACTAGCATTTATGTAACTTTAGTGAATGTAAGAAGGGGGGTGGTCCATGAAGTTGAGGACAGCGCCTGGGCTTTAAGGGTATTATTCTTGAGCTCGAATTCTACTTGAAGCTAATTAAATTGGCTCTACTTTAGACTCTGGCCATTTAAACTTGGGTGGAAACTTGGGAAAAAGTTGCATAGCGTGTAATTGGACATACAGTTTATTGATGGTGTGTGTGTGTATTTATGTGTACAGATGTGCCATGAACAGAGACACTGAGTCATTGTAGTCTGAGAGTTGATAAGCCCAGGTAAATGTGGGGTTTGCTGCTTCAGTTTTCCTGAAACCCTTTTCCTCTGTATGGTTGGTCCTGTCAGATTACAAAGCACATGACATGTAAAGTTGCCCTGAACAAGCGGAAGTTACTTCAAGAAACTTGGGACCCAATGTTCTATCTTGTCTAATTGAAAATTATCAAGAATGTCATTTGCCTCATAAGCTGTTTTAAAGCAGGTAACACAGGATATTTGAAAGCCAGTTTACAGATACATAAGTATCTTTAGGTTGATAATATTGAAAGTAAAACTGGATCCTTGAGCACACCTGAACTGATTCGGGGTGAGTCAGGCGTTTCCAGTTTATTAGGAAAGGGTTGGAGCCTATGTCCGGCAGTCCTCTGTTGGACTTTAAAGAAATTGGGCGTCTTTGCCCAGGATCTTCTGACCTTGCCTTAAAGTAGTGTTTGGCCTGTGATTGATTGGATTATGACACTGAATTTAAACTGCGAGTTCTACCCCCACCCCCACCCCAGAAAGTTGGCCTGGCCACTTTCCCCTTGGAATATTGTGGAAAGATCAAAAAGTTCAAGGGTTAGGGGCCATGGAGATGGCTCGAAAGCTCAGGCCACTTGCCACCAAGCCTGATAGACCTGCATTTTGATTCTTTGGGACATACTTGTTGGAAGGAGAGAGCTGACTTCCTAAAATTGTTTGCCCTTTGATCTCTACATGCATTCATTCCCCCATACACACACAGATTAATATAGATTTTTAAAAAGTGGTAGGTTGTGATTGTTACCGTAGACTGGCGTAGAAGTTCGTCCTTACCGGGTTCTGAAGGAGGAGTAGGCTAACAGCCCTTGCTTTGCAGAGGACACTTGAGTTTGGTTCCCAGAACCCACATTTGTGGCTCACAACCATTCGTAATTCCAAGTTTCAGGAGATCCTGCACTGCATACAGGTGTTGCAAACACATGCATGTCCACTCAGGCTGAACACTCAAGTAGATTAATCTTATATTTTGGTTGTGAGCCTAGACTTTAATGGCTGAGCCATCTCTCCAGCCCAAGTAGATGAGTCTTAAGCACCCCTCCCATCACGTCATTTGTGTAGGTGTTTGGTCTGCATGTACTTCTAAGCACTGTATGTATGCCTTTAGAGGCCAGAAGAAGGTGGTGTGTCCCCTGTACCTGAGTTACAGATGGCTGAGAGCTGCCATGTGAATGCTGGGAATTGAACCTAGGTTCCCTAGAATAATAATCAGTAATGCCTTTAACTATTGAGCCATGTCTCCAGCCTTAATTTTGTAGTTTTAAAGGTAGAAATAACTGGGGATGGTGGGCGGCACATGCTTTTAATCTCAGCACAGGGGGGTCAGATGGGAGGGCAGAATTGGATCTCCAGGATTTCTAGGCTAGCCTGGTCTACAGAGCAAGTTCCAGGACAATCCAGGCTACCCTGTCTTGAAAAACCAAATGAAAACAACAACCACAAAAGAAAGAAGGAAAGAAAGAAAGAAATTGGCCAGAACCTAGCTGTGTGATTTGAGTGCCTTAAGGCGTTTATTAGAGTACCTCTTGCCTGAGTGAAGTGGGCCATGGCCCATCACTGCCTGTGAGAACCCTAAATGCTGTGTCAGCAGTTACTGCTCCCTCCTGACTGGGGGTGGGATAGCCTTTACTAAAAATGTGAACTAGCACACTCATGGGAAGAGCACAGATGTGTTGTCTGAAGGTCGTGGGCAGCTAGCTATGAGCATATTTGTGTACAGTGGTGTTTTCCAGTCCAAGTTGTCACAAGTGGCAGTTCCCCCAGTTAGCTGTTTTGAGCAGTTTATTGGCCTTTGCAGTATCTCGTATAATTGATAACTTTTCAGTCAGGTGCTGGTAGAATTCAGTGTCACTTTAGTCACACATCAGTGTCTAGTTAGTGACTTTGAGAATATCAGACATACTTGAGCAGTTAAAACCATGTGCTTCTTACTGAGTTTCAAAGGTTGTTGGATATAAAAGAGTAACTGAGTGAATTTCATGGGCATTAAGCCCCAGCATGCTCTCAGAATGTAAGGCATTCTGAGGGAGGCCCTGGCCGGCTCCACAACTGTGGGACTGGAGTCTGAGTGCTTCCTGTAGTACAAGAACAAAGATTGAAAAATACTTTTAAAACGTATTTTTTACAAAGCACTCTTTTTAAAAAAAGAAAAAGATTTATTTATTTTATTTATGTGAATACACTGTCGCTGTCTTCAGACACACCAGTAGAAGGCATCAGATCCCATTGCAGATGGTTGTGAGCCACCATGTGGTTGCTGGGAATTGAACTCGGGACCTGCAAAGTACTTTTTAACAAGCTTTTGTGGTTAGAATCCTTGTCTTCCTGGCGTCCAGACAAATTTGGATTGTGGTGATGTTCTTCAGTTATGTCAAGAAGTAGTCTTTGAAGCGAAACTCCCTGGGAGTCCTGGTGCCTGCCTCTTGCACTTCAGGAGGAAGGCTAGAACATTTTGGGAAAGCTACGTTTGCTTGCACACTTGAGGCAGAGGGACCACTTGTTAGGTAGTAATTACAGTAGCGCACAGCTCTTGATAGGTTCTGAAACTCCATCTGTGCAATTCTTGAAGAGTTTAGCAAGTTGGTTTTAATTGGTGCATGCACGCTTACCTTTCTCACGAGTACCTTTAGTTATTTTGTTGCCTTACCGTTGAGCAGGAATTGAGCAGGAATTGAGCAGATTCTCAATGAGGGGGGTGAGCACCTGCTACCAGATTTTGGTGGCCCTCAGGTGGGGACAGACTCAGGGAGTACAGTCTTGTTTGTCAGTACCACGGTGCAACCCCAGATTCCGCATGGTACCGTGGTGTACTCTAGTGCTCTGCACCTGACCACACTCAGGAATGGCTGGCAGTTGTATAGTATGGGGAAGAAATCTGGGAGAAGCCAGGTTTGGTGGCACACTCTTTTAATTCCAGTGCTCTTTGAGTTTAAGGCCAAACATGGCCTACCATGGCATGGAACTGAGAGTTCCAGGAGAGAGAGAAATCCTGTCTCAAAAGAACAAACAACAACTAAACAAAAATCTTGGAGGGCTGGTGAGATAATTCATTAGTTCACAGCACTGGCTGCACTTCAGCGGACATGTGTTCAGTTCCTAGCATCCATGTCAAATGGTTCACAACTGCCTGAAACTCTGGCTCCAGGGGATCTGACATCCCTCTCTTACCCCCCCCCCACACATAAATAAAAGACTAAAAAATAAAATAATTGCCAGGTGGTGGTGGCGCACGCCTTTAGTCCCAGCACTTGGGAGGCAGAGGCAGGTGGATTTCTGAGTTTGAGGCCAGCCTGGTCTACAGAGTGAGTTCCAGGACAGCTAGGGCTGTACAGAGAAACCCTGTCTCAAAAAACCAAATAAATAAATAAATAAATAAAATTATCTTAAATACTGTTAAAACTTGGTTGTAGAGAGTTCATGAGGTGTAACCTCTGGCTTCATGGTTCATTTTAGCATCAGAACAGGTGGCAGAGGTGGCCTGAGAGATGTGTCCTGCTTCAGACCCCTGTTTCTGTCAAAGTTCTGGGTGTCTTTCAGTCAGTGTCAGGTCCCAGAGAAAGAGCAGGGGTAGCCAGCAACTCTGGCCTTTGGATCTTTGTTTTTGTTTTTGTTTTTTTATATTTGTAAACCCTTTTAAAATCTTTAAAATCATGATGGAGGAAGACAATTTACAGCAAACGGGAATTTAGATTTTGTCTTATCTTTTAAATTTGTATTTCCTCATAGGCCAGTTTTAGATAGGGACTGTATATATATATTAGTCTGGAGCAGTCACAGCAGAACCACAGTAGAAGGTGGGTGGGGCTTGTGTGGGCCAGGCTTGCATTTGAGTCTTCAGATGCTGTAACTAACGCTGTCTAGGACTCCGGTTGAACACAGTTGACTATTAAACTGTGGTGGGAGCCTCAGGAGGAGGAGCTTCCAGCCTTGCTCTTTTCTTCATCTGACTGCCTGGGGCAGACAGGTGCTTCCTGCGGCTGTGTTCTTCTACCCCCAGGTTGGTCATGGCTTGAGCCAGGGCTTGGTAACTTTTTGGAAAGGACCTTGTAGAGGAGTGGTGTTCCAGAAGCTGAGGCTTAAAGGGTCAATGGTTCTCTCCCCTCCTGATCCTCCCTTCCTGTCTCCTGTGCCCCAACTCAAACAGGGTTACTTTTAGCTTTTTTGAGATAGAGTTTCACATTAGTTCCTGGCTGGCCTGGAACTCACTATTAGATATTGCTGCTGCTTTTCTGCTATTTTAAAGTGCTTATTGTAGAGCTTCAAAGAAGAAAGGACACCTGGTAACTGACTGTATTCCAGGTGCAGTCAACCCTCTGGCTCAGAACAGGATCGGGTCAACTGGGTGTGGTCCTGCCTTTCCTGACTATGTGGTTAATTCTTCAGTGAACATCTGCCTGGATTGTGGGCGTTGCTTAGTGAATGTGTAGAAATCTGAATCACTGGGCCCAATCTGAGAATGCTGCCAGTGCTTTGGTTGTGTGGAATTGCCCTCAGTCATAGACAGGGTGTAGTACTTGTCAATTTTGCTGTAGTTTTAACCACAGAAAGTGCACCCTGGGTTGACACCTTGAGGGTCCTGACCTAGGCTGGAACTCAGTTCTCAGGTCTCTGTTATGTCATAGGATGGTAACCACTCCAGGTACTTGTCCTCCATTGTGATAGCAACAAAGGTAGAAACTGAGGTAAAGCACTGCCAGCAGCTTGCTCCTTGCCAGTCTGAGTTCTGGAGTCTCACAGCTGCTTACTGGGTAGAAGGGGAAGAGCCAGCTTCATGACTGCTGTGGGCTGGGATGAAGAGCGGAGGGGGAGAGGCCTGTGGCAGGTGCTGTGGGCTGGGACACAGAGCGGAGGGGGAGAGGCCTGTGGCAGGTGCTCAGCTGCCTGCTTGTCTCCTTGGGCCGAATTCACAAGCTATGGAGAGAAAGGCAGGGCTGTTTACAAACAAACCCTCTGTGTTGCGGAGAACATTGACTTTTTTAGGGATTAAATCTTCAAGAGTGGAAATCAGAGTCCATAGAGTATTAACTAAAGCCACTCTCTTCTCCCTGGCCTGGCCAGTGGCTCAGTGAAGGCCGAGTAAGATGGGTAGGAGATGTATCTTCTGAAGGAAGAATGATCCACACAGAAGTCAGGTCAAGGAGGCCTGCTAGAAATGTGGACACTGGAAAGTCAGTGGCCTATGCATCTAGTAGGTCATTTACCCTTTGGAGCCCAACTCTGCCTGGCAGCATCCAGTACCCAAAACAACAGGGTCTTGAGTCAAGGCTATGCTCAATGCAAGGGAAGGCTCCTGTGTCATCTGAGGTTTTGGACCAGTCTCATTTTGTCAGCTCATTTTCATAACTTCTTTCTTCTGAGACAGGGACTCCTCCTTATGTAGTTCTGCTGTGTAGACCAGGCTGGTTTTGAGCTCTCAGACCCACCTGTGTCTTCCTCCTGAGTGCTGAGATTGAAGGCATGCTCTGTGGTGTTGTGCTTTTGTAACTCTTGTAGTCGCTGTGTAGGAGACTTGTGTATGTCTCGGTGGCATCCGAGACAGCAGAATTGTAACAATAAAGTTTGGCTCATTTATTTTTGAGACTGTTTTATGTTGACAGGGCTTGCTTTGAACTCACTGTATGGTCCAGGCTGGCTGGCCTATCATTGCCCTTTCCTACTTAAACTGGTCATTTATATTTCAGTGACCAGAGCTCTGGCTTAAAAGTCTCCTGACTCTGAAATTCTATTCACTTAGTAGTAAGTGTATTGGATGGGAAATATGCTAATGATTTAATTAACAAACACGTTTAGCAGGATGCATTATGGATTAGTTAAAGGTGAGGCAGTTGAGTCTAGTAGCCCCTTTTTTGTGGAAGAGGTCATGTGACTCACAGGCCCAGCCCCGTTCCTGAGCCGTCCGCACTGAGGCTTGTTTTTTTCCTTTCAGATTTTGGAAATCCCTTGTCTTCACATTGCTGGGATCAACGTCTTGCTCAACTGAGCCACTCACCCAGTGGAGATGGACAGGACTGTTGCCCTCATGCTGACTCACGTCTGAATCACGGCCCAGGGCAGCCTGGATGCCTTGTTTGTGCAAAAAGCCATCTCCATCGCTGAGCTTACCCAAGCTCTGGAATATACATATCCCTCTAACTTACAGTTGCTCTGATTTTGACGCCCGGGGCTCCTGGAGGTTTGAGTGGTAATATCACACAAGTGGCCTTATTCTAACTCCAGAGATCCTCAGCAGACAGCTGGATTGTCAGTCCTGTCAGACCCTGAAGTAGCTGGCAGCATGCCTACACAATCCCTCCTCGTGTACATGGACGGGCCGGAAGTCCTTGGCAGCTCTCTAGGTACCCAGATGGAGGTGGATGATGCTGTGCCCATAAAAGGGCCGGCTGCAGTCCCCTTCCGAGCTGCTCAGGAGAGGAGCATGGCAGCAGCAGAGGGCCACATGCCCCTGGATTGCATGTTCTGCAGCCAGGTCTTCTCTCAGGCAGAGGATCTCAACCAGCATGTGCTAGTGCAGCATCGGCCCATCCTCTGCGAGCCAGCTGTTCTGCGAGTGGAGGCCGAGTACCTCAGTCCCCTTGATAAAGGTCAGGTGCCAACAGAGCCACCGAAGGAGAAGAGTAGCAAAGACACGGAGGAGTTGAGCTGCGATGTGTGTGGGCAGACATTCCCAGTGGCTTTTGATGTTGAGAGCCACATGAAGAAACATAAGGACTCCTTCACGTATGGGTGCAGCATGTGCGGGAGGAGATTCAAGGAGCCGTGGTTCCTGAAGAACCACATGCGCACACACAACGGCAAGTCTGGCACCAGGAGCAAGCTGCAGCAAGGCATGGAGAGTCCAGCCACCATCAATGAAGTGGTGCAGGCACACGCACCCGGGACTTTCTCCTCTCCCTACAAGATCTGCATGGTCTGTGGCTTCCTCTTCCCAAACAAGCAGAGCCTCATTGAGCACAGCAAGGTTCATGCCAAAGAAACTGTCCCCAGTGCCAGCAACATAGCCCCTGATGCCCACCAAGAGGAACCCACATCCCCGAGGGAAGAACTACTGCATTTTTTGAACTTGAGACCCAGATCAACTGCAGATAGTACAGTGAAGCCCGTGACCTGTATACCTCAGCTTGACCCTTTCACCACCTACCAGGCATGGCAGTTGGCTACCAAAGGAAAAGTGGCCATTGCCCAAGAAGAGGTGAAAGAGGCAGGCCAAGAAGGAAGCACGGACAATGATGACTCATGTTCAGAGAAAGAGGAACTAGGAGAAATATGGGCTGGGGGTAAGGCGGAAGGTTCTGGAAAGTCCAAAACAAGTAGAAACAGTTGTCCAGGTCTCTCTCAAGACAAAGAGAAGCCTAGACATGCTAATAGTGAAGTGCCTTCTGGGGACGATCCCAAGTTGCCCAGTAGCAAGGAGAAGCCCACACACTGTTCTGAGTGCAGCAAAGCCTTCAGGACATACCACCAGCTGGTCCTGCACTCCAGGGTGCACAGGAAGGACAGGAGGGCTGATGCCCTATCACCCACCATGGCTGTGGATGCAAGGCAGCCTGGGACCTGCTCCCCAGACCTCAGCACCACTCTGGAGGATGGTGGGGCCGGGGACCGTGAAGGGGGCTCTGAAGATGGATCTGAGGATGGGCTCCCTGAAGGGCTCAATTTGGGTGAGTACTCTGCTGCCTCCCAAGCAGCATTTGCTACAGGGGGATCTGGAGTCAGGTTCTCATCTCAGTGCTGTGGTATCTCTGTGTAGTCTCCTAGAAGCATCTCAGGCCTATCTCCCTTCTTTAGTAAGGAGGTGAGTTAAAAGGCCAGTCCAAAACCTCATTATGAAAGGGCTCTGTATCTTTTGCTCCCAGAGGACTTAGTTTTTATAGCTAGTGCTCCAGCGGGTAGAGAACAAGGATGCTGCCGGCGTCCTCAGGCAGTGGACTGAGGCTGTGGCCTGCTGCAGAATGCTAGGAGTTATGGGACTGAGACCCAGGACTTTCCCAGCTCTCGGGCATTCCCATTCTTGTTAGACAGGGCCTGTGTTCATGCTTTCACCTACATGGGTTTCTGATGCTCTCAGAAGGATCAGGGAAGCTTCCTCACAGCCCACTACCTGTGCTGTGGGACTATTTGCCCTGTGCACTCTGGTCACCTTGCTGTTTGTGAGGCCAGTGTTGATGAGGGAGCTCACACCAGACACAGCTCAAGGCAGGGTAAGCTGTGGGCATAGCTGTGAGTGCAGTGGGGCTGAAGGTTCCCCGCTATGCCCCGTCTCTAGTCTGCTTTATATTTACCTTCAAGAAGTTCAAAAAGAGAGGCTCTGATGACTTTTCAAAGCCTCTTAGACCATTTTAGGTAGTTGTGTGCTTTACGGATCCCCGTCCCTGACAGGATTTGGTGAGAAGGCCTAGCCCATCTGTTAGCACCTGCTTTCGCCCAGCTATGTGGGTCCACGGCCTTTGGGAGTTAGTGAGAATGCAGCACTTGGCAGAGAAGGGGAGAGATGTGTAATTGGAAATAAAGTTTTGTAAGGCAAAATTTAGTTTAATTATGCATTTTGGAGCCCAAGTGAGAAGTTTGTGTAGTTGTAATTGACTGCCCTGCTGCACCATGGGCCTGATCTAGACTTTAAGAGATAGATGTACCTCCCAGACAGGACTGACAGACTAGTGCAGCCATCCTCTCTTCACGGTTGTGCATCCCTTGCAAGTTGGTGGGCTGATGAGAGTGGAAAGGCCCAGGCAGTTTAGTTAGAGCTTGTCCTCAGTGGGCCCTTCTCATCGGGCACTTCAGCCCTGCCTTTGGAATGGATTCTAGTAAAGATTGCTCTGGAACCACAGACCCACCTTCCCAAGCTTGGCTACATTTGATCAGCTTTCCTAGGTGCTTGCCGAGCCAAGGCTGGGTTGCTTCTGTGGTTCCTTTGTGCTTGCCGCCCTCTAGTGGTAGCTTCTGTAATCAGGCTGTTTTTCTGCTGGTGGTTGGGAGGTTTTACATCACCTCCAAATACTGGTTCTGAGTTCTGGCAGTTTTTCTGGCCAGTGGACGCACATCTACCTTAAGCATGAACCAGGTGTAGCATATGCCAAGTGTCAAGAACCGAAAGTGTTTATCTGTTAAGTTTCAAGTTTCATCTATTAAGTGGTCATTCTTATGATGAAAGTACGAACCTCTTGACTAGGGCACTAGGCTACATTCAGAATACACAGGGTAGTGCCGGGCCTGGTGGCACACGCCGTTAGTCCCAATGCTATGGAGGCAGGGAGGGTGTGTGTGTATGTGTGTCTGAGTTCCAAGCCAGTCAGGACTACATACCTTGTCTCCAAAACACAAGCACACAAGCTGACATGAAAAACGGCCTGATGGCATTTGCTAGTTATTTTAGCCTTTGAAACTCCTACCCAGGACAAAAATAAAAAATTCTGTAATGGTTTCCCCCAAATGTTTTGTGTCAAGAATCTTGGAGTCTGAATTCCTGAATCCTGCACTTCAGCTGACTGACACCATTATTTTTGTTTCTGCTTTAAGATAAAAATGATGATGGAGGAAAAGCAAAGCCCCCCCCGTCCTCGAGAGAGTGTAGTTACTGTGGGAAGTTTTTCCGTTCAAACTATTACCTCAATATTCATCTCAGAACGCATACAGGTAAAGGACTGGGTTTTAAAAACATGTTAGCTAAAACAATTGTGTGCTGCTCTGTGGTTCAGATGGCTTTAGAGTGTGGTGTTGCAGCTGTTGTGTCTACAACAACACTGCAGCTTGAATACTGGGTCCTGTTTTGAGGTTGGTTTATGGCTACCATATCTTAAGGCAAACTTAGTAATACTTTTAAATGCCACATTTTAAAACCCTTTTATGACTCTGGAGTGAAGCAGAGGGTGTATTTGGTGCTGTTGGGATGTAGGTGCAGTGGTGGCCCGGGTGAGAAGGTCTTGGGCTTCCGTGGCTCAGGTGCACTGCTTAGTCCGCCGTGCTGAAAAGTGCTCAGATGCTGCGGTGAAGGTCGGGTCAGTTAAAGCGTGCCCTTCCTTACTGGGAGTCAGGTTTACATTTTAAAGTGCGTGGCATTGGTGCCCTAGCTGTGAGGATTGGCAGAGAGGAAACAGCCCATATGTGGTGTCATAGCTTGTTTAGCTTGCAGAGTTCTATTGGCACCTTTCCTAAATATCATGATACAGTGGCATATCTCGTTTTAGGTGAAAAACCATACAAATGTGAATTCTGTGAGTATGCTGCAGCCCAGAAGACATCTCTGAGGTACCACTTGGAGAGACACCACAAAGATAAGCAGCCGGTGGACGCCACCGCTGCTGAGTCCAAAAGCGAAGGCCGGAGCCAGGATCCGCAGGACACGCTACTAACGGCTGACAGTGCGCAGACCAAAAATTTAAAGAGATTTCTTGATGGTGCCAAAGATGTTAAGGGAAGCCCAGCTGCCAAGCAGCTTAAGGAGATGCCTTCTGTCTTTCAGAGTGTTCTCCCACCAGCACACAGCAACGATACTCAGGATTTCCATAGAAATGCAGCTGATAGTGCCGAGAAAGTGCGGAAGAGTCCTGCCCCTGCTTATCTGGACATGCAGAAAAAGAAAGCAGGGGAGCCTCGGGCCAGCAGCCCTGCCTGCAGACCCGAGGGGGCTGGGCCCTTAGCCTGGGAGAAGACGGAGCGGGAGGCCGACTACAGACACAAGCCTGGTGCTGACTGCCAGGAGAGGCCTTTGAATCTATCCCTGGGGGCGCTCCATGCCTGTCCTGCAATCTCTTTGAGCAAGTGTCTCATCCCCAGCATTGCCTGCCCCTTTTGTACTTTTAAGACCTTTTATCCAGAAGTCCTTATGATGCACCAGAGACTTGAGCACAGGTACAACCCCGACACGCACAAGAATGGCAGCAGCAAGTCTGTGCTGAGGAACAGGCGCACAGGGTGCCCTCCTGCCCTGCTGGGAAAGGACGTGCCGCCCTTGTCCGGCCTGCACAAGCCCAAGGCCAAGACCGCCTTTTCATCACAGGCTAAGTCCCTACACTCAGAGAAGGTTCGGCAGGGACCCTCAGGGCCAAGCAAAGCTCCCCAGACTTCAGGACCGGACAACAGCACTTTAGCCCCAAGTAACCTGAAGTCACACAGGTCACAACCCAGTGCTGGGGGCCTCAGTGCCACCAAGCAGCAGCAGTCAGAGCTGTTTCCCAAAGGCGGTGCCCCTGCTGTTGTGGAGAAGGGGAAAAGACCGGAGCCCAAACTGAAGGCCCTGCCGGCTCCCACCCCGTCCCCGCTCAGCAGCAGCAGTAACGGTTCTATTGAGTATCCCCTGAAGGTTGATGGCCCATGGGCACAGCAAGGGAGAGACTACTACTGCCATCGGAATGCTGGCAGTGCCTCAGCAGAGTACAGTGAGCCCCATCCCAAAAGACTCAAGTCCACCGTGGTGTCCCTGGACACAGAGCATCCTGGGCCCAATGGCAGAAGGGGCTTTGAGCTCCCCAAGTACCATGTAGTCAGGAGCATCAACTCTTTGTTACCACCAGAGTGTGTGTGCCCACCACCTGTGCTGCCCCCCAAAGCCCGTTTCCTGAGCCCTGGGGAGGTGGAGTCGCCCAGTGTGCTGACCGTGCAGAAGCCCTGCAGCGCCTCTGGACCCCTGTGGACCTGTGGACCTGTGGGACACACAGGAGCCAGCCCAGCCCTTGAAGGTATTACTGTAGGCACTAGGTTGGGGTTTAAACACATCCCACAGGAACATTGAGTTCTCAGATGCAGGCAACCATTCGTCCCTATCTAGTACGAAGCAATGGATTGTGGGCCATTAGAGCTTTACAGGATTGTCTTGAGGAACTGTAGAATCAAACAAAAATAAAAATAAGCTAAAAGTAGTTCCTTTCCTTGCTGTTGAAGTCCATGTGCTAGCTGGTCATGGTGGAGCACACCTGTCATCCCAACTCTGGATAGCTGGGACAGTTGGCACACCTGTCATCCCAACTCTGGATAGCTGGGACAGTTGGGCAGGTGGGAGGGGACTCAAGACTTGCCTGGGCTATTTAGATCATTCCAGGAAAAAAGCCTGAGTGCCTCTGAAACCTTGCTTAGGGTTGTCACATCCCATCCCCTTTCCACAGTTAAGGCTACACTTACACCTGTTGTGGAGTTTGGGATTCTTCTGTGCCCACTTCTCCACATGGGTGGGCCCTTGACCTATCAGAAAGGGAAAGTGTAGGAGCTCCCGACTGAAGCTGTGTGTGAGTGGCACTGGTGTTCTGGGTGTTGCTGTTGGTGTGTTCCTGACAGGTCTTGTATGTAGTGGCCACCTTGTTGGTGACTTAGAGCTGTCATAGGGCAGCATTGCCTTTCCAGTGTTTGATGGCAGTTTGTGGTGCTTCCCTGTGCTGGAGGAAGGTGGGCCGACCGGGTGATCTCTTGCAGATTTGTCTCGAGGGCTTGAGTGCTCCAGAGATCACCAACTGTACACCCCGTAAAGCCCTGAGAACGCTCAGTTTAGTGCTTTCTGGATACATCCTGTTAGGGAAAAAAGCAAGTGTTTTCATCCACTGCAGTGACTTGTCTCAAAGTGTCATGAAGTAGTAACTTGTGCTTTATGGGTACTGGTGTCAAACCAAGGGCCTTTGGCAAACACTGCCAGCTAAGCTCCATCCTCAGTCCAGATGGAGTATTGCTGCCTGTGCCTTTAGGTCTTCAGCATCCCACAGTTTAAGTGGGTAGGTTGTTTCCGTCTTTCGCCCGCTTTCCTCTTCCACAGAGTTGGTTTATGCATTTGTACACTTACCTGCCTGTGACTGATGTGTGGATGAACACACACCACAGCTCCCTTCTCCAGACCCAGGCCTTGGGTTTTGCTGACTAATGCCTGGGCCATTGTTGGCACTCAGTTTAAGTGTGTATGCGCCAAGCTTAGGTTTTTTTTTCCCCCCAGGATAGGAACTCACTATGTAAACCAGGATAGATAGCCTCAAATTTCTAGATATTCCCCTTGCTCTGCCTCTTAAGTGCTGGGATTAAGGGCAAGAGTCACCAGGCCTGGCATATGTGGGTTGGTTGGTTGGTTTGTTTGGTTTGGTTGTTTTGTTTTGAAAAGACAAGGTCTGACATTGTGTAGCCTTGGTTGGCTTTAGCTCAGTAGATCTCTGCCTGCCTCCACCTCAGCTCTGGGGTTAGAGGTGTGCTCAGCGCTGCTGCCCTTTCTTAGTCTAAGGGGGGGCTATGGCTGGGGAGTGTTGTCATCAAGGTGTGGAAGCCCCATCACTGGTGTGGGCTCTGAGTCACCTCTCTTTCTCTTCAACTAGGAAAGAGGCCCGTGTCCTATCAGCACCTGTCTAACAGCATGCTGCAGAAGAGGAGCTATGAGAATTTTATTGGCAGTACACATTATCGACCAAACGACAAAACATCTTGAGTTGTGATTCTTGGGAAACGGTAAGCATGGTTGTCCTTAAATACATTGTATTGGTTTTACTGGGATAATAGCAAATTCATTTTCTTTTTGAACTTCTAAAAGTGATTGTTACTGTTGTAGAATGACATTTGTTTCTGGATTGAGGCTTGTCCTCAGTGTGGGTGGGTACACGGAGAGTGTTAGGAGTTGGTTTATCCTTCCACCGTGTGAGATTACTCCAATCTTCAGGCTCAGCAGCAAGGGCCATCTAAGTGGCCCCATTTTTTTTTAAATTCATTAATGATTTATTTTTTATTCTATGTGCATTGGTGTTTTCCGTATATGTGAGGGTGTCTGCTTCCCCAGAACTGGAATAACAGCTCTGAGCTGCCATGTGGGCGCTGGGAGCAGGACCCTGGTCTCTGGAAGAGCAGCCCAGTGCTTAAGAGCAGCCCAGTAGCTCAGTGCTTAAGAGCACTGACTGCTCTTCTAGAAATTTGTTTACATACAGTCCATAGCTGCTTCCCTGCCACAACAGCCACATTGGATTTTTAAGGTCTGCTGATCCCAGGCTGGAGGCACACACTCCAAGCCAGTGCGAGGAGGTAGGCTTGGGTCTCCACAGAGGTGAAGCTGGGCCTGCTGTTTTAGTTCAGAGGTGATTGAAAGCATTGTGAAGCCCTGATCTGTCGAGGCAGAGCTGTGTTTTCCCTCTGGGCTTGCAGGTTTGATGGACATGAGCTTCCTGAGCCCAACGCTGTCTGCTTGTCCTTTTATGTGTTATAGCCTGGGCACAAGGATGTTGGCGTTCCTGGGCCCTTTACTTCCTTGTGATATGTGAGCGTCTGACCAAGTACCTCACCCTCACTAATCAGGGCTTCTAACACTGGGCTGTGCCTCCAGCTATTTTGATTTTCATCTTTTTGGAATGCGGGGGAAGGAGGGAATAGGGTCTCGCTGTGAAACTTAGGTTGGCTTTGAACCTGGTAATCCTGCCTCAGTTTCCTCAGTACTGGTGTTACAGAAGTGAGCCAGCACACCCGTGTCCCCTTCTGGGTTGGTGGCAGTTGGCGTTGCCAGTTGGGATGTGCCAAGTCCTGGGTCCTGGGTCCTGGTGTAAATTATTTCGTTCTCCTGAGTAGTCTGCCTAGCTGTGTAGCTTGGAGTCAGCGGAAACCTTTGCACGTCCTCGTCCCCCTAGTTGTCTTCTCTTACGCTATAAGACCCCATGAGTTTGTTTATCTGCATCTTTGAGTGAATGCCCTGTGAGTGCAGGGGCCTTTGGAGACCAAAAGAAAGGGTGTTGGCTTCCTGGGAGTTGGGGCTACAGATGATTGAGCCATCTAACATGGGTGCTGGGATGCTAACTTGAGTTCTCTGGAAGAGCTGGTGTGGAACCATCTCTCCAGCTTATTTCTTAGGATCCTTTAATGATTGTGTGCTTTTCTAATCATTTTCAATGCTTTCCCATTAGATCCCTGGATGCAAGTACACACTTTCCACGGAATCACATGTTGGTTCATCTTCTGAGAGCACACGATGATAGCTACTGAACAAGCTGTGACTGAATTGTACATAGACCTGAGAGGAGCGGAGAAGGAACACTACATTCTCTACAGTTCTGTTACCTTTGTACCAAATAGCAATAAAACTAGTGGGAGCAGTGGGCCGCGCGCCAGGGGCACTGAAATCTATTTTGTCCCTAAATATTTTTTTAAAGAATTGACCAAATAAGTTTTTTTGCATACTTGAGCGCTGCTGAAAAGAAATCATTTGGGGTGGGGTGGGTGGGGTGGGGAATGTTGTAAAGCTTGCACCTCAGGTAACTGTAAATACCGACATGGTAAACTTGCTTAAGTACTGTGTGTCTCTCCCTCATGGAGCTCAATGATTTGAGCATTTTCTGCTTCTTTATGCTTTTCATTTAAAACATGTTTTAAAGCCTATTCTCACTGAGTCTCTTGGTTGTCTTCACATTGCTGATGAAGCGCTGACACTCAGAAGATGCCTGTGCATCCTGAGGTCAGCAGGCACTACCCTGGCACCTTTTAGTACAGCTGCTGGAGCTGGTGTGTGCAGGCTGTCCGGGACCGGCACGCGGCCCTGGGCACAGTGCGCTGCCTATGAGCGGGTGTTGATTACAGAGCGGCTTTCTCTGTAGAGTGGCCGATGTCACGGAGAGCCAGGCTCCGTGGGGAGCTAGCTAAGTTCTTTTCTTTTGAAAGATTTGGTGTCTCGGAGAGTTGCCTGAGTTAAGTCTAGATAAATATACCACATCTCCTTGTGTGAATTGCACGCTTGGAAGCAATTTTAAAGGGAGTGGAAAGTTTGGGGAAATATTTTAGTTTGTATTTGGAGTCTTGATGTGTCTGGTGTTTGAGGCGTGGACACCTTGAGTCTGGGTGAGGAACTGCTGCCTGAGCCTCCTTGAGAGGCAGGGAGAGAAGACACCGGAGTCTCTCCATGGTTTGTTTCAGGGTGATTTCCTCCGTGCACAGGCAGCTCGGCATGGAGGGAGGACAGCCACCAGCTAGCTCACTCAGCATTTTAAACTTGAGTTCTTTTGATATCTGAGTTTATCCAGCAGTTCATGGGTTTAGCAAACCCAAAATATTTTATTAAGAAACTGTTTCAAAAATAAATTTGCACTGCTCCTCTTTCTTGCTCTCTACCCCTCTCAATGGGACAAAAGGGTGAAGAGCTCAAAGACTTCCCCCACCCTCCTTGTGTACCATGAAGGGTCCTTGGGAGTCAACTTACCTCCTGTGTTGAGATGTGTCTGCTCTTGTAGAAAGTGCTTTTGTATCAGGAACATGTACACTAGGCCCTGTTCCCGTCCACAAGCTGAGCCATATGTACATAATCTAGACTGTTTCTTAGGTCTGCACTTTTATAGCCCGTCTTTGAAGATTAACACATTTGCAAAGTGATTGATGCCGTCTTTGCCTAAATGCAGTGAGTGTACAGGAAGCTTGCTCTCGGAGACAGTACATGTAAATCTGGAGGGGTCATATACAACAGGGGCCAAAAATCACCAAATCTATTAGAAAACAATGTGTGTAATGCTGAAATTTGGGGGGCTTTCAGATTTCTCTAGCTATGTTTTCTGAATGCATGAGAATTCCAGGGTTTCTTCTTCTTTAAGCAGCCCTTTGTGCTTCAGTATGTTCTTGTCATCAGTATTAACTCTGGGATAACTGGCTGTGTGTCCTTCCCTATGAGGCAGCAGTACATGTGAGGAGAGGTACATGCGTTGGATTTTTGCTAATGTATTTATTTCATTCCAGTTTGATTTATTTTAATTGTTGATACTTAAGTTGTCAGTAGACATGCTTTATTTATGATATATTTCAGCTTAAAGTTATGTTATTATATGTGGATGTAAATATAGATTTGGTGTTTTACAGTTCTGGTGTTCTGGTTTTCATTGTGTTCCTGATTGCGTGTGTGGTGGGGGTAGGGTGGAGGGAGGGAGGGAGGGGGGGAGAGAAACATTCAGGGGATCATTTTCTCCTTCTTTGTGGGTCCTGGTAATCAAACTCAGGTTGTTAGGTTTACCTGCAGAAATCCTTAACCCACTGACCTATCTTGCCTGGGTCCTGTTTCCTATTTTAAGTTCAATTTTTGCTTAATTACTTTAAAAACGTATTTTTTGTATGTGCCCATGGAGGTTAGAAGAGGGTGTTACATCCCCACGAACTGGAGTTAGAGATGGTTGTGAGCCACCATGTGGTGCTAAGTATAGAACCCTAACTGCTCTTAGTCCCTAGAGCCAGCTTGCGCTCCCGCTTTTCCCACCCATCTCCCCCTCCCCCCTCGTGGGGACTGTAGTTAGAAGCATCCAGCTTTCCAGCACTCTTCTTGGATTTAATTGGAGGCTGCTTTTGTAGCACCCAGTAGCCCAGGCTCCATGAGACTCAGCATGTGGCTTCAAACTTGCTATCTTGCATCTGTTTCCCAGGTCCCGGGGTTGTTGGAAAGCAAACCTCAGAATTTAGCTTTAACTCTGAACTAGGTGAGTATGAATCTTTAGAAGATAAAGACTGATTGTGCGAGTGTGTTGCCTGCATGTATGTGTATGTACCCATGTGTGCCAACAGAGGGCATAGGGTACCAAGAATTAGCATTATGGAACATTGTGAGCTAGCATGTGGGAGCCAAACCTGGGGCTCCAGCAGGCCAGCCATTCCTTACAGTACTAAGAAATATGTGCCAGTCCATGTATTTTGTGGCCTCCTCAACAATACCTTCTTCCATAAAGCCCATTGCTTTGAGCCAGAGGCGCAGGGACGCTAGTAAGTCAGTGGGTGGGTTTCTTGCTGTTTTTCTCTAGCCCTCCTCTACACTGAGACACTGTTGTAGACACTGAGCCCTTGTCCTGGATGAGGCCTAGTTTTGTCAGTTTGAGGTTCTATTGCCCTCATCTCTAACCTATGTCATTGAACTGACGAAATCTCAAGGTGGGATTGGATCTAGCTTTTCTGGGTAAGGGTGAATGGATTCCTCCTCTTCCTTTCGCCTGTGGGGTTATCAAGCTTAACATGGGTGAAGGCAAGTCAGAAGGATGCCATTATATAAAATTACCCCTCCCCCCCCCTTTCTGCTTTAGCTTTCAGTGGCCGAAAATGAAAGCTCAAGATGTGGAGAAGATATTTGAAAAGTTCCATGGGCCTGGTGAGATGGCTCAGTGGATAAAGGCGGGTGATTCCTACCACACTGATGACTTTAGTTGCATCTGAGCTACTCGTGGTGGAAAGAGAGAAGCAAGTCCTGCAGGTTGTCCTCTAGTGCACACATGCACATACACACAAATAAATAAATAAAAGCTTTCTTAGGACTGGTGATAGGATTCATTGTTAAAAATATTTGTACTCCAAACCTGATGACCTGAGTTCAATCTCTGGTACTCACAAGTACATACAGACTCAACATAATGTAGTAGAGTATTTAAAAGATTCCATTGTTCATCTATTGAAACTATAAAGAAGACCGTGTGAGTGGGGCTTGGTAGTTCAGGCTGAAGGAGGAAGATTGTGAGCCCCAGGCTAGTCTGAAAGTAACAAAAGCAGGACCTCTAAACTTGCTTTGTGACTCTGAAATACTGTTTGAACTAAGATTAAGTTTCTGACTACCTCTTGATTTAGTGGCCCCTCGACTTTCAGGAGTGACCCCAGAATGTACTATTGTGGATGACACTGTAAGCAGCTGGCCACTCTGAAGGCTGGAGTCTCATATCTGGCCAGTGGCAGTGTCTCCTGGTGGCTCAGGGTTTGCTCCAAGTGTTGTGGCCTCACCCTTTTGTTGTGAATAGACCAGATCTCATCTTGTGTTCTTCCGTATTATTACAAAGTTAAAAGTATTTTCAGTACGTGTATCTGTGTGGGAGCACCCCCAGGGGCCACCATTGGCTACCCCAGGTGGGTGCACGTGCTCCTGACCACGACTCTCCAGCCCACCCCTCTTTTACTTTAAAAGACTTAATTATAATTATGTCACGTGTATGTGAACACACTCTACCCATGAGGGCCGTGGACATTGGATTCTTTGAGGCAGCTGGGGATCTGCCCTATGTGGTTGCTGGCAATTGAACCACAGGTCTTCTGGAAAAGCAGTAAGTGCTTTTAACCACTGAGCTGTTTCTCCAGCCCTCAAGTCCTTAATTATGTGCATGCGACTGCAGGTGCCACAGAGGCCAGAGCATCTTCCCGTAAGAGCTGCAGACACTCTGAAGGGTTGAGCTATCTCTCCACCATGAGAAGTGGAGACTAGAACTCACTTTGAGCAGGGAGAGAGTTAAGGCTTTTTTTTTTTCCTTGTTATTTTCATCTTTTAGGGTGTGGAGCACACACACACCTTACTGAGTTACCCTGCTCTCCAGCTCTTGCCTGTTCACGGTCTAGTCTGTATTTTCCTATTGGTCTGAACACCTGGGTTCTGTGTGATGACAGGACGACTTCAGCCTACTGTACATAATGGCAGCGCTACTCTCCGCATCTCCAGTGGAGGCTTTTATGTCTGTTTCCTTTTGAAGTTCGTCTAAAGCAGAGAGAGCTTTGTCGTTGTAGCCCCAGAATAGCAAAATGAGTAGAAATGCGGATTGTCAGGTTTCACCAGACCTGCTGGGTCAGGCACCACGTGGGTGGGGCGGCACCCAGGTCCTTGGCAGGCAGGGACTGGGTTGTCCTAGGATCGGATCCCTCCTGAGGACAGTCATGTAATAGTGAGCCAGGGAGATGACTGGACTCCGAACGGAGCAGAGAGCAGCTCTGTAGATCACAAACATCTAAACTATGTCATTCTGCAGTTATCTCAAACATACACATCTTTGAAGACTTGCCCTGGTTATCAGTTGAACCGCAAAGCTGGGAACAAGGAAATGGTCTTTGTTCCTACTGGAGCCATTGGTGGTGACGCTTCACAGCTTCAAGGGAAGAGTGTGCACGGCCTGTTTTGGTATTTGCCCCACAGGCACAAGAAACCCAATTTAATTAAAAACAAAACAAAACAAAAAAACTGAACCAGTCGGAGAAGGTTGCCAGAGCGCTTGCTTAGAGCATGAAGGCCTGGTGTCTCCTCCCCAACACCACACAAATAAGGATGGGGATAGACTTCTGTAATCTCTGTGGTGCAGTGTCCGCCTGGCTCCAGGGGTGGGCCTAACGGAGCAGTGAGAGAGTGACACAGGAAAGTTGGGATTGGGTGGTCTGGGCTTGGCTGGAGAAGCTGCAGCACTCGCCTCATAAGGGAAGCCCAGTATGTTTGTTTGTTTATTTAAAGATTTATTTTATTTATATGAGTACACTGTTGCTATCTTCAGACACATACCAGAAGAGTGCATCAGATCCCATCACAGATAGTTGTGAGCCACCACGTGGTTTCTGGGAATTGAACTCAGGACCTCTGGAAGAGCAAGCGGAGTTCTTAACCGCTGAGCCATCTCTCCAGCCTCAGCATGTTTATTGTGTAGAACTGAACTGAGGTAGTCACAGCATACAGCTGATGAAGGAGGTGGGTCAAGAAGAGAGGTTTATCTCAGCTCAGTAGGACTGGTCCTGTAGGAAGGAGTAGCCCATACACATCCTGGGGGAGAGAGCTATGGTGGACATGTCCAGCATGCATTGTCACTAGACAGAAGGCGGCTTTGTCTCCTTTCTGATGGTGACCTTGACACCCGATGCCTCTGCCAACAGCAGGCATCCCAACAGGACCTCAGTCAGGGCTGCGTCCGCTCCCCACCTGTTAGATGGCTCCACCTTCTGTCTTGCAAGTGCAGAGGGCAAGGTGTCCTGAGGTGGCTCATCCCGGGTATCCCAGTGTGTGGGAGGTGGAGGCAGGAGGACTAGGAGTTTAAGCCTGGCCTGTCTCCAAAAGAAACACACCAGTCACCCACCAACCAAAACCCCAATCGATCATCCTGGAGGGAAAAACTTTCTAACCCTGGTCCTTTCTTCAACAATGTTAGAGTTCAGCCTGTCTCTTCTGCTCTACCATGCCTCCCATCTGTCGCTTAAAAAGATGATTCCAGGATTCTGTTCCAAGCACACTGCAGCTCACACCGTTTGTTACTCCAGAACCAAGGGACAATGCCCACATGTGTGCTTTGTCTGCATGTATGCATATGCACCTGTGTGCCTGCTACTTGAAGAAGCTGGAAGAGACTGTGGGATCCCTTGGAACTGGAGTCACAGATGGTTGTGAGCCACCATGTGTGGGTGCTGGAACTCTTCCTCTGGAAGAGCAGCCAGTGCTCTTGACCAGGAGCCATCTCTCCCTCCTTTAGAGTTTGGTGTGTGTGTGTGTGTGTGTGTGTGTGTGTGTGTGTGCCAGGCATGGTGGCTTAAGCCTTTGATTCCAGCATCAGAAGGCAGAAGCAGGTTGATCTCTTGAGTTCAAGGCTAGCCAGGTCTATAGCTCTACTTCTGATCCAGTCAGGACTAGACAGAGAAACCCTGTCTCATTCCACCTCCCACACAACAATTTTTTTAAATTTCTCTCTTTCTCTCTCCAACCCCTCCCACCCCCGCCTCCTGTCTGTCTCTGCCAGGGTCTTAGTGGAACTCAGGCTGGCCTCAGACTCATCCTGTAGCTGAGGATAATCTTTATTGGCCTTCACCTTGATTGACAGCTTGTGACTTAGTTGCTGCTTTATTCTGTCCAAATTTGATTCACTCAAATCTTACAACCATGTTACAGGGATGCGTTTAAGTTTCCTTATGCGTCAGACATTTTTGGTAATATGTATGAATATCATAAGCTTAGGAACTGGCCAAAAAAATCTTTCAGTCCAAGTGAACGGAAGAGTCATATCTTTGCCACATGGTGGCGCTGGCATCAGGCACATGGCAGTGTGGCTGCTCTGACCTGGAGCTCAGGGTTCTGTGTGACCGGAGTGATGCTGGGGCTTTGGATTTTCGAGAGGATGCACAGTGACTCTGGCAGCTGATCCTGTCCGTGAGTAGTGAATATTTTTCACAGCCCTTGCCACCTTGATGAAATTGCTCTCAATAAAAAACTCTACCAAGTCAAATCGTCTGCAGAGGGTTCAAGTCACCCAACAGTACTGTCTTGAGAATGGAAACGAAGGGTCTGTTTCCACCCTTCCTCCCCTGCCTTTTCTCCCGATTGGATGACTGTGTATGTGTGTGTGAGTGTATGGTAGAGTGTGTGAGTGTGTGTGTGTGTGTGTGTGTGTGTGTTTGTGTGTGTGTATGCGCACATGTGGACATGCATGCACTCGCACTTGGGCGTGTACAAGTGTGAGTGTATGCATGTGTGCCTGAATGTGGTGGTGACTTTTGCAGAGCTTCAAGTCATGTCTTGTCACTAGCTCTTGCTTTTTGAATCTCCATCCCAAAGGCAGTTGTTCCAGCACTTGGTGAGGTGTTTGAAGGACGGGGGGAAGATCAGGAGGTCAAGGTCAAAGTTGACTACAGAGCGTCTTTGCAGCCAGCCAGAGCTACATTGCTATTTGTCTCAAAACTGACCCCCATTCTCACACACAAAATACCAACCAAACTAAACAACAAAAAGCTGTAGCTTGGTTTGTGAGTGCTTGGTAACAGGTGAACCCCGGGCCCCATCCTCAGAACCACAATTCTCTGGGTTTGGAGGTATGCAGTGTACAGGGTCATCCTCTGAGCCAGACTACTGCCATGTTCCAGAGTTCAGCTCAGCACAACAAAATTAAAGTTTTTAGGCCTCAAACTCCTTGCATAGGCACTACACATGCCTGTACCTCTGGGGTGCTGGGATTACAGACATGCACTGTGCTGCTAAAATTCCTTCCTTTTGGGAAGATTCCTTTACCACTCCTGAGGATCCAATGATAAACCAAGGTGTGATGTGACACTACCAAAGTTCACTCTGAGGGTGAGGGATTACCAGCAGGCAGTGTAGGTGACAGCCACACTGGATGGTCTGCACCCAGCAGGGATGAAGGCTACCAAGGGACCATTCTGGAATCCTTTCCCACCTACCTACTCTAGCCTTTCCTAGATCCTCAACTCCATGGACAGTTGGAGCACAATGGCAGACAGCTAGTTGGGCAGAGTGGCTTGGCTATGCTGGTGTGGGTGTTGTGAGCCTCCCTCAGGAGGAAATGTTGAAAGCCAACAAGCCTAGCTGTGATGGTCTTTGGCTGCGTGTGGTGGCACATGACTTTAATCCCCAGCCTTCAATGTCAGCCTGGGCTACAGAGAGTTGAACCTGTGTCTCAAAACCAAGGTGGAGCTGGAGGGACGGCTCAGAGGTTAAGAGTACTCCATGTTCTTGTAGAGGACTTGGGTTTGATTCCCAGCACCGCCATGGCAGCTCACAACCATCTGTGGCTTCAGTTCCAGGGACCCAGTGCCCTCTTCTGGCCTTTGTGCACTGGGCAGGCAAACAGTGCACAGACATGCAGGCAAAACACATACGCATAAATTAAAGCAAGTTCCCAAGAACCCTTAAGTTATGTTCTGTGAAGGCAGTCCTTTAAAAAAGAAAATAAATGGGCCAGGCGGTGGTGGCACACGCCTTTAATCCCAGCACTTGAGAAGCAGAGGCAGGTGGATTTCTGAGTTCGAGGCCAGCCTGGTCTACAGAGTGAGTTCCAGGACAGCCAGGGCTACACAGAGAAACCCTGTCTGGAAAAAGAAAAAGAGAAAAAAAAATTACATTTTTTGTTGGGAGTGGTGGTGAATGCCAGGGCCTGTGAGCGGGAGCCAGAAGACACCCTGCAGGGGACAGTTCTGTCCTCAAGGACAGCCAGTGCTCTTAACCACTCAGCTGTCATCTCTGTAGCCCTTCAAGGTGGTTCTTTAGATGGTTGTGAGCCACCATGTGGTTGCTGGGAATTTGAATTCAGGACCTCTGCTTGCTCTGGTTGGTCTGGCTCGCTCCGGCCTAAAGATTCATTTATTATTCTAAATGCACTGTAGTTGTCTTCAGACGCACCAGAAGAGGGTATCAGATCTCATTATGGGTGGTTGTGAGCCACCATGTGGTTGCTGGGATTTGAACTCAGGACTTTCGGAAGAGCAGTCAGTGCTCTTTAACTGCAGAGCCATCTCTCCAGCCCTCAAGGTGGTTCTTAAAACAGCTACAAAAATTTAACTATCTTCCTGCTCAATAGAAGGCCGGAGTTTGGGGTTCAGCTCCAGGGCATCTGGTCCCTGTGGCCTCCTTGGGTACATGCACATATGCACATACCCACATGCAGACACACACGTATATAATAAAAACAATAAAAGCCATTCTGAACCACCCCCCACCCCCCAGATAAAGCAGACGTTTCCGGAACCTTTTCCTGTGCTCAGCAACCTCGGATGCTTTTGTGCATTTAACATTTGTCTCTTTGCTTATTATTATTGTATGTGTGCGTTAGGTGTGTGTGACATGGAACACTGGAGGTCAGAGGGCAACTTTTTGAAGTTGGCTCTCTTTTTGCACTTTTACGTGGGCTCTGGGGAGTCTCCCTCAGTTTGCCAGGCACGTGGGGCAGGCACTTTTTGCTCCCTGAGCAATCTGCTTTCAATTTTTATATCCGAGCCTCACAGTATGGGGTCCTCTTGCTCCTTGGTATGTATCTGGGAACTGAAGGCCCAGGGCTTTATATGACCTTAGCAATGAAGTCTACATACCCTGAAGGGGAGTCCTCATCAGGCGAAGGCTAGATACCCTGAAGGGGAGTCCTCGTCAGGCGAAGGCTAGATACCCTGAAGGGGAGTCCTCGTCAGGCGAAGGCTAGATACCCTGAAGGGGAGTCCTCATCAGGCGAAGTTTAGATACCCTGAAGGGGAGTCCTCGTCAGGCGGGGTTGCTTTTCTCTGGAGAATTCCGGAAGGTCAGGTTTTGGTGGTAAAGGAAGCAGATGAGGGCAACTTGCTGATTTGGTGTAGCAGAGCTCTGTCCCCCATGCCTCGTGCAGGTTATGCAGCTTTTGGCCACACGGGGGCAGCGTTTGCTAAAGAGAGCAACCGGTTGCAAGTTAAGAGACAAAGGCCGGAAGAGCTGCCTAGATGAGCTGTCCCTGGGATTTTGACCAGGTTCAGGAAATTTATCAGCATCCCTGGGCTGTGAGGAAACAGGTCTCGCCTGAGACCATCAGATCGAAGGTTCTGATCTGTGAAGCTGTGGAGACAGTTCCCAGCAGACCCTCACTCTAGGGGAGACTGCGCAGGGAACCCCGAGAACTTAGTCACAGGCGGACTATGCTTTTTGCTCTGGTGTAATTATTTCAAAGAGAATGAAAGACTTAATTTTGTGTCCGGGCAGCTCTTCACAGATTTCCGTAATTTGTCGACCAACGGCACTGAACATTTATAGTGTCGTTTTGATTTTGCCAGAGGAAGAAGGTTATTAAAAAATATAGCAACAAAATTAAGTTAGTGCCAACTCTTACCGTTCACAAGAGAGGGACAAGGCAGTTTGGAAGATGTCACCAAACGTCATTAAGCAGTGGAAGGCTAAAAAAAGCAAAATACGGGCTGTTGAGATGGCTCATCGGGTAAGAACACTGACTGCCCTGAGTTCAGATCCCAGCAACCACATGGTGGCTCACAAACACCCATAATGGAATCTGGTGCACTCTTCAGGTGCGTCTGAAGTCAGCTGCAGTAAGTTATGCCGGATCGAGCGGACCGGAGAGCGGAGCCGGCAGAGGCCCTGAGTTCAACAGCAGCCACACACATGATGGCTCACGGCCATCTGTACAGCTACAGTGTAGCTCATACACATAAAATAAATAAAATAAATCTTAAAAAAAAAAAAGCAAAATACCGGAGAGGTGGTTTAGTGGGAGAATTCACGTAGCTATTGCAGAGGATCCGAATTCAGTTCCACTCACCTTGGGAAGCTCACAGCTGCTGGTAACTCCAGCTCCAGCAGATCTGACACCCACTTTTGGCTTTCAAAAGCACCTGAACTTGGCTGGGTGGTGGTGGCTCACGCCTTTAATCCCAGCACTTGGGAGGCAGTGGCAGGCAGATTTCTGAGTTCGAGGCCAGCCTGGTCTACAGAGTGAGTTCCAGGACAGCCAGGGCTACACAGAGAAACCCTGTCTCAAAAAAAAAACAAACAAAAACAAAAAACAAAAAAACAAAAAACAAAAAAGCAAAACCCAACAAAGCAAAACCTGAACTTATGCGCACATGCACACGTGCATGCATATGATTCAAAATGATAAAAATAAATAAATAAGGTAAAGCAGTGGTTGCCTGAAAATATGTAACTCCATTAACAAGAAGTCACATCTGACCCAAAGCTCTGAGATTCTTATCTACGACCCACTAAGACTGGGCCTGGACTAGCCCCAGCTCCTCTAACCCTGCTCCTCTAAACCTGCCCCTAACCCTGCCCTGAGCAGCCGACTGAGCAGGTGTCAGTGGTCCTCAACCTTCCTAATGCACTGACAATACAATTCCTCATGTGGTGATCCCCGACCATACAACTATCGCCACTGCTACTTCATTACTGCAGTTTTGGTAGTGCAGTGAATTGTAATGTGACTATCTGATAAGCAGAATTATCTATTATGCGATGCCTGTGAATGGGCGTTCCACACCCCAAAAAGGGTCGAGACCCACAGGTTGAGAAAGGCTGTCGTAGGGGAAGCCTGAACTGCCAGAGAGATGAGGCCTCTTAATTTCTTTCTCTCTGGTTTTTTATTTTATTCTAAGTCCCAGGGAAAATGCTCATTGGTTGTCATGGTTACACAGCTGATGGCTGAACTAGGCATGCTATCCAGGAAGGTGGTGTACCCTGATGTGTTGGGTCAGATTGCTCGACTTTGTCCATCCTCAGGAAATGAGCCACCCCCCAAAATTTACCTTTTGGGACTAGAAGGAGTGGGTCCCAAAGGAAATCTCAAAGGGTTATTACTAAAAGATTAGAGAAGGCAGGAGAAGTGTCTCATGGGTTAAGAACACTACCTGCTTATGCGGAAGACCAAGTTCCTAGCACCTGTCAGGCAGCTCTCAGCCACTGGGATGTACCTACAGCTCCGGGATGTACCTACAGCTCCGGGATGTACCTACAGCTCTGGGACGTCCGATGCCTGCTTCCGGCCTCTGTAGACACCTGCAGGCTCTTGCACATACACTGACAGATCCCTGCACACACATAAGTAAATAAAAAGTACAAAAAGAAAGAGGGCTCCCTAGATGTCCCTTCATGTAAAAGATGCTTGTCTCAAAGCCTGGGGACCTGAGTTTGGTCCATAGGACCCACACAGAAGAAAGGGAATGGGCTCGCGCACTGTCCTCTGGCTTGCACACATGCGCAGTGCCCTCCTCCACAATAAGGGTCTTAAATAAGTCTACGAGGGCCCCTGGGAAGCAGCGCTCCTTGTCCGTTCTTTTTCTTGCAAAGGAACCAGCCATCTCCCAGACGCCCAGTTGCATACCACATATGCATAGTGCCTATGGAGGCCAGAAGAGGGCGTCAGATCCCCGGAATTGGAGGCTTAGAGGCTTATAAGCCACCCATTGGGTGCTGGCAACGAAATGTAGGGCCCCTTGGAAGAGCAGTCGGTGCTTTTAATCACTCAGACATTTTTCCATCCCTGAGAGAATACCACTGTGGCAAACGGCTAGCCATAGGAAATACACAGAAATCCTCACTCCGAGGCGTTGAGGAAGCCAGGCATGGCGGCGCACACCTTTAGTTCCAGAATTTACCAAGGAGACCCAGAGCAGGGGGATCAGGTTCAAGGCCAGTCTGGACATAGTGAGGTCCAGGATAGCCACTGCCGAATGCTAAGACCTGTCTCTGAGGGGAAAAAGAAGACTTTTGGGGTTTTTTTCCTTCCTCTCCTTCAAGTGGCCCGAGTCCCGGCTGGGGCTCTGTGTGGGCCGCAGGCCAGGGCCTCAGTCTATCTGCTCCCTAAGCTTCTTTAACATAGACGTGCGCACACGCACACGCACACACACACACACACACACAAACGCACACACCCCGTGCCAGGCCTGTCTCTGCATGGTGACCCAGGCCTTGCTGCCTGCTAGCAGCGTGCCTCAACCCTGGCCTCCCCGCTGACACGGGGTGACATAAATGGCTCCTGCTTGCGGGCGTGCAGGGCCAGGGTCAGGATTTTCTGTTGAAGAAAGAGTTTCAGGGTTTGAGAAATGACTATTTAATGCGGACGCCCGCTCTGGCTGATCACCAACACGACAATCACAGTAATTAGAGAGGCTGTGAGGGCTGAGGCCCTGCAGTTCTCTCAGTCGAAGCCTGCTTCTGCTGACACTTCCCCGGGCGGGCGTTACTGCGGGAGGAAGCAAGGTGGGGCCACGCAAAGGAGGTGTCATGGATAACTGGGGCCTTGTGGGGTGCAACAGACAGATCAGCATATGGATGGATGGATGGCGTCGTGGCACACAGTGGAGAGCGGCTGAGGAGGCACCGGGCACCCAGGCCTCAGGCATGTAAAAGCGCAGCCGTTGTCCAGTGGGAAGCCCCGCTGTCCACGGGCCCTTCGGATTTGGGTGTATGTTAAAATACGTAAAGAGCGTGACATTCACTCTTGTAACCGTCTGGTGTACAGTTTTATAAAGGACATTGCTCGTATTTTAGAGTCTACATTTTTCCTTACTTCTGTGAAGTTGGTATTTGAATCCAGGGTCTTGCTTGCTCCCATCAGGCAAGTGTTCCCTACCACTGAGCTCTATCTCCAGCTCTGCTTTTGTTTTGTTTTGTTTTGTTTTTTTGAGACAGCATCTCAACAAGTTGCCCAGGGGGGCCTTGAACTTGGAATCCCCTTGCCTCAGCTACACAAGTAACTGGGGTTCAGGCTTCCTGCACTTATCCATCCTGAAGCTTAATGACTTCACATCTCAACCTGTTATAAATGATCGCAAACTGCTCTATTATATATAACACGAATCTGCTATAAACTGCCCAGTCTCTTCATCTCATAGTCAGAACTTACTTATGTATCTGTGTATTTTGAGACAGGGTCGTCTCACTGTATTGCTCTGGCTGACCTGGAACTTGCTGTGTAGACCAGGCTAGCTCTGAGTTCACAGAGAGCTGCCTGCCTCTGCCTCTCGAGTGCTGGGGTTAAAGACACTGGCCATCAAACTTGGCTGCTATGGAATGAGAATTTCCCTATGTAGTCCAGACTGGTCTTGCGTGCTGTGTGTCACCCGGCTGGCCTAGGTCTCCATTCTCATCTCTTACCTTCTAAGTGCTGGTGTACAGATCTCTGCCTTGTTCCTGCTCTGGGGCCAGGCTTGGGCAAACATCTCTGCTGTCTCAGGGACAGAAGGACAGACGCCTCCTCATTCCCCTTCCCTAAGAGTAAGCTTCAGAGTGACCAGTCCAGAGCAGTGGGCTGAGTATGAAGCCACATATAAGACCCTGAGAAAAATGTATTTTCTGGGAGGTGGTGGCGCACACCTTTAGTCCCAGCACTTGGGAGGCAGAGGCAGGTAGATCTCTGAATTCATGGCCAGCCTAGTCTATAGAGCTAGTACTAGGACAGCCAGGGCTACACAAAAAACCCCGGTCTTTCTTGAAAAACAAAAAACAAAAAACCTGGTCTTGACTCTGTCCCCAAATACACACGCACACATACACACACACACACACATTTTTAAAAGGCATGAAGCTGGAGAGATGGCTCAACAGTTAAGAGCACTGACTGTTCTTCCAGAGGTCCTGAGCTCAATTCCCAGCAACCACATGGTGGCTCACAACCACCTATAAGAGGATCTGATGCCCTCAGCTGGTGTGTCTGAAGACAGCTACAGTGAACTCATATACATAAATAAATAAATCTTAAAAAAAAAATAAAGTGCACACTCAGGACGGTGCCATCTCAGGGGAGAAGGAGGGAACTGTGGTCAGATCAGAGGCTTCTTAATTTTAAATGGAAGCAGGATCAGTGAGCTGCTCAGTGGGTTAATGTGCTTCCCACCGCGTCTGCTGCCGAGAACATTTCCAGGACTTACATGGAGAGAGTGAGAATGGATTCCAACAAGAGTCCTCCGTCCTCCCCTCATATGCCATGGTGTGTACAACCCTATCCCCCAAACATACATACAAGAAAACATACATGTAGGGGGCTGGAGCCATGGGTCCGAGGTCAAGAGCGCCTGCTGATCTTACAGATGACAAGGGTTTGGTGCCAGACAACTATGCAGCAGCTCGAAGCGGTCTGCGATTGTAGAGCCTCTGCCCTCTTCTGACCTGTGAGGACGCCAAGCATGTGTGTGGTACGCACATGCAGGCAAAACACATAAAAATAAACCTAATTTAAAAAAATCTCCAAAACGTTAAAAAGAAAACCCCACACATGTAATTGTTTATTTATGAGAAGCAAACAGGTGCTCACAGGGGAAGGTGCCTGATTTCTGTGGGGTTCGGTGGTTTGACATTATAAATATGGCCGCTAGAGTGCTCCCAGGCCCTTTAATAAAAATATGGCTTTAAGCTGTTTAAGCTGGGGGTGGTGGTAAATGCCTTTAATCCCAGCACCTGGGAGACGCAGCAGGAAGTTCTCTGTGAGTTCAAGGCCAGCCTGGACACAGTGAGGTTCTCTCTCTCTCTCTTAGCTTTAATGTCTAAGCCTACAAAGTTTTAAAACTCTGGGAGATACCTGTGTGTTCTCAAGGGAATTTAAGATGTCTCTTCCTCTAAAACTCTTCTCTCCATTTCCTCTTGCTGACCTCTGTTCTCCCCAAGCAGGCTTTCCAACTCTTCAGAAATCAACCCTGAGGACTCTGTCTGCGGCTGGCCGTGTTGCTAAAGCGCTTGTGGTGCAGGCCCCTAGGACCGGAGTTCGGATTCTCAGCGCCTAGATCGTTGCTGGGGTGGCAAGCCTCGGTGATCCTAGGTCGTTGCTGGGGTGGCAAGCCTCGGTGATCCTAGGTCGTTGCTGGGGTGGCAAGCCTCGGTGATCCCAGCAGGGGGACGTGGACACAGGAGCATTCGTTGGTGGCCACGGCTTAGCTGAGTCACGGAGCTCCTAGGTCAATGAGAGACCCGGTCTTGAAACGTAGCATGGAGGGCGACTGAGGAAAATAAAAGATGATGACCTCTGACCTCTAACCCTTCACACCTGCACCTGCACAGTACACATACACACACGCAGGAACACACACACATACAGGCACACATAGGTACACACAGGCACACACACATACACACAGGCAGGAACACACAGAGACATACACACACAGATACATACATATATACACACAGAGACACATACAGACACACACATATACAGGCATACACATACACACACATATGCACACGCAGGAACGCACACACACAGATACACACACAGACACACATACAGGCACACACAGGCACATACACATACACAGGCACACACACAGACACACACATACAGGCACACATAGGCACACACATACACACACAGGAACACACACAGGAACACACACACAGACATGTACTTACACAGGAACACACACATAGACATGTACTTACACACAGGCACATACAGACACACATACAGACACACATACAGGCACACACACAGACATGCACTTACAAACACGCACACACAGGCACTGAGGCACTGAGGTCCATTTTGGAGTGTGGTTTTTATGAGACAAGGTCTCATACTAGCTCAGGCTGGTTTTAGACATGTCGAGCCCCCTGCCTCAGCTTCCCAAGTGCTAGATGACAGGTGTGAGTGACCATTGCCCAAGTAGGCCTTGAAGTCTTTTTTTTTTTTTTTTCGAGACAGGGTTTCTCTGTGTAGCTCTGGCTGTCCTGGAACTCACTCTGTAGACCAGGCTGGCCTCGAACTCAGAAATCCACCTGCCTCTGCCTCTCAAGTGCTGGGATTAAAGGCGTGCGCCACCACCACTCGGCTTGGCCTTGAAGTCTTAACTGACCATTTCTTAGGACAGAGAGAGTACAGTTGTCAACAGTAAACGGTGTACAAGCACACGAAGCTTCAATGGTGTGACTGCTATTTCTCTGCCTCAGTGAGTTAGCTCAGCCCTCCCCTTCCTCCCTCATCATGACTCCACAGTTTGCAGTGTGTTTAGCAAGCCGACTCGCTCACTCCAAGCTTCTGGATGGACCAAGGCTCCCCCTTGTAACTAAGAGTAAATATCCCTGGCACCATTTTATAAAGGGGGTCCGTGAGGTAGTAAGACGTTTGTTTGTCATGATTAGAGTTGAGGCCAAACAGCTGGGTTGGCCAATGCTTATAAAGATCAGAGATGCTGAGCCACGTATGATGGCTCACACCTGTAATCCATACTCAGCAGAGTCAGGAGGTGGAGGCAGGAGGATTGCCACAAGTTAGAGCCCAGTCTGATCACATTGGGAGTTCCAGCTAGTGAGAAGTCAGGGCTTGCATAGTGAGACCCTGTATTTATACATATACATACATACATACACACATATATGTATATATAAATATAGGATATATACATACATATATTTATTTATATACATATGTGTGCGTATGTACATATGTATGATGTATATGTATGTACATGTTATATGTATATATTCCGTGCCTGATTTAGTGTCTTTACTGTTTATGTGATACAATGCCCTGACCAAAGCAACGGAAGGGAGAAGGAGTTTTTCTTGGCTCACAGTTCTGTGTTAAAGTCCATCGCAATGGGAAGTCCCATGCCGAAGCCGGCCGGAGCTGGCCACACTGGGTTGACGCCCACAAAGCAGAGATGGACGCTGGCCCTCAGCCCGTCATCCCCATCCCATTTGTTTTTCTAGAGACAGGGTCTCACTGTGTAGAGCCCAGCCTTTGCAGCTCCCTGTCTCCCCTAGCATGGCTACCCTTTTGATTATTTTAACAAAATACCCGATTCAAATTCCTTAAGGGAGGGCAGGTTTTATTTCGTGCCCCGAGGGAACAGCGCATAGGTGGAAAGAATGGCTTTGGCCACGGTGGGCAGAAGCACGAAACCACTGGCTGCTTCAGGAAGCAGGGCCGGACAGGGCCGGACAGAGCTGGACTGCAGAGACCACCTGCTGAGACACAGGTCCCGCCAGTGGCTGTATGGGGACCATCTTGGAAAAGAGTCAGGTGCCGTTTTGAAGTGGACTGGGTGCCATTTTGGAAGGAGTTGGGTGCCATTTTGGAAATGAGTCAGGTGCCGTTTTGACGTGGGCTGGGTGCCATTTTGGAAGGGGTTGGGTGCCGTTTTGACGTGGGCTGGGTTCCGTTTGAAAGCTGCTCTTTTACCCATAGTGCAGTCTTCAGATGAAGCTACCTCATATGACCTGGAGATTCTGCCTCCCGAGAGGCCCTCAGGAGAAGTGCCTCTGATTTTCTGACTCACATTAATAGGGAAGTAGTAAACATTTGTCATTTTATGTGCTGAGTTTTGGGGAAATATATTATGTAGCATTAATTAATACAGCATTTTCAATGGGACATGTCAAAGCTGAATTTCTAATCTCCCCTTTACAAACAAAATCCTCCCTGTTCAAGAAACAACTATACCAGTCTTTTAATATTTTTAATCTCAGATTGAGACCTTGACATCATTCTCAGAGCACAACTTGCTTTCACAACACAAAATATGTCATAAACTCAATTGCCATGATTCTAATTTAAAAATGTATTTAAAATTCAATCCCATCTTCCTATATTCTTAGTTGCCACCACCATCCTGGGCCATCCCAGCATCCTTTACTTGGGATGTTGTATCAGGTCTCTACCCAATCTTCCTTCCTGAGTGGTTCTCCTGAGAGTCAGTTACAAGTACAGCATTCGGCTGCATCCTTTTAAAAGCATTGACGGGGAGTGGGGTGGGGTGGGGGAGATGGTTTCATTGGTAGTGTTTGCTAGGTAAGCATGGGGACCCGAGTTCAGATTCCCAGCACCCATGTACAAATGGATTGTGGTAACACATGTTTGCATCCTAGCCTTGGGGAGGCACAGAAGGCAAGGGTGAGGGCAAGGGCAAGGGCGAGGGCGAGGGTGAGGGCGAGGGCATCCCAGAGGCTCCCTGGATAGCCAATCTAGCTAAATGGACAAAGCTCCAGGATTGGTAAGAGACCTCATCTCGAAGAATAAATGGAGATTGAAGAAAACACTTGATGTAGATCTTTGGCCTTCCCACGCTAGTACACATGGACCTGCACATTTTCACGTACATGTGCACACCTGCATAAACCTGCTGCATAAACCTGTACGTCCACTAACACACACACATACACACAGAGAAAACACCATAAACAAGAGTATGTGTACTCCATTGTAGTTACTCTTCAGATCTGTACTCTCCCTCCATTTCTTGGATCTCTGGTCAGATGCCACTTCTTGGTGAAGTCTTATGTGTTCCCTAGGCATTCTCCAGTTTTTATTTAATTTACAAATTTATGTTCTTTCTTATTTTCAGAACATCAGTGTCTTAGAGTCACTATTGCTGTGATGAAACACAATGAGATAAGACACAGTGTGATGAGACACAATGCCCAAAGACATCTTGGGGAAGGTAAGGGTTTATTTGGCTCACACTTCCATATAGCAGTTTATCATAGAAAACTGAGGGTTCCCTCCTCTCAGACCACTAGCTTATGTCACGTTGACATAAAACAGCAAATACAAACAAATCTCTTTGTTTCTTTCTTTCTTCTTTCTTTCTTTCTTTCTTTCTTTCTTTCTTTCTTTCTTTCTTTCTTTCTTTCTTTCTTCAAGACAGAGTTTCTGCGTAGCTCTGGCTGTCCTGAAACTCAATCTGTAGACCAGGCTGGCCTTGAATTCACAGAGATCCACCTGCCCTTGCCTGCTGAGTGGTGTAATTAAAGGTGTGCACTACCACTGCCTGGCTCTAAACAACTTAACAAGGCCAGGTTGTTGTCTAGTATGCTGTCGGGTCCCCAGTACCTTCCTTCCTGGATAGGAGTCCACGGAATTATTTTATTACTTGTGTGTGTGATGTCAGAGGACAACTTTTGGGACTGGGGTCTCTCCTCCACTATGGCTTCTGCAGATGGAACTTAGGTCATTAGGTTTGCAGAGCAAACACGTTTTCTTCCCCGAGCCCTGACACTGGCCCCATTTCTGTTTTGTTAAGAACTGTGGTGCTCAGCGTGTATTAGAACCACCTGGGACCAGGGATAAATCCAAATGTCCAGGACACCCAGCGCAGTCCTGGGCCCCCAGTTGGTGTCTGAAGGAAACCAGGAGGTAGGAGGAGGTTCTCCTGTGAATCTCCATTGCCTGTGTCTCCTGATCTCTCTGCAAAATTTGCTATTTCTACTTTAACCGAGACAAGAAAAATAGCAAAGTGTACTGAAATTGGTTTGTATTAAAAAACCCTCCTCTGTACTTAGGGTAATAAATTATAGACAGTGGATTCAATATAGGCCATAAATTGAATATTTCAGTGTGAGTAGAGTTGTAGTGAGTGCTCCTTTGGGGATTAGAGTTTATTTCCTAAGCTTTTGTTCACTACGTCATGAGTCTCTTCAGTAAAGCAGTTTCTCTGGCTGACAGCTAGATGAACCCTGTACTGGAGGGGGGTGATGGGGTGTGGTTAACATAGAAAGCAGCTTTGGCAGGATGGTTAATGGCCAAATATTTACTAAGGTCTCCTAACAGGCTTGGGTAAATTCAGAATCCCTGGAGAGAAAGGCAAAGGTCCAGGCGAACCCATTCCTTTGATGATGAACCTACCCTGCCGTTACAGCATTCATTCCTGGGAGACGTCTACTTGCCTATTAAAAAATGTCTCTTATTGGGCCTGGAGATATGGCTCCACAGTTTAGAGTATTTATTGCTTTTGCAGAGGACTTGTGCTTAATTCTCTGCACCCACATGGTGGCTTAAAGCCATCTGAGTGTCCAGTTCTCAGTAACGTAACATTCTCCTCTGGCCTCTTTGGGCACGAGGCACACACATGATTGATACACATACATGCATTCAGACAAAACAGTCATATCTATGTGTATGCCTGGGGCCTATTGTGAGTCACAGTGTGGGTGCTGGGAATCAAATGCAAGTCTTCTAGCAGCTTCTCAACCCCTGAACCATCACTCCAGCACTCCCCAGCACCCCAGTTGCCTCTTAAGGTACATCCATCAATGGAGTTACTATGGCAACCATCACCAACTTTGTTGTTGGTTTTTGAGACGGGGTCTCAGGTGTGGGGGTAACTTTGAACTCCTCCTGATCTTCCCGCCTCCAGTTCACAAAGTTTTGGGATTCTAAGTATGTGCTATCATTCCTGGTTTCCTCTAGGACAGACGTTGCAGTCCCAGCAGCCATCCTGTGTAGTGACCAGCCAGGTGAGCCTGCCAAGTGCTTGAAACAAGACTGGTTCAGACTCAATTTGTTGTGTGTGTAAACGTGACTAGGAATTTGAAGTCTTAGAACAGAGAAACAAACAATACAGTGACTTTATTGTTTTAAAAGGAAGGCTTTCATGTATTCCAGGCTGGCCTTCAACTTGCTATCTAGCTGAGGATAACCTTGAACTCCTGATCCTCCTATCTGTCTCTACCTTCTGGGTGCTGGGATTACAGGTATGTGCCACTAAGCTGGGTATGTATTGTACTGGGGATGGGACCCAGGGCCTTCTGAATGTTAGACCTCATCAAAATGTTTTTCATGTTGATTCAATGTTGAATTAATTTTTTTTGTACTTTTTTTTTTGTTTTGTTTTTCTAGACAGGGTTTCTGTCCTAGCTGTCCTGGAACTCACTCTGTAGACCAGGCTGGCCTCAAACTCAGAAATCCACCTGCCTCTGCCTCCCAAGTGCCGGGACTAAAGGCATGTGCCACTACCATCCCCCTGAATTAATATTTTGTATTAATGAAATAGACGTTGACACTTCATTCCATCTGTTGTTAATTTCATTCTGTAAAATTGAATGTAACGCACACGTGACTTTCACTGTTTTGTTTACATGGAACCATGCTAGAAGAGGGTCAACTCGTGTGGTCATATTTGGAGGGATGCTTTCCTCTCCTGTATTGGTTGATTTGCTGTTGCTACAATAAACTGCCATGACTGAGTGGCTTCAGGAAGAAAATGCTGATTTTGGCTTAAGGTTCCAAAGGCATAAGAATTCATCATGGTGGGGAAACGTGGTGGCATAAGAATTCATCATGGTGGCATAAGAATTCATCATGGTGGGGAAACATGGTGGCATAAGAATTCATCATGGTGGGGAAACGTGGTGGCAGCAAGCAGGGGACTTAGTAGGAGCAGGAAGCTAAGGGATTACATCTTCAACCACCAACAATGCAGAGAGCAAACTTGAAGTGGGAGGGGGTTCTGAACTCTCACAGCCTACCCCCAGGGACTTACTTCCTCCAACAAGACTGTAGTCCTGTAGTGCCACCAGTAGTGCCCCAGTAGTGCCACCAACGGAAGACCAGAGTTCAAATATGGGAATCTATAGGGGCCATTCTCATTCTCCTTCATTTTGATTCTCTTTAAAAAAAGAAAATAAAGGTTGACTGTGGGGAGCCGCAGCTGGCACCCTATACATTGAACACCTGGTCTCTGGCCAGAGCAGAGAGCATTGTGATAAACAAGCCCTTAGTTGGAAAAGCTGAGTGCCTCCAGTTTGTGATGCAAGCTGGCATGATTTCCCGCAGCCTATTATGTTTTGCCACGTAGCTGATGCTGATTGGGACCAGGGAAAGTATTTAACCCGCGAGGGCTGAGGGCTAGAGAGAAGAAGAGAGAAAGAAGAAGAAATGAACGAATGATTCTGTAGTACAAGGTTCCTGAATAAAGTGCTTGGAGAAGAGTTCGTGGTTGTCTCCTTATTTCTGCTGGTTGGTGAGGCGGCAACAAATGGTGGCCCGTATGGGGACATCTTCTACGGCTCAGAACTCCTTGCAGTCAGGGCAGTCGACTGGTAAGTTCCCAGGTAAGGTGGGATGAAAAGGGAAGGACCTTGGTAAAGAGGCAATAAGGTCTCCGGGTTGGAGCGATAAAGTCCCGTTAAGGGCGAATCAAAAGTGATAGTATGGGAAACTCGCAATCTTTCCCCGTGTTTGTTGCTCTTAAGGAGCTATTAAAAGCAAAAAAGATAGAATTGAAGAGAGAAACTCTAGAGAGATTTCTGTCAGAGGTAGATATTGCTGCCCCTTGGTTCGTGGTGTCGGGTCACCTGACGCTGTCCAGCTGGGATGAATTAGGGAGAGATCTGGAATTTGCCTGGGAGGAAGGAATCATAAAAGGTGGAGTGCGACCAATCTGGAAACTGATTAGGAGCTGCCTGGAGGATAAAGTGTGTTCTAAAGCAGTAGAGAAGGGACAGGAAGCATTAGAACAGCTGAAGGAAGAGAGGTCAGCAAAGTCTGAGAAAGATCAGGCTGAGGAGAGTGGCTCGGACTCTGAAGGGGAACTTGAGAAGTTAGTACAGAAAATGGAGAAGTCCACCATTAGGGTGGAGCCCACAGCCCCAGAGCTGCCTGTATCTTTACCTGCCCCCCATAACACTGCCACTTAAACAAACAAGCTGCTGCTAATCGAGCAACTGGTAATCCTGCCTGGGATTTGGATATGCTTTTGGGACAGGGCAGGTTTGCACGGCAGCAAATTGGATATCCGCCGCAGGTGTATGAGCAAGTTAATATGCTTGCTACAAGAGCATGGAAATCATTGCCTAACAAGGGAGAAGTTGCAGGAAATTTGACTAGAATTATTCAGGGACCCATGGAGCCATTTTCAGATTTTGTAGCTAGAATGGTAGAAGAAGCTGTAAGGATTTTCGGAGACCCGGATACGGCCATGCCGCTGATTAAGCAATTAGTTTATGAGCAATGTACCAAGGAATGTAAGGCTGCCATAACTCCCTACAAACATAAGGGACTTGAAGCCTGGATGAAAGTATGTAGGGAACTGGGCGGTCCATTAACTAATGCAGACCTTGTCGCTGTGGTTATGCAGATAATGCAAGGTAACAAGCGGAACCCGGGTATATGCTTTCAGTGTGGACAACTGGGACACCTTAAAAGGCAATGTCCCAATAGAGGAAAAACAGCAGAAATGGGGGCTATGCAGGACCGTCCAAAACAACCTGGATTGTGTCCAAGATGTAAAAAGGGAAATCATTGGGCCAATGAATGCAGATCAATGAAAGATATTAATGGACAGCCACTTACTACAGGCTATGGTAGAGCCAGGTCAAAAAACGGGCAGCGGGGCCCTCGCCTGCAGGGCCCGCAAATATATGGGGCAATGGAGAGCAAGCCAGAGGGGAATTGGCCAACCCTGCGGCATCCCAACCAGTGCGGAGAGCCACTAAGGGGAGCACAAGATTGACCTCTGCGCTGCCACCAAACTTGTACTAACCCCTCAGATGGGCATTCAGTTAATAGAAACAGATTTCCAAGGTCCAGTCCCCAAAGGAACAGTGGGGTTATTAATTGGCCGTTTATCATCAGCGTTAAAGGGGTTAGTTATTCATCTTGGTGTCATAGATTCTGATTATACTGGGGTTGTTTAGATTATGATTTCCTCCCCCCGAGGGATTGTTTCCATCTCCCCTGGAGATAGATTAGCTCAGGTTCTAATTCTTCCCAGTTGTCATGAAATGTTTCCATCACAAAATAAAGAACGAGGAAAAGGAGGGTTTGGTTCTACGGGATCAGATGGAGCCTTTGTAAGCCTACACCTGGATCAACATCGTCTTTTAGAGATAAGAGTGGATGGAAAGAAAATTTTAGGACTTCTTGATACTGGTGCAGATAGAAGTATTATAGCAAAGAAGGTTTGGCCCAAGGGATGGCCTCTTCAAGAGTCCTCTCAAACTCTCCAAGGATTAGGTTATGCAAAACCCCCCACCATGAGTGCAAGAGAATTGCCCTGGGAAGATGCAGAGGGACATTCAGGGAAAATCCAGCCATTTGTACTTGAACTTCGGGTATCATTATGGGGACAAGATTTATTATTAGAAATTGGATTTACACTAACTAATGAAGGAAATTATACTGAGACTTCTTGTGGTATTATGCAGGCCATGGGATATCATCCTTCCTTTAGTCTAGGGAAGTATTTGCAAGGCCAAAAGTCCCCCATTGTTGCTCAGCCGTGTGAAGGGAGGCAGGGGCTGGGTTTTTTCCTAGGGGCCACTAAGGAAGATCTACCTATCACTTGGAAGACAGAGGAACCAGTGTGGGTTCCTCAGTGGCCTTTATCCTCTGAAAAATTGATGGCTGCAGCTCACCTTGTACAAGAACAGCTTGAATTGGGGCATATCAAACCCTTGGTTTCACCATGGAATACCCCTATTTTTGTAATAAAGAAAAAATCAGGTAAATGGTGATTGTTACATGATTTAAGAGCTATTAATAGACAAATGGAGATCATGGGGCCGGTTCAAAGAGGATTGCCATTATTATCAGCCCTGCCAAGGAAATGACCTATAATTGTAATTGATATTAAGGATTCTTTCTTTTCTATTCCTTTATGTGCTAAAGATAGTGTTAGATTTGCGTTTACTTTACCCTCTGTTAATCATGAAGAGCCTGATAAAAGATTTCAATGGGTGGTTTTACCCCAAGGTATGGCCAATAGTCCCACCATGTGTCAATTATATGTAGCCCATGCCCTTAAACCGATTAGAGAAAAGTATCCTGATGTTAGATGCATTCATTATATGGATGATATTTTGGTATCAGCAAATTGTGATTCCAGGTTGAATGCAGCTTACACAGAATTAGTGAAGGGGGTAGAAGAGGCAAGTTTATTTATAGCTCCTGAGAAGGTTCAAAAGGAAAAGGTAATAGCCTATTTAGGTACGAAAATATTTTCTCAAAAAATTGTTCCACAGAAAATTTCCTTAAGAATTGATAAACTTTTCATACTTAATGATTTTCAAAAATTAATGGGAGATATTCAATGGATAAGACCATATTTGAGAATCCCCAATGTGCAATTAAGGCCTTTATATGAATGACATTATGCTTGGAAATCCTGATTTGAATTCTCCTCGATAATTAACTGATGAGGCATGAGAAACATTGAAGAGGGTGGAGGAGGAATTGGAGCATGCCTTTTTGGCACGGAGCTCCCTGGATGAAAAGATCTCGTTATGCATTTTGGCAACTGAGAGTCAACCTACAGGGGTTCTGTGGCAAGGTGCTCCTCTGTTGTGGATCCATCCCCAAAGTGCTATTAGTAGGACTGTAGAACATTATCCCTCTGCAGTAGCCTTATTAGCCTTGTCAGGTATTCAACAATGTCATCAGTATTTTGGGTGTGAGCCATATATAATTATCACTCCCTATAATGCCAAACAGGTAGAGGTGTTAATTGATACAATTGATGATTGGACAATTTTGAAATGTTCATATTCAGGAGACTTTGATAATCATTTCCCTAAGGATCCCTTGCTGTGCTTTGTAAAGGAGCATCCAATTGTTTTTCCTAAAATTACCCAGAAAAGTCCCATTGCAGGAGCTGTAACTATTTTTACAGATGGATCCAAAAATGGATGTGGAGCTTATGTTATACAGGGAAAGGATCCTATAATTAGGCAATTTACACCAGGATCTCCTCAAATTATTGAGTTGAAAATTGTAATTGAGGTTTTTAGAGAAATGAAGGAGAGCTTTAATTTATTATCTGATTCACAATATGTGGTTAATTTATTGAAAGTTTTTGAGTTGGTAGGAAAAATAAAAGTTAATAGC